>NW_013533632.1:5214340-5724474 GCF_000836235.2 Papilio xuthus
GCACGGGCGGCGCCTCCTGCAGTGTCCCCGTCGATTTGTGCGCAGCGCTCGCTGACTGACTGACGTGCCGGCTGCCCTGTAATATCCAACGATCTATTGATAAATCTAGCATCTACTATATTTCAAGGCCCATGGAAAGGAAACTATAGATTGCAACAGTTAAGACAGATCAAAACAAAAGACGTTAATTGGCAGTTTGTAAAGTTATATATAAAAATACTTGTCACTACGTTTTGATTGTTATGTATTAAGACGAATTTTGAAGTTTCAAAACATAACATTATTAATTACATTGTTTTTTGCATTATTTATGACAATAAAATATCTAAAATAGAATTTTAGCAATACTTGTTGAAAGAAATAAAATTATTCTAAATATAGGATTATCTGCCAAGTTTTCTATAAGCGTAGATTTATATATTTTTGCATAGAAGCCATACAAACATGCACACTATAGTTGAGCCAGCGTAAATACCATTACGTAGATAACAATCTATACGGAAATTCTCATACCTTCAAAAAGGAAACATGAATAATGAATTATACAATATTGACGTTGTATCTACTGTGATACTAAACTGATTTTTTAATGAGAAATATTATTGTAATTTATCAATAAGTGTATCCTTTATATTCATCCATATTTCAGTAAGATCCAACGTCAAGTTGCTAACAGAACAAATAGCAAAAGCAGAGAACAACCGTGTCCGAGCGAGACTAGACAACGTACAATGAGCAGATGAATGGTGCAATAGAGATGGGTACAGCATGCGACTCACGAGTTCACGATACTGTATTTGATATGCTTTGCTTACGTGCGACATCAGGTCCGGCTCCGAGACCCACTGAAAATTCAACTAGGGTTAGTCTACTCAGGGTGTCCTTAAAAACGTCAATTTTGAAATTAATTGTGCCAAAAACGTTATCATCCCTTTCCGTGACAAAATTTTGTCCGCCAAATAGTGGACACCCGAACTAAAACTATAAATAATACAAGCCTTCTCCAATTTTAATTTTATGAACTTCCTATTTGTATGTACAATATTCACAATTGTTTTTAGTATCGTTGATGTATAAGAGAAATGTATTATTTTGATTGTAAAGAAAGTGAAATAAAAAATTACCTTATGGCGAGGTCCAAGACGTCGATTCAAGTAATTGGAAATGCTCTTCATGATACCTTTTCTCCTTCTTTCTGTTGCCAATTCTGGGTCAGACAGCGATGGTGAGACAGATAAAGACATTTGAGGCGGCATCGGCCTCAGGGGAGGTGAGTTGTAGGTGGGTGGAGGTGGGGGAGGGGGCGGTGGCGAAGAGGGTTGCTCGGGCAGCACAGGCGGCGGAGGGATCGGTGGCGGTATGTTAGAAGCGGGTGAGACTCTAGTTCTGCGAGACGACTTCTTCCCTTCCCGGGGACCACTCCTTACTCTTCCTAGCACTAATCCCCTTACTATATCGTTAAGTTCGTCCCTTTCCCTTTTTATTTCCTGTACTTTAACAGTTGTGTCTCGCAGAGGCGAAGGACTGACAGGCGATAGTGAGCCTGAACTAATGTTAGCAGATATTGACAAATCGATGCTACGGCATGGTGAGTCGGAGTTACCACTTCTTGTAATAGAACTACTGAATGGTACTGTGACTGATCGGCATATTGCGGGTGAATACAATCGTATAGTATTACTAGAGCCATATGATACAGGCGTGTTCATGCTACCATTGTATATAGTATCTCGGGAAAGACTAAAGTCTTGAGCTAATGGTGGTGATATATCGTCTACTGAGTTCTTTGAAACCGAACTGTTAGCTTTTTCTGCCTCTGAATGAATTTTATCTAAAGCAGACGATACTTCCGATAAACTAATAGATGCAACGTCACTAAGTACTGTATTTAATTCTTTATTGCTAGTAGGTGTGCTATCTTCAGCTGTTTTAGTTTTCTCTGTATTCTGTTGTAAGCTAAGCGTGGTATTTTCAGTACTAGATTTCTCGCTAATTTCAATTTGTGCTGGTTCAGTAGTGTTAGAAGAGTTTTGCTCTTTTGGCACGCTGTCTTCTTGTGAGTCATCTTTATCTATAAATTCAATGACATCAGAATAATCATTTCTCAAGTTTTCTCTACAAATGTCAATACCCGTAGGTTTAAATAGTCTTTCTGTAAAAGCTTGTTCAAAAAAGTTCATTGATCGATCGTTATTTGGGTAGTATGGTTCGACCTCTACCTTATCGTCAACTAATTCCATATAGCCTTCATTCCGTGGTGTAACCGGCGAACCAATCGAAGGATCTTGGTCGCCTTCGTCAGCAAACTCGAAATGTTCGAGAGCATTAGAATATACAATTTTATCTAAAGGACTACTTCGACCGCAAACATGTGAACTAATAGCTGCAATATTTTTAGCATCGTGTACTAATTTTGGACCACTTAATGTCCTAGGGTTTTGCTTTCTTTTATTTTCTTTGTCGTCTATACCACAATCATCTAACACTGCACTTTCAGCCGCCCAATCTGACAGTTCTGTTTCAGTCAATGCAAGAGTGGTAACATCACGACAAGATTCTGAAGATTCTGATTCAGCAGCAATTATTGTAGGTTCCACCGATACAGCTGTAGTAGATATTTTTTCATTAATATCATCAATCTCAGTATTTATAATCATTAAGCTATCAAGTTGTATTAATTCTCCGCCTTCGTCGTGGACTTCCACCCGAGGGACCGGTTGGTTTGGAGCCGTCTCTGTATTAGAAGCATCATCATCGGATAAAGAATCAGAATCCAGATCAGGTTCCCTTTTATCTTCATTTATTGGTTCCCTCCAATCATTTTTACATAGTGGCAAATCACCTTTTGTAAGCAAGTCAACTGGGGCATCGGTATGTAAGTTCTTGATTATATCTGGCATAGGTTGAATTTTGTTTTGCGTTTCCTCAGTCAAACGAAAAGTAACAATTGGTTTCTGAGGTTGGACTTGAGATGTTGGTACGGGGGCAGGGTGTAACATTTTTTGAAATTCGGTTATGTTTGATCGAAAAGCTTCAAGTTTAGTATCTAACTGAGAAGTAGAGTCTGATTTCCTAACCGCCGGCGGTGATGGTTCTCCTAACAAATACCTCCTTTTTAACTCTAAGGCACGTTTAGTGGCCAACCCACCAGCTGATCGAGTTCTGCTGAGGGGGTATTCTTGAGGAGGAGGTGGAGCCGGCGGTGGTGCTTCTGTCACAAGAATAGCAGGAGGAGAGGGCGCCGGAGCGCATTCTTCGCGTGCAAACTCACTATCTGTTGATACTTCCGTTGCCGAGGATACCTCATCATCGCTTGATTCACTCTCATCTTCAGACTCCACCTGTTACAACCATATTTAATCAAATGTCTTATATTTTACAGTAAAGTAAAACAACACGATGAAACACATTATCTGCGAAAAAAAATCAAAGATGCGTGTGTAGTCAATTTCGGCGTTGACAAAGATGTGCCTAATATTAAAAAAAAAGTTTTCCTCTTAATTTACTTTTCAAATAAAGCTAAAATTTTACGAGATTCGACAATGGCATGCTTTTGATAAATGAATTTTAACATCAAAGTAACAATTAGTTTTGTTAAATAAAAACTCTTGAAGCTACACATTGGAACACGAAGCTTACTCAAAGGGACATTAGTTTGCGGGAAACACTCTATTAACACCTCCCTCCGTCACCCTTGATTATATACATTGACATTTATGATGTAAAAAATTGTAATTATAATGAAGAAAGGCCTAAATGTCACAAAGTAGATAAAGTATAAAACAATTAGTATAAAATGAAGAAGTTTCCATATAATTAATTTTAAAAATCAGTTAATTTAAAATATTTGAAATATACAAGTTATTGGATTTTGAATTTGCATGACCCAAATTCGACATCAATAATATGTATTGCCATGCAATTTGCGTCGAGATCTAAATTGCCAAATTATTCTAAAGTATTGTAACACATATTAAAAATGTTCCAATCTTATTTTTAATATAAAATCAGTGTCATTGTCGGCGCACGAGTGTCAGGGAAGACTTGCTAAAATACTAATAAAAAGAAAATTAAAAATATTTAAAAAATAAAGGGAATTAATATGAACACTACGAAAACAAGCGTACCATAAGGAAAAATATGCCTTGTTTTTTAAAAAGTACTATTACGACTTATTTTATCTTTTTAAAAAACTTCTCCATTCATGATTGCATAAACATTAACATTGGAAATAAGAATTAGGTCTTGTTGCCAATGATAATGATCATAGTTTTATAAAATTATTGGCATTTGTATGCGAATAGTTAGGGTATGAAGACGCGAGTTGGTAAAACGAGAAGTCCATAACGAAAGTGGTATAGCGTGGTGATGAATTTTGGTTGGGGTGACGGATGCGTGCGGGAGGCGTCGCACGCGCACCTCCCGGGCTACTCGACGCTAGGCTACAACGCAGCGCGATACCTCGCTGCTGTCGGTGGGCGGGCGTTTGTCCGCCGGCACCTCACGCCGCCGCGCCTCACGCGCCTCGCGCATGCGCGAACACGACTCGTTGCCAGATGACTCCGCACCTGAAAACATATAATCCCAAAGCTAGAGGCATCTATCTCACTCTTCTTACACTATTTCACTAGCCCTTTCCGGAGATTTCTTCTTCGCGGAATTAACAGTATGGATACTACTTTGTGTTATTGGACACTATGTTCTAAACTTATCCTACGGGATCTGTACATGTTTCCAGGATCATATGTAGCCTATGTGTTCATCCAGACTGTATTCTACATCTATACCTATTTACATCAAGTTCCATGCTGCCGTTCTGGACATATGTAGTAACAAACGTCCAACCAAACATTTGTATTTATAATAATAGTAAGATATAAGTATGTTTATTACGTCAGAATTAATTTTCATATTACAAAAGCAAGAAATGTATTATAATATAATATATTGCTCGTATGTGCAAACCCTTCAGACTATAGACATGTTAGAACGGATACCCTGTTGTGAATTGGGTCACAAAAAGAATATACTAACCTTCATCAGAATTATCGTCGTAGCCAAAAGAATCGTCTGATAGAAAAGAATAAAAGGCGAGATCAGACGGATCATGTATGTTCACGGGATCGCGCGACGGCCGCGGGGAATGCAGCGCCCGCGCCTCCTCTTCTCCGTCGCTCTCCACGTCTGTCCATTCATCGGATGAAGCCTTTTCGTCGCTGATAAATAAAAAATAAAATGAAAGGGAACCGAAGGAACAAGACAACGTGAAACGCTAGCGTCAACAGTGGGCTGTCTTCTGTCAAATTTCGATACGTCATTCTAAGCTACCTTTCTTTATTTTTTTTAATAAAACCTGACGGGTTAAACTACATATTGTTTTTCTTTCTCCTGGCAGTCTGATAAAACAACACTTATCTTATACACTGTTAAACATGAAATAAATATGAGATAATTTCTTTCCAGAAAACCTTTCACGCAGCCTCGGCATATATGATGCTGATTTTGATTTAAAATATCCCAAATCAGTGCTCTGGTAGTCAATGTTGGATTGCTATGTATTATATAATACATTTAATAATAAAACATACCTAAGACCACCGGCAGCAGATGTTTCTGATGCAAGACAGTTCCTGTCGGTCCATTCATCTTCGTCAATTTCTCTCGCAGCACCGTCTGATAGCTCAAGACTGATTCGCTCAGGAGTAGAGAGGACAGCTTGAGATTTTGACGGCTGTGTCATCACATTCGTACTCTCAGCTCCGCCTACCGTATCGGGAACTGAGACACCAGCGTGCCGCAAACACACTAAACGATTGCCGTACCGCTCCATAGCATAGTTTCTGAAATAATAACACAAGAATTGACGTATTTAAAAAAGTAATTTACAATGAGATTGCAAGAAAATGATATTCACTTGAATTATATGGTATATTTGACCACTGTTTTTAAATATTACTATTATAAACATTATAATAAGATGTTACCCAGGCCTTAAGACTGTGGAGCAGACAGCGCATCGGAAGCAGGACCTGTGTAGATGCAGGCCATCCGCAACAACGCCTTCTGCAGCGAAGACTCGCCTGCCGCAAGCCACGCACTGGATGCCCGGCGCCGAGGGACCGCGCCAACTTCGCTTGCTTTGCTACATTCAAATTAAAATTTTATACATATTTCACTTCAATGTTCAAATATATTAGCAGAGTTTCAGCGAAAAATGTTCAATTTATCATTGTTGTCGACAAAAAGCCGCAAATAACATATTTGTGTGTTTTTGTATCATTTTGTTATGTTAATACTAACCGTATCTTTTGATTCTGCTTTATCAGTATCCGGCTCCTCTTTTTTCACAAACTTTGTTGCTAAACTGGCAACCTGTGGAATAAAAAAGTATACATATTTGTATTGAACAATGAAAAATTTAGTTAAATGCTGTAGCGAAATTTGTTGCGTAACATCAACCTGTCAATCACTAGACGAATGCTTATTTAAAACACACTGTATATTAAATACACTTACCCTTTTATTGCCTTGTTCAGGACGACCCGAATCTTTCACCTTCTGGTTAAATTTGTTGATGGTTTCATCAATATCTTCCCATTTCTCATCATACTGTTCACCTTCTTTCAAGCGACGTTGCCGTTTAAGAAACTGTTGAAGAATACATTTTTTATTATGATTACTAAATTCACTTGTATATAAACCAAAGATAGCTTCATTAGTTTGAATTTAAAGTTAATTATGAGTATTTAATACAAAAGACTTAACAGGTATGTTACCCATAAAAAGTATTGAATATTAAAAGATATAAAACATGGAGTTTCATAAATATTGTCTAAACGCGAGTCTATTTTCGTAATGTAATTTTGTATTGTAACATAGAGAGAATTAACTCTAATAAATGGCCAATGAGGGCCTCTATTCTGTACTCCCCATAAGGTTTTTATAGGTTAAAAATCTATGAGGATATCATTACTATGGAGTTATTTAGACAGTTTAGCAGATGAAACACTATTGAATATAACTATACTTGTTAAAGCAGTGTGTATGGCGCACCTAAATAGTATATGGTAGTAACAGTAATGTGTAAAACTCACTTCTTCTCTATCCCATTTCGGAACTTTCTCAGCAGCTTTCGGTTCAGGTCTACCGAGGCGATTTTCCATGATCTTTTTCTCAATTTCCTTAACGTTCCAATCGTCTTTCTCAATTTTTCCAACAGATCTTATCAAATCTTTGGGTTTGGTTGCTTTAGGCGTTGCAGTGGAGGGGTTGGCGTGGGAGAGCTCCGCAGCCAGGCGAGCCACGTGAGCACCACCGCCGACAGCCCTCCCTCCTCCCACCACTCGTCCCTCTTCCTACAAGCACATTAAAATAGTAAGTTTATTTTAACGATTATCAATACAATCTCCTTCTTAATTGCAATTAAGAGGTGAAATATTGTAACAACAAGTAAATACAAAAAATATCAAACATGTTAATTCAAATCGTGCTATTAAACATATCGTTAATATTATAGTTTTCTTTTATTTTTAGTGCATTTCGTATATTGTATTTTATCATTTCAGAAGTATGATGTGTATAAACTATTATAATAAAGTTTCTTAACAGCACTAAATACTCCTAATTATCACGTAATTATTAATTAATTCATGCAAACACCGACTTTTCATAAAGTTCAAATTGTTAAAATTACATGTACAATGTACAGTCGAGTAGTTTCAGCTTCGTATATTGCATATTATACATTAACATTTTTACTAAAAATGTTTTTGCAAGTTATTCTAAAGCTTTGACATCAACATCGTCAACAAATTAGTGTTGAATTGAATTGTAAAGATCTGAGAGATCTGATTCCAAAAGATAGGGAGTGGTTAGTGTCATCATGCAAGCACACAATGGCACACAATGGGGCACACGCTTCTCACATAATGCTGCAACTGTTTCTCTAGCTTCTTAACGCGCTCGTCGAAGTGCGGCGCGCTGGCTCTGTACTGTTGAAGACCATAGTCGTGTTCCAGATCTGCGGATGGGGCAAAGTCCAGCCTGGGCTCCGCTGCTAACATTTGTAAACTCTTTTCGAATCGCTGTTTCATTATTTCACGAGCGGCTTTCCTTCTTCCGACACTTTTTGGTACTTTTGCTTGAGCATTTCTCTTTTCCATCATATCAGATACTCTTTGCATTCTAAAGGCCATATCACCAGAGTTCCTTCTTTGCGGCGGTTCAGGACTTTCTCTGGGCTTAATACCTTGAATGAGATCGGCGACTTTTTGCCTCCGTAAAGCCATCTCTGGGTTGCCGATAGACTCCAGTCTTTTGGTACGATCAGGACTTGGCGTGTCACGACGTTTACCTTCTATGATATCAGTCATTCTCTGCAATCTCAGCGCCATCTCTTTGTTGCCGCTGGAACCTGAACGGACAGACCGAGCTTCTGGACTAGCCGTGTGTCTACCTTTTCGGGCATCAAAAATTTCAGCTATTCTTTTTTTATTATACGAGCTTTCTAAACTGCCAATGGAATTCGAGCGAGTTGACAAAGGCATTTCGGGGCTTGGTGAATATCTCTTTCTATTAAGATCGATGATTTCCGACATTCGTCTTGTTTGGGGTATGCTACTTTCAACGGACGCAGATCGCGTACATTTTTGGTTGCTTTCATTCTCCGTCGAACAAGACCGAATCAAGTCTTTCTTCTTTGATTGTTCTACATTTACAGCAGTCGTATCAGTATCTGCAGAATCATCTTTAAATATGTCTGAGAAGTCAGGTACTTTGATAGTGTCGCTGGCTAAGCCTTTTAGTTTTCGACGAGGTTTTGAGGGTTTTGACTCTGCTCCTTTTTCTTGGAAGAAGTCATTTAAATTGGGTTGTTTGGATCCCTTTTGTTTTATTCGAGTATTCGTATTACCTTGGAGTAGTTGGACGAGGGAATCTCTTACCATTCTGGGATCTACAGAATCTTCAGTGTCGAATAATGCTAGTATTTGCTCCTGTATATCTTTTTGTTTCTCTGAGTGATCGATTTCGTTTTTTATATCATCGTGGCCTTCTATAAGTCGTGCTAATTGTGTGATATCGTTAAGATCTAATTTGCCAATCTTTTTTCTAATATATTCTGCGGGATCGTTACTTACTTGGGATGAGCGTGTGGAGCGGCGTTTTTTTCTGGAGCTTAAGGTAGATTTATCGAGATCGGCTGCATCTGTTAAATAATAAAAACATATAAAAAGATAATCAATACAGTATAATATCTTTTTTATCTTGATTTTTGTTAGATGGATTTTCCAAAGGTTATAATGTTATAACAGTATCTAAAATTTGTATAATCGAGGAAGATCTAAAAGATGCATTTGATAATCATGAAGATGAAATGTAAGAAGTTTCTAGAACGTGCCAATAAATACAATCACTATTAAATAAAATGCAAATACGACTTGTCATTAATTATTTACACTACTTACTCGAATATACAGAAACCGAATGGTCCGTCGTATTTCGGGCATGCTTCTCTTTCTGTTGGCTTTTTTTGATCTAAAAAGAAAGCTGACATTATTAAAACTAGCGGGAGATTAAAAGGTATCACAGAGTATATGTAAAGGGTGTCAATAAATATATTTATTTGTTAAATAAACAACAAATACATTCAAATATTAGGAAGGCTAAGAAAAAACTAAGAATTCTTTTAAGGTGAATTTAGATACAGACAAAAAGATAATAATTAACACTTTAAATAATTGTTCGTTGAAAAAAAAATATAAGTTGAATCATATTTGTTTGGATATAGGTACACAAATCACTTTGCAGACTAGTTTTCATGCCTGTACTGTATGCAAATAAAGAAATTAATGCAATATTGTAGGACCTGTTCAAAGACATCATATTTGTGATGTACATGGGGCACTTCGCCTTTGAACGCGAGGTAAACACGAGCTAAATACGAGCGTAGTTTCGCTTCGGGAACTTCGTACGCCGCACCAGTAGAAGAAAACGGCGTAATGCCTACGGAAAAATACATTTCATTTGAGTAAACATTTAAAAATAGTACCTTTCTTCACAAGTATTTAAAGTAAAAAATCTTTCAGATAATTCTAGTAAATTTGAGACTATTACATCATAAAGCATTGTCCATACTTTACATCCCGAATCTCTAAAAATAGACAAACATTAATTTTAATTCACATATGAATAAAGTACTCAACTACAAATGCAGCGAATCTGAGGTTCCAATGGTGTTAGGGATGTCCATGGGTGTCGGATCATTTAAAATTAGGTGGTCCGCCCGCTTAATTACCACCTTTATCCAATAAAAAAGATAAGTATTTTTAGTGAGTAACTCCTCCTAAGTTACTCTTACCAAACTCTTGTTGTAAAACATGATAGACGGCATTGGGCGGTGCGCTGGGCGGCATGAGATCGGGTCGATAGCGGCGCACAAGGTCGGCAAGCGCCTGCGCACCCACCGCACTCGCTAGATCCGCCTCCGCGCATCCCACCCACGATATCAACGCCCCCTCAGATATATCCATCTCTGAAATATTATAATCACTGATTAAATACATTTTTACAGTGAATTTTAGATATCAAAAAGGTTTCATATAAATTTTTGTACATTCGGTTGAAAAGGACTGGATCATCATATTTGTAGAACGAATATTTCGATTCATTTATTTTCTTTTTAACTTTTTTTACATCGTATTTTCCACCATCACTAAAACTCATTTATTATTATAAAATACTCACCGCGACGTCGCTTCCTGGTGCCGATGGCGGCGTCCAACTGCACAGCTTCATCACAGTCATAGAAGGAGGTAACGCGATGTGGAGTTACCGCGGTTCTATTCAAGTTGGGGTACCGCGTGCCGGGGTCCAGTGTGTACGCACCAAAGTCACGGTGTAAGTTCTCAGGCGTCGTTTGTGCTGTAACATTTAGAATTAATGATTAAATTTACTTAATTACTATATTATAATGTTTCCATCATGATCTAAATCTAATACTAATAAGATCTGAAACTGTATGAGAGACATAAAAAAGAAGAGAAATATTAACTTTTCTCTGAGTTATAAACTCTATTTTGTTTCGGAGTTTTGGACGACAGATAGGGATTTAGTTTTTTTTTATTAATGACGTAGTGTAGTATATTTAAATTACCTAATAGTCGATATATTGATTCCCTCTCTGCTATCACTTCCAAGGGATGTGGGGCTGGAATTTGTCCCCACGAGCGCACGGCCCACGCGGCATCCAACGCAGACAGGAAGCCCCGAGCGCAGCCGGACCCAGTCGGCCAAAATGGCTCCAGTAAACTATCGCCTACCAGTTGACAAAGAAGTCGTTTCCCTTGACGCTCGTACACCTGGAAATTTGTTTTTTTTTTTACCTTTTTACTACTGTCTATTATAGTTCCACAAGGATCTTGTGACAGTCGGAAAATATACGAACAATGTTATTTTAACAACATCGTATTTTGACCAAAATGGAGCAATAGCTGCACGGTTTAATGTTGGCATTTTCATAATTTTAAAATTGCATAAAAGCATCACACATCATATTTTTACATATAGGTTAATTTTGCTTATGTTTTTGAATATATTCACTTAAATAGTAAGGAATTGCGATAACTTAGGTCATAAGTTGTAAATTAATTGCTATGAGTTGAACATGGACGACTATCAGAAGATAGGGAATTTTTGCTTGTAATTTGTAAGCGTTTTCTTTTCAAGATAAAAAACTGGCATAGGATTCTTGTGGGACGATATTTTAAAAGGTGATATGATTTAGATTGTATTGCCGATTAAAATTTTAAATTAAAATTATTACTTACAATACTGGCATTCTCAGCAGCATACATGGAGGTGAAATCGAATAGTGCGACATCAGGCTCCCCGTAGTGATTCAGGGCGAAGTCTACGAGGGGCAGCAGACCGCAGGTAGAGAAGCGTGCAGCCTCTTGGGCGTATTTCATCAGAGCGGTGCGATCCACGTTCTCTACGCTCAACAAGCGAGATACTTCTGCGTAATCCTGAAATCAATCTTACAATGAACCAGAATATCATGAGGAATCTGCACACGTGACAAGTCAACGAAACAGTTATAGTTTGTAAATTATAAATTAATAACCTAACAATAAGTTTAAAATGTAAAAAAAACAAAAGAAAATCCGGCTTGCTGAAGCACTTATAGATGAAATAGCGCCATCTATTGCCTGCGTTTTAATACAAAGATTTTAAAACTTTAAAACAGATTCGTCAAAAAAATTACAAACTTACATGAGCGCGAAAACATTAACCTCTTTTTCAGTTTGGTAAAAGAATATTTTTCTTTTTACGTTATTGGTGCAGATTGCATTTTTAATAAGTATTTAATGTTTTTTTAGCTTACATTTAATAATACTCCTTTGTTCAAAAGACTGTGTTTTTTCGCCGTCATGACGAAATAGTGCGTGTCGTCTTTGTAATACACGATGTTCTCAAGATCGATTCCGGTTACTTCGAATAGTTTTTTGAAAAATTTCTGATTGAAAATGAAGGCAACCCCGCTTATTTCCGGTACCTGAAAAATAAGATAGTGAATGTTAATAAAAACTTGTTATAAATCTATTTAAAAAATGAACTATCACTAAATATTTATGAACGTATGAAGTTTGAAGAGTTCCATTAATCCAGTAGAAGCAAATCCAACATTATTTAATATGGCAATTAAAAATAGCTTCTCAACCATAAAAAAAAACATAAGAAGACTAAAGATGCAGCTTGAGCAATAGAATTATCGTCAAAGATTATTAGAAGTTCCATGATTTTTAATAGCAATAACGAATTAATCTATGTATATCACTCAGACTCACATAGCCTATAGAATTCGGCAAAGATTACAGGTTCGTATTTGGTCATCCTAATTTTTTTTAATTTAATAAAAAAGGTGGTGTAAATTGTGTTTACCGATGCTTCTTGTTCTGTGTGTCTATTGATGAAGTTTGCAGTGATCGCCATAGCGAGCTTGCCACGGAACTCCTTGCGCTTGAAGCCGGGTAGTGTGTTGCGCTTGCCGTCCGCACCCACCAGGGCATCGAACTCGTACTGCGACACTGGGTGCTCGGCCGGTGATACCCGCGCCCTCCAACCCAACCCTGTAATACCATTTAACTATACTATGATGCATCTATTTTACTAATATTATAAATGCTAATGTTTGGATGGACGATTCTTTGTTTAAATGTATTTGCAGAACAGCTTAACGGATCTCGATAAAATTTGGCATACATATAGAACGTAGTCTGGAAGAACACATAGGCTACTAATTGAGTTTTTTAGTTTCTGTAGACGTAGTCGCGGGCGTCTGCTAGTTATGATATAAATGAACTGGCTAGACAGGGATCTACCCCCAAGGTAATAGCCACTCAGTACAATGTAGCCCGTCTTGTAAAACCACTCTGTTGCTTCAGGAATCAAATTTTTTAAACTTACTCTCGCCGTGACGTCCGACAGTTGGCTCCAGTAACTCCTCAAAACTGACACCTTCGTGTAATTCTACGCCAAGAAGTAACGCTACCTGTAAACCAATACAATATTGAACATTGAAACCACTCTTAATATAATTGACAAAAATATTTGTTGCTATAGATAGAAAAAAGAGGTAATTTTTAATTTTCTTACATACCTTCATAAGAATGCATTGCAATTGTCGTATGCTGATGTGATCTATGGAACCGGCGCAAAATTTTCCGAAGAATTTCTTAGCGCCCAGCGCGCGCAGATCTTGTATGACGAACGGCCACAGATGCAGTACATTATTACGTGACATACGATCGCGCTTTTCAACAACGACCTGTTAAACCATAAACATAATTTGAGTCAGCAATCGGACTACTCTTGGAAGCACATTGTTGTACGTTTGCATGCCAATGAGAAAAAAAACTGTTTATTGAACCAAACTTCCTTGTTTTCACATGATACATATTAAAGAATCCCATCCTTTTTATTATTACTGTCACCCGCGACACTGTCCACGCGGAATTAAAAAAAACTTAATAGTTAGCCTACGTATTTCTCCAGAGATGTTCTATATCTATGCAAAATTTCAACGGATCCATTAAACCGTTCCGAAGATGGTTTCAAACAATCATCCATCCATCCATCTAAACATTCACATATAAGTAAGATGTAAGATAATATAAATAAATCTTACAAAGTATAATTTAATGGATTATGCATAATAATATGAAACGATAAAACCTATCCTAAAACGGTGTAGAGTAGTAAACAATATTGGATATATTACCACTTTGGCGCCTAAAAGTTGGCATTCAATGGCCACTCGTAAACCGCACGGCCCAGCGCCGATGATGAGAACTTTGGTCTGCGCGCATATCCTGCCCTTGCCGTACACCTTGTGATTCGCTCGGAGATCGAATTTCTTGAACAGAGCTTGAGCCTTCCATGAATTTGCCAGTTTCGCCTGCGCAATGTATGATTACAAAAAATTTATAAAATAAACATTAATCAATATATTTCGTAGCTAATCAAAATAACGATTGCTATACACTTGTCCCATTGTAACAGGAAACTAGAGTCGTAAAAAACTTAAAACAGTCAAAAATAGATCTTCACCACTGGTTAGGACATTATAATCGTATAATGAAATCGATTCTATTAAGACGATATTTACAAAAGGAGGTTAGCCTGTAGCAGTCCTTACAGTATAGGCTAGACACAGACATTGCCAGCGCAGTATAACAATAAAAAAATCGTTTTATGTTACTACCGCACACGTAAGCTACCTTCCAGTAAGTCTCGTCAAAAACGGCCCAACTGTTTCGGAGATTATTCGGAACAAACGCGAACTTGCGGACAGACACAACAAATATAAACATTGCATTTTCGTTTCAGTAGCGCAAACATATCATGTGCATGAAATATGATTTTTCAATATTACATACAGACATTAACATTATATGAATTGTATAGAAAGAGAGCCTGAGCCGGCAACAAGACATGTTCTCGAATACGCCGGTAAATATTATGACCCCTCAGAAGAAAGGCGTGAAGGAAGTAGACTATTCTATTCAATCCTTGTACTCTATTGAATACAGGCAACATAGCGATAATCACTTAAACATCAGATATCGTCCTTATTCGTTTTCTGCCTTCTTGTAACAAAATATTTGTATTGCAATAGAGAAAACGAACTAAGGGACTGTTTAGTCCGCAAGGGTAGCACAGTAGTACAGTTCAGGACTTTCTATTAGTCTATAATATGCCGGATAATATTACACTACGTTTACTTCTATGTGATGCCAATAAAATGATCCCAAAAATATCTGGCACATAATTTGCAAGAGCGTCGCTTAGCTTAAGTAGGAAACAGAAGGTTGATTAAAGCAAAGTTTGGGTAAATCACAGACAGCATAGCATAGTATACAAAGCCAAATAATTCTGACATTTTTTGCAAAAAGATTCATAAAAAGTGACAGAATTTAAAAAAAAAAATTTAAGACGAAAATTCACAAACGTCCGTCCAGTAGTTGGGGAGCATAATACAGAGAAATTATTCATTGAATATGTTCAATGTACATTTCGGCACCAATTTGCGATACCCTATTTAAAATACGCAAGCTTTAGACATAGTAAGCAAAAGCAAAAAAAAATTAAGGTTCGCTTAACAAAATAACAATCGGCCAGGGCGAGCATTATCGCAACTGATAAACATCACGTCATCATGAAACAATTAGAGATAGCGTTGCAATGCAAATACGACAAAAAATTCAGTATGTTCACCCTAATCGATATTAAAATTGCTTAAACGAGCAATCGTTAATATTGAGCCGACCTCTAAGAAGCCTCACTTTTCAAAGTACAAATATTTTTCTTTCTAGAGTTCCGTGCCTCGAAAGTAAAAAACGGAACCCATGTAGGATCACTTTGTTGTCTGTCCGTCTGTCAAGACCCTTTTTATTTATTACAAAATATAATTTATCTCTGATGGACACGTTGCTATGTAAAAAATATATAATTTGTATAGTTGTTGGCAGTAATAATTATGAAATCGAGAAAAAAGCAACCTAAGCATGGATATTACAGTAAATGCATAGAATCATAATATTCTACTTTTCACTTTCGTTTTTTTTTCTTATGGAAAGTAAGTACAGTATTTCATCATAGCATAATCGTTCGCAACGCGCGTGCCTTGCAATGCCAAAGTATAAGGACAAACATCTATGTAATCAAAATATTCGTTATTAAACTATTATTTCTAAAAGGGAAGCATTTATATTTTCCTACCCAAATTTTTAGGACATTAACCTTGTTTGGTGTGTTAAGAACATCCAACTAAATATTCATCAAAATTAGTCCCGAAGGTGTGGGAACACATCAGAAACAAAAATAGATTTTAATTTTTTTTAGGCTGGACATGTTTGATCATGTTATAATAGTATTCTTCTTATTCGTCGCTGCAGTCTTGTCAGACTGGTCTTGGTCATCTGGTATCGGTGACTCGCTTTACAAGCCGCCGCCACTCATCCCTAATCTCTGCCTTTTTTCAATAACTATGTTATCCTAAAATTCATTTCAGATTTTCCTATTTATATAATTTTAAAATATCGGTTTGATGGGTCTAAAATGTTATTTCTAAAGAATCAAATCGTTTTATAACTAAGAAAAAACATCATGCAACGCGCCGTGGCAGTAAAATATGCTTAGAACTAGAACTTTCGCGTCGAAATATTTCATACAATAAAATTTTCCTACAAAATATGCGTAGATACGGTTAGTCTATTCTCAAATAAAACTCGACACATATATTTGGATTGTATTGCTCTCCAGACCTGTTGTTTATCAAGTAACCATGAAAACTCTGGAATCATCCGACCATCCGGATTTTTTGTGGCAACGCGCCAAAATCATGCAAATAAGAGAGAGTGTTTAAACGCTTCACACTGATTTATGTTCTCCTACTACTCTCCGTTCCGGCGCGTTGGACGTAAGTCTACCACAAATAATTATTTTAGTGAAACGATGCTTAACTTAACATAAGAATTATTTTAAACTAGTTTTTTTAGAGCTAGCAGTTTCGTATTACTCATCAAATTACTCGTATATCTTAATCTTAAGACACTCTTATTACTCAGGTCCGATTTAAGCTACAGACATACTGTATATTTAATCATCGTATCATTTTATAGATTACAGTGTAGACTCTTTATTTGCGGTTCTGTTTATCACGATTTCACAATTCGCAGGCAAAAGAATTATACGACAAATTCCGTATTCGCGCCAAAAAAATTGGTATCGTTTTATGTATTCACAACATATTTACGATTCGTAACCCCGCGAATACGGAGATTTCACTATAACCAAAGCGTTTATACATAACCAAACCACGAACCTTTATTTTAGGGTAGAAGTCGGGCAGCCTGTTAGGTTTTAGATTGAGCGTGTTACATATTTCCCGATGTAGTGCCAAGATTTGTTTCATGGTGCCTGCCGAACAAAAGTGATCAAACATTTCTGCGGCGAGAGCGCACTCCGGAGGTGTTACTTGTGCTCGCAGCATCTTGATACCTGCAAACAAAATAAAACACTTGAATTACACAAGTAAACGGTACTAACTAAAATAAGTTTTCGTTATATAATTGTAAAACTTGCACCACCAATTGACTTTTTTATAGATATTTGAAAAAAATTGCCTTTACGTAAAATGATTTTTTCCTTCATTTGTCTTTGCATCCAATAAAGTCTGGATATAAAGAGAGAAAGACGCCATTGGTTTATGTTATTGTAACATCCAAAACTACGGTAAACTCTGATATGTTCCCGTAAAACCTAAGATTTACGAACATGTCATTACTTTAATAAAACGGGCTTTCACCAAAACTTCTAAGCAAATACTATATTTTCTACTACCTTTGACTACTACCTATGCGTATTAAAATATCCAATAATTTATTCCTCATAAAGGCAAATAACATTAACATCAATAAAGGTTAGTGTCAAGATCATTTGAAAAGAAAAACATTATTGTAAAAGCATAATAGTGCGTAGAAGACGAAGGCTGTGTACAACCAGTTTCCTGCATGTATCTTAATATGGTACAGGCAGCGATGTTGGTCACATTATTCTACAAAAATGGCTTATTAAGTGTTCCTTTTATGTGACGCCAACCACAGTAAGTAAACATTTTTTTAAACAAGCAAAGGTTCTTTCAAAATTAAGAGTGCAGTAGAAACGCGTCTACGGGTAAGTGGATAACAACTTAGGAAAAATATTTATTAAATGTTTTATTTGAATTTTGTTAATATTAAATTACAAGGACAAATATGACTTAATTTTTATTAATCGTAACATCGCCTAAAATTACATAAGTATTGTTTTTAACAAAGATGCGAGTTAACTGAAAATAATAAGTAAAGTATTTAATACAACGAAGGGGAAGATGCGGTAATTCAATCCAGCATCATCACATTGGAAACTTAAAGCATTTATGATCTTAACCGTAAGGCAATAGGGGTGTGATTGGCACAAAGCCGTGCTACTAGTGAAGAGTGCAATTACACCGTTCACTCAATGATCTCATAAGGATTGTCACAAGAGGAAGCTTAATTGAATCCATACATATGTCGGTCCCTATTATAGACGGTTATATGATACAGCTTTGTAAGCTGATAAGCGTCTTGCAAATTTTATCTCTAAGGCAAGTAACGGATTGGTAATGTTTTAAATAAATAATATTGGTCTATAAACGTATTAAGTAGCAGTTTACGTTGCGACGTTGTTTGTATATTGACAAGTCCAAGGTATCAAAGAACCTGGACCGTACGTGCATTATTTCACGATGTTGGCACTTGATAAAATATTTGGTATTTTGAACTTTTTAATATACAAAGGAATGTTACACACTTAGTTTTAGTCACTAGGTTAATGTTTAACGATTAAGTGCCCCTGATATATTTACAATTCATCGAACAAGCACAACTTACTTAACCCATTATGATAGTTACTCACTTTTCAATTGCGAACTGAACGTTTTAACTGGGTAACACACTACACAAATGTGTTCTATTAACTTATATTGTTTGATGAATGCTTAATTATAAGACTACAAATTGCTTTAAAACAGCGCGCACTTTCACAACCATGTAACTACATACGAATATAACGCACACGTTCACAAACTCATCTTTCTAAAAACCACGGAAGCTGAACATAATATTAACTAAATTAATGCCCGAGATGTCGTAACAAGAATTATTTTTGCTAAAGATCTCACATGTTATAATAATTGCCCCCTACAATGACTTTAATAGTGAGTACATAAGACAGTATTTAAATACAACGCATTTGTTAAACGGTTAAAGCATATGCGGTTTCAGGTCCTGGTGGACGTGACCTACCTAAACGACAAGGAAAATAATTATGATATAAAAATTAGCACAATCTCAAGCACAATCCATGTCTTAAGAAACAAAACACTATCATATTATTGTTTAGAATAAAGGAAAGATAACAAATATGCTTTTATCTAACTACTTCAGATAATTCGAGAATGATATCAGTATCAAATAAACAATCAGGTCACTTGCAAAAAATTTGCTGTAAATTTATCAATCATTACTAATCGATACCCATTGGTTAGTGGCTAATACAATAAAAAGTGTCAATGTTCAATTGTTTTTAAAATTTACATTGAATACTGTTAATTACATTTTTTTATGAATAAACAAAACCATACTATATATTATACTAATCATTTGCACATTTTTTTTATTTCATATTTTTAATGGTATATAAATGTGACTACAGAACTTTTCTTGAGAGATATCCATTATCATATCAATCAGTAAACATCGCCCATATTTTATATGCAGTGTAAACTCTACAAAAAATGGCTCAAGACACTGATACTTTTGCCATATTGTAGAGTGAATATTTAAATACATCATTTTTCTATTCTATGATGACTAGTATTTATTCTAATACAGTATGTATTACTTTTCTCTTACTCTCGCTTTTATTGAACATACTAGATGTCGCTCGCGATTCCATTCGCGTTAAATTAAAATAAACCTAATAAGTAGCCTATGTGCTTCTCCAGAATATGTTCTACATCTGTGCAAAATTTCATCAAGATCCGTTGAACTGTTCCGGAGATACATTAAAACAAACATCCTTTCATCTAACTAAACATTCACATTTATAATATTAGTAATAAATTAATTAAATTTACTTGTAAATATACATTCGTTAACTTGCAATATTCAGTGGTCAAATGTATTGGGGACTACAATTATAATAATTTAACAAGTGCAGTGATAGCCTTAAAATAAAAATAAAAAACTTCTTAGAATCCATGGTAAATCAGTCACAGAAAACATGTGCTAGATAATAAAACAACAACTTCCTAGATATTTCAGCAACATAAAATTTAAATGTACTGCTTATTTATAATGGCACATTTTCGACGGTTAATGGACTGTGAGCTATAACAACAGAAGTGTATTAATGTATAAGGTAAACCCACCAATTTTGAAGTTTGAAGTAACTCCAACAGGAGCTTTCACACTGTATTATTTTCTTTTCTCTTTTAAATTGTTCACAAATCTATTATAGATGAAGAATAGTATTTCTATTTTTTGCTAGTACTTTTTCTACATCTATGATCATAGAGAAATTCAATGGTGGAGGACTTCGTCCAGCAGGTGATGACCACAAACTCAATCTAAGAATGGATTCTAATATTACTTCTACAGTAAAAAAATATTAGCTCAATACAGTATTAAATGCAATACATGTTGTAGGTTCTTCTTTATATGTGCTGTTATCCCGATCTGTTTAACAATTTTGTAGTGACTTGCTAATGTTAAAAAATTATGCATTTATAATATTATGGTAAGATAAAAATTGTATTAAATACTATTTACAAGTTATTAGCTATTTGTTAAATTTTTTTGCTAGCTATTGAGCTTTTTATTAACACAATAATGAAGTTAATATAGGAAAAACATACCTTACTTTACCCTGTCATTGCAGGAAAAAATATGAATACTTATACTTGTTAATATGGTTCACCTGTCAAGGCGATATGCAGTTGCAATGAAATTGACATCAACAAGCTAACACAAACAAAAACATATTTACATTCCCACAAAAACAACTATATATTTCTGGGAGGTATTATTGCAAAAGTGAACTGAAAAAAAATCTGGTAAGCTCTTTGAAAGCTGGAAGCTTCTTTGAAAATCAAAACAAAACAAAATAAGAAGATAAATAATATTTGTATTTTTTTTAAATACAAAGATAACATTTATTAAATTTAATAAAAGTGTGATGAAAAATTGAAATAATAAATGCATATTGATCTTTCTCCCAATTTATCCCAACATGCAATGAGTGTTCGTTCTGATCAAATAATGTACTGAGTAATATTTGGCAAAGTTCCAGTGGAACCACCTACCTTTATTAAAGTTCACTGAATACAGCTCTATATAGAAATACCGACAAAATTCACAATGCACAACACAACAATAAGCTGAAATATGTTTCCTCAAAACAAAGTTAGCTCTCCTCCTTTTAATAATATATTTAAGTTAATTATTCGTTTTTTAATATTTTATTTAATATTATAGATTTAAGACTCTTTTGTTGATGTTATCTTTTACAAATATGGCATAATATTATCATCATCATCAAATTCAATCCTAATATTTTTTGTCAGTAGCAATAACGAAAAGTTTTAACAGTTAAATAAATGAAAGTCATTGTAAGTCAATATACAATACCAAAAACTTTTAATAATATAATAAACATTAAACTCTTGCTCACACACATAATGTAGTTTGCTAAATTCGTATTCAGCGCACTCAAAATATCTACCTACGAAAAGTGTGACACACTAATAGGTGAACGGACTGCAGTATATATTTAGAAAAAACAATGACAGAATGTTAATATAACTGCTAAATTTCAATCTACTTAACTTCTTAAATATTACAACAATATAAAGGAAGAAACCTAAACAATCGAGTTATGCCTAAATAAAACAAGACAAACGTTTTGTCTTTCACAACTGGCTGAAGTTCATACTATAAACATTAAAGTAATTACAACGTAAGTAATAAACAAAACAATTAGAACTATGAAATTTACATCAAATGTTAATGAAACTTTTGTAAATTGTAACATTTTGTACTAACTCACTTTTAGGTGGTTTCAGGAATAATTACATCTCTTTTTTCAAGACTGCTGTTACTTTTTTAACCAGCAGGCCAGGCAGGCCCGTGGGTGGATCGTTCTCACGTTCTCTATTACTGCTTTTACCAAAGAGCACTAGAGCACTGTACCAAAGAGTAGCTATATGACTAGAAGTTTTGTGACATTGACAGAAGGGGTGTAAAAGAATTTTAGGGTTTCTAGTACGCAATAATTTCCTTACTTCTTTCGTAATTTTTCTATGTTGAAAGAAAAATCAACAGAAAGCAAATGATTTGCAACTTGTAACTTTAGTTCCTTAGTAATTGCTTACTACTTGTGTAAATTAGTACAATAAGCTACATAAATATGTATACATTTACAAAGCTTCAAACACTTGTATAGATCTACCATCGATACATGCTATCGACCAATTCGTGCATAAGTATTTCTGAAAAAGAAGACCGATATAAGTTTCGTAATATATTTATGCAGTTGACTGTACATGCACAAAATATAAATTAGGATTATTCATATAAGCGCAAGGTAATATTTGTTTAGGATAATCAACGTGTTGTCGCATTTTAGCAAATCATGGCTATATTTTTTCTATAATTTCGAAAATATAGAAATGTAAATGCCAACATTTGGGCAAAATATCATGCTGTCAAGTTGACACTATTAGTTCACATTTTTTCCAACTGCCATAAGATTCTTGTCGAACTATATTTGTGGCATATCTATATTATGCTGTTTGGTTATATTTTCCATCGTTTATTGGCTATCCAATGCAATTTTGGCATTCTAGCGTCTTTCACTATCTAAAGCCTGGCCAAAAATAAAACAACCCTGTCATGAGGGCTCCACAGTCTTCAATGTTCTTACAGAATATGTTCATCTTTGTCAAATTTCAGCAGGGTCCATGCAGCCATTCTAGGGATACCTTTTAACAAACATCCATCCATCCAGTTTTGCATTTATAACATTGGTAAAAAGTAAGATTTTAAAACAATATATAAAAGCAATTTGGCAAGATCCAGATTAAAATAATGAACTGTGGTGTTTAGCATTTTTAGGGTTCCGTACCTAATAGAAAAAAAAGGAACCCTTATAGGATCACTTTGTCGTCCGTCCGTCTGTCTGTCAAGACCCTTTTTCTCAAAAACGCGTGAAGGTATCACGCTGGAAGTTATATCAAATACACAAGTCTGCGGTCGCTAGGTGCTATGAAAAAATAAAACTCCTAAGCCAACAAAATCAAAAGATACAACCGTTAATGTCGCAAATTTACGCAAATTTTCGAGATTCGCAAGGGAATCAAAACCTACAGGGTACTTCCTGGTACTTCCCGTGAACTTAGAATCTTGAAATATGACACGAAGCAACGTCGTAAAGCACAGATAAAGGAAAAATTGCGAAACTCGTAATTTTTTAGTTCCATCATATAAAAAAATTATTTTTAATTGCGTAATTGGGTACTTCGACGACCTAGAATCTTGATATAAACGAAATGAAAAGAAAAGGCAACTTAAGGCGCACTTTAAACTAGTAATTACTTGTAAGAAAATTAAAACCTAAAGGGTACTTCCAGTCGACCTAGTTTTTTTTATATACGTAATTGCTGTCAGAGTATACTTATTCTATTATACATTTCAATGACTAATTTATTCTTCTTACAGTTAAAATACAAAACTAATTTATATCTAATTTAAAGAAGTATGTAAAGCAATGAAAAAATTTGGTTTAAGCCAGATTAAAGAAATAACTTGCGGTGTTTAGAATTTTTTTATATACGTAATCTTAATAGTACTGTCACAGTATACTTATTCTATTATACATTTCAATGACTTTAATTCATTCTTCTTACAGTTCAAATACAAAACTAATTTATATTTATTTTAAAGAAGTATGTAAAGCAATGAAAAAAATTGGTTTAATCCAGATTAAAGAAATAACTTGCGATGTTTAGAATTTTTTTATATACGTAATCTTAATAGTACTGTCACAGTATACTTATTCTATTATACATTTCAATGACTTTAATTCATTCTTCTTACAGATAAGATACAAAACTAATTTATATCTATTTTAAAGAAGTATGCAAAGCAATGAAAAAATTTGGTTTAATCCAGATTAAAGAAATAACTTGCGGTGTTTAGCATTTTTTTATATATCTTAATAGTACTGTCACAGTATACTTATTCTATTATACATTTCAATGACTTTAATTCATTCTTCTTACAGTTCAAATACAAAACTAGTTTATATTTATTTTAAAGAAGTATGCAAAGCAATGAAAAAATTTGGTTTAAGCCAGATTAAAGAAATAACTTGCGATGTTTAGAATTTTTTTATATACGTAATCTTAATAGTACTGTCACAGTATACTTATTCTATTATACATTTCAATGACTTTAATTCATTCTTCTTACAGATAAGATACAAAACTAATTTATATCTATTTTAAAGAAGTATGTAAAGCAATGAAAAAATTTGGTTTAATCCAGATTAAAGAAATAACTTGCGGTGTTTAGAATTTTTTTATACACGTCATCTTAATAGTACTGTCACAGTATACTTATTCTATGACTTTGATTCATTTTTCTTACAGTTAAAATACAAAACTAATGTATATTTCAAAATAGTATGCAAAAGAATGACAAAATTTGGTATGATCCAGATTAACATAATTGACTGCGTTGTTCTGCATCTTTCATATGTATATGTAATCGTAATAGTACTGTCAGAATATACTTATTCAATTATATTGGGCTGTCCGATAAGTTTGTGCCGATATTTAGGAGAAATTTATACTCAGCTAGTTTAATTTTTGGTTATTTTTTTTAATCATTTTTTACCATACAATTCCGTTTTTCCAGATCGTCTCAGACTAGAAAAGGTGGAAATCCGGGAGCGCGAGGTTTCTAGATTACGATGAACGGGGTAAAACATCTCAAACTCCAAAAAAAATGTTGTCAAACTCACATGAGTTCGAGCAACATCCTGATAAAATATGACTCCTTTCCGATTCGTTATTTCTGGACGTTTTTGTTCAGTTGCTATCTTAAATCTTGTTAAGTGCAATACTTTTCAGAATTTATCATTACATTAGCCAGTATTTTTATATATTTAGTATTAGAATTTATCACATGATTAGTCTCTTCTCGCGCGACATATCGAAAATCGTCACGAATATATCGGACAACCTTTCATTGGGTTTAATTCATCATTCTTATAGTGAAAATACAATCAAAATCAAAGCAAACTAAACATAAACAAAAACATAAGTATAAGGTACAATTTCACTTAAAATTAAATTACAACTAAAATTTTGAGTATAAAAAAATGTGACGGAATAATGATTTCTTAATACTTTCTTTGTACCGATATAACAAATTAAACTTAAGTACATTTTCACTGTATAATGGTGAAAAAGTTTGCGAAATTGGAAATTACATGACTAAAGGCGTAGTAAAGCGTAGTGTTGCCAGTCTTTTAAGTCATTTACATTGATAATTTTCTTTGTGTCTTATTTTTTTCTGGTATAATTGGAAATATATTATGAATACATTCGGCCCATTGTCCTTTTCTTTATTTTTGATCTATCAAAAATATATCTGGTAAGGACATATAGTGTCTGTATATGCCAAATAATACATAATAAGCAAACATTATGACTTTCCATGTGACATAATTATAAAGCATTATTTTTAATAATTACAACTAAAGTAAATAAGGACGAAGATATAGAGTATTATATTGGAACCTCATGTTTTAGAGTAACCTAAGGAATTACATACGATATTCACGTAATAAACTCGCAGCGCGAATCGGTGGTACTTATGTTAAGTCCATTTTAGATACGAGCTTTGATTTTTGTCATAATCCTTTCTAATTCTGCATCAGAAAAGAATAATTCAAGCTCAACACCGGTCAAGTCACATT
The DNA here is from genome assembly GCF_000836235.2 of Papilio xuthus. NCBI lineage: Eukaryota > Metazoa > Arthropoda > Insecta > Lepidoptera > Papilionidae > Papilio > Papilio xuthus. Next base: position 5,240,468 of record NW_013533632.1, read on the forward strand.
CCTTGTTCTTTTCAGTGTCAAGCAACTGCAGGGCGTGCTGAAGGCACACTGACCGCTTCTTGTCTGTCAATCCTCTCACCTACAACATAAATTTATGTTAAAAAATAAAAATCAATTGGTATAACTTTTTTGATGCAGACATTAACTGAATATGGTGATTGAGTGCTTAAATTATATTAGAAACTTGGTGTACCTATTCCAGTATAAAAGTAATATAATGCCCGGTTTACATTATGCCAGTACAGTAAGACAGTAGCGCAGGACTATATTGGTTTAATGACGCCAGTTGTGTACCAGCGCTAACTTAAAGCGATACTGTGCTATACTGATATAATGTAAAACAGGCATTGCTTCTAATTGGTTCATTAAGTCGAACTTCTGTAAACTTTGTATTACAAAACAGACATTGAAAAAATGATATTATTTGAGTTACACTTACTTTTGAGAGGTACAAGGTCGCTTGACAGATCTCACACTCGTCTTGATCTCGAACATTCCATGCGCCTGCGGGTCGCTTCCGAGTAAGCCTATTTTGTTGTGGGTTGTAGTTCTGTAAAATAATAGTCATAAAAGTTAAACATTTTATATGTATCTATTTTGTGAAATAAAACAATGCCTGTAAGCAATAGTAGTCACAATATATTCACATACATAATTTTTAATCTTTATTAAAATTAAATGTTAAGTGTTAATTCTTTGTCAGTATTTTAAGGTGGCAATGAACATATTAATATTGTGACTTAAATTGCAACACGGTGCCGTACCAGAATTTTATATGCGGCGAGGGCATTGCGGTTTTTCAATTCTTCTCGTATGATTTTCCCGAGGAGAACATGGACCAGTTTGAGAACCTCAGTTGGCGCTCGCAAGTCACGCGCAGCAGACACCAGCAGATGTTCCAGCGAGAACATTGTAGGTTCACAGCTCTGACGCACTTCCTATAAATATAACAAAAAAGAAAAGATACACATTACTTTACATTTGATTACATATAAAAATACTACAACTACTACAACAAAATATTATTTTTGAAATTCAATTGTAATTTAATGATTGAAATATTTCCATACATTAAGTAAAGTGGTTGCTTCCCATTGAGCCAACCGGCCCATTATAAATATTTTTCTTGACTCTATGGATTCAATTGGCCTAATGAGGAATGCGGTATTGAGACGATCGATCGGTAGGCCTATCGACCCAAAGGAATACGCAAAATAAAATGTTTTTCGTTTTAAATGAAGTTTTTGCCGGAACTAGTACTTGGGTAAAAATTTCAATGTTTTCTTAACATTTGCTTTATTTATATAAAATTCAATATTGCTTACTTGAAACACTTGATCAATTGTTTCCAACCATGAATTAGTAGCAAAATATACACTCTCAGATACAGTGTATCCAGTTGCAATAGAACATGAGTATGCCTTTGGAAAAACCAAAATAAATTGACCCGGCTCTTGAACTGCTCTAGATATTGATACATTATTTAGCAAGAGCAGGTCTGGTGGGATCATTGTAATATCGGACGGAAGCCAAATCGATTTGTTTTGACATGATGTTGGGCATAGCTGTTCTACGGCTCTCCGGAAATTGTCACTTTGTTCATCGGGAATGCCATACCTGAAACATGACACATAAATGTTTATTATTGTTATATGATAAATTATAAGAATGGGTTTTCATTGTATAAAAACATATTGTACATACCAATATGTTGAAATACTAGTGTTATAACATTACAGCAAGTAGTTTAATTTACAGTTTTTTATTAGATAAAGATACTTAGGATAGGGTTGATCCTCTCTGAAAGGAAGCATATGAACTAACAAGGGATAAATGTTATTAATGTCAAAGTACCAAATTTTGCCAGGTCCAGTATGCATGTATTCAATCCAGGGAAGTCCGTGGGGATCTCTGTGCCAACAGCTGGTTGAGAAGACCATCCCAAGATGCAATGTGGGAACTGTCACTCCCAGTACTGGTCCCAAAAATCTTAGAACATTCCCACTATTCTGACTAAGTACCTATAACAAAAAGACATTTATATATTTACAAGCCAAATGCTTAAAGCTTATGTTTAAGGGTTTCTAAATCCAATGAATGGATTAAACTGGGCTTTAGCTTTTTTAGAACTTAGCACAAGCTTAAATTAATTGCCTTTTTTAAAATAAAAACTGGACTTAAGTAGTATTTAGTAGTAGTAACATAAAGTGGAAAATCATTTATTTACTTTGGTCATAATACTGTTTGTTGGTAAGCAATAGGTTAGTTTTTACCTTTAGATTCCATGGATGTTTCCCATAAGAGTCTCGTTGATCTTTAGTGAAACCATATCCTTCCTCGCCGGTGTCGATTGATGCGTTATTAACACAAATGTGGTCTTGGGCAAGAAGAACCATTTTCCAATATGTTTGTTCTATTTCAATCTGAGTATTTTGGTTACTATTTGGAATGTACATTTCCTTACATTTACTTGCCACCTAAAATTCAGTAATTAGTTAACTCACCAATTATAACTCAACATCTTAATTTAAAAATGCATCATAACATACCTTTTTAAAAGTGAGCAGATTCATTTGCCTGCCATTGCTGATACAGTCCTCTGCTTCGGCCAGTGCTCCCGATACATATACATCTTCATCAATGTCTTCTTCGGAAGATTCAGATTCGTCTAGGAGTCGTTTCTGTCTATGTAATGGCTTCATAGCACGTTGTAGCATTTTTTTGTGTTTCTTGCTCCAGTGATTATCAACTGCTTTCATAAGATCTGTCCGCTCATCTGTCACAATTGTTGGAGTTAGTGAAAAAAGATTTATTACAAAAAAAATTCAAACGAAAAAGGAATTAAACTAGAAAGTAGGTAGCCTAAACATCTGCTGCAATCAAATTTCTTAATAGCTATGTCTACACCAATGCATTTACCTTTTCATTTTGCCTATTTAACCCACTGACTTGGGAAGGTAAAGTTTTTATCTAATCCATATGTTTTCTACGAATGTTTCATCACCGGAGAATCAGGATTTACGTTCTGACCTGATTATAATAATCTGTAATGAATACTCACCATCTGACATCGTGTCATAAGGCAATATGTATTTAACATATATTTGATCCAATTTAACTTCGATTTTTGGCGTTTTGGAAAGATTCATTTCTTCAGCTACTTTAGTCCAGCGCTTCTTTTCGATGACCTCTTTTAGGCCGCCCAGAGTTTGTACCAAATAATATAACTTCGGTAAGTTGACCTCAACTCCTTCGAGCTGAAAAAAATTGACTTAAATTAGATATAATACCTTGAAATATTAAAGTAGCAGTACATAAATATTTTAATGACAAACTGGCTTATCAGCCAAAACTCCATCTTGATATAGAAGATTTAAGAGTAGAAAAAAGAAACTAATGGTTGTGATTTGCATGTGTGTAAACATTACAAAAATATAGGAAACAATACAAACATAGGTGATACAATATTGTAAAAGCTCCAAATTATTAATTTAGTTCAAACATAGAATTATTGTACATGTTACATTTATATACTTTTGGGTATTTATATATTGTGACATCCGGAATTACTAACCAAAGGCGGCCGACTGAAGATCACACTTTGGGAAGCTAAATAAGCTTTAATAGCACATAATTCTCTTGAGGCTGGTCCCCATCTCTTATAAAGACGAGATATGTATTGGTTCGTCACTTCAAAGCGCACTTCATCATCTAACATACACTTTGGTTTAAAATTCTTCGGAGCCACAACTTTACATAAGCCATATTTCGCAGCGAAAGGCATAATTTTAGTGAAATAAGCAATGGGGTCCTGGAAAAATTAATAACTTTAGTCATGTACTATTACGAGAGCGTCGGTGGCCCATTGGTTAAGCCCTTGACTTGTAATCTGCAGTCCTGGGTTCAAATCACGCCATTTGCCAATGTGTTTTTCGATATTCGATTTACATATGTACATGTACTCGACGTTCTTACGGTGAAAGAAAACGTCATCATGCAACCTACACATATCTGCGAAGAAGTTCAAAGATATGTGTAAAATCAACCAACCTAAACTGGACCAGCGTGATTGACAATGGCCTAATCACCCCTAACTTAGGATAGACTCCGAGCCCGAACCCCTTAGTGGTGATGTATAGTGAGCTGATGATAAAATGTACTTTAGTATAGCTTATTTATACATTCAATTATTTAAACAAATTTACCTTAAATTCTTGTTCGTTAGGAAAGAAGATTGGTGCATCAGTTCGTCTCGCATTAGGCACAGGCTTTGGTATAGCTGAACTCTTTTGCTCAGTACCATTATGATCTCCGTTTACTTTATAAGCATTTGTAGGCTTTTGGGCTGATACAGACTTAGCACCATTAACAGAATGTGAGGGAGTTTCCACTTTGGTTTTGGGTTTCTCTGATAAGACAAAATTTATGATATCATCTAGAAGATAGTCACGATCAAGTGCAGTAACTGTCATGATTTTTGTGTTCGATGTCTTGGGGACAATATTCGCACTTTCAATATGTGCCACCTGATTAGCACACAGAGTTCTTTTTACTTCCACAACATGATCTGAATCTTTATCATAAATTAAATAACACGTTTGTTTATCACAATCAGTATTCGGCTCGTTACCCTGACGCTTCTTCGTTCTTGATATATTGGATTCACTTTTTTCTGTTTCCTCGTCTTCGGCATCAAATCCGTATATTTTTAATTTTATAATCTTTCGACAGTATTGTATTTTAAACATATTTGATACACACTGTACTTTGTCGACGAATGCACAATAATCGCATTGTTCACATCGGTTCACCAAATCTTTAGGGTCTGCATAGACAACATCTTTCATACTTGGGTAGTTTTTAGATGGGCAATTTATTTGATGCTTTTTAATTTTTGAAGTTGTATCAATAGAATCAGATTGCTCTATTGCGCTAGATATTTGCTTCTTTGTAATATTTCTTTTGTCCTGATTTGTTTTAGACATTTTATCTAAAGGTATATGTACGGTACGTGACCTTCTAGAAATTAATGGTGCGTTTAAATATTTCTCAGCTGTTGATGGTTCATTATTGTGATCATCTAAAAATAAATAATTCATTTAGAACAAAAACAAAAAAGCGATATTATTTTAATAAATGTTTGATACAACTTAAAACTAACCTTCAGAAGTTGAAACTGTGTCATCAGTACTGGTTGTAGGTTTGGTATTTGCATCAGAATCTGTTAATGTAACGAAAAACAGTAAATAAAAGAACTAACTTAATAATTATGGATTGAAAATTATACAAATCTCACTTACTTTCAGATTTTGATTTTTGTCCTTCACCAATAGACTTGACTTGTGATGATTTTGAAGAGTTAGTAATCATAATTTTTTCTGTTGAGTAAAATAATACTATTACTATTACATTTACATTTCCTTACAAATGTCTTGTTAATTGCACATTGCATGTACTTAATTAAACTTAAATATTTTGCTTCAATCATATGTTTTACATAAACAATACATTTTGCATAAAGTAAATAGAATTCCATTTACCTAGAAGACTGAAACGACCTGGAGATTCAATTTTGACAATAGGCTGAACTTCCAATGCGGATTGTATTAAGGATTCTGTTGGCAAAATTTTAACAAATTCATGATATAGATAGACATTACTACAGTTTCCATAAACAAAATAAAGACAGTATTAATTGTATGCAACAAAACATTATAATTCACACCCAAGACCCAAAGGGATAGGCAGAGTCCAAGACGGACCTCCATTTGACACGGTGTTGACACACCTCTCTCGCATCATTTATATTCATATAACACATACATGCTCGTTGTAATAACCTTAATACCATTTCTTGAGTACAAAGCATACCTAGTGTTGTATTGGATGGTCTTTTCTTAAGAAGCCGCAGAGATGTTGAGGACTTGGCTGTGGTGTTTATTTCAGCTGTGGTAGTCACTGTTGAATATAATTATTTGTTATGTTAACAATTGTAACATAGGAAATGTTAAGACAAATAGGGATTTAACATTAGTTAAATATGACACGAAATAATGTAAAGAGATTAGAAAAAACATTTCAGACATTTTATATTAGCTTGAGAAGTAATAAGTTTAATGCGTTTTGTTGATTCTAAGTATTTTATAATTCAATATGCAATAATTACCTGTAATTGCGGTTAACTTTTTGTTGGGTGTTGATGGTTGGCTACTTGTTTTTTGAGGCGTTTCCTTTTCACCAGAATTCCTGATCTTGTCTACAATGAATTAATACAAAAAACTATAAAAATACGGATTTCAATACATAATAAATCAAATCAATAAAGTGAAGCTTGTGTAGTAGCTATGATGGTCCCTTAGAAGCTTACATCACATGCCAAATTGCTTTTTAGATTAATCAAAATATGCTGCATACTTTTTGCATCTACAGTATAAAATTGCAATTGCATAATTTATTATGTTGGTTTGCTCTTGTTGCTTGTAAAAATAATTTAGGGTATGATTTGAACAAGATCAATAGTAATATGTCTTATAACTATTTACCTGTATTTTGCAATAAGCTATTACTATGTGGTTGTCCATTACATGGTTCTTCCTGTCTTGATTTAGAAGCATCATCCAGAGAACGGGAAGTAAGCCGTTGAGTTGGTAAACCATTCTTGTTTGTGTCATCTATAACTATTGTTTTAGTTTATTAATATACTTTAGCAAATTAAAGTATTTTGACAGTTGTTTCAACACTTTAATAACAGTACCAAAGGAGTTAATAAAAGTGTATTTCTTACCTGTCTTCTTTGGTGAGCTAGTACATCCCGATTCGTCATTTTCCTGCAGCTCTTCATTGTCTGATTCGCTGGCTGATGCCACCGACCGTCGACTCGAGCGGGTGCCCAAGCGCTGTCTTTTCACGCTATCTAATATCAATATTTCGAATCAATATTAGAAAATGCTTCTATATCTTCTAACCATTTTACTAGGACTAAAGTGTAACAACCCATGAACCCAATCACCATACACTGAAAAACGACACAACCCAAGAATCAACAATGACTAATTCTTTACACATTACATGGATTTGTTCTCAGATTCTTGTTAGGTTAAGATTTAACCATGTTGCATTTCAATATATGTCATAGTTAAGACTTATATGAAAGCAGTATGTCTTAATACTTGAAAAAGTTTATATATGGCTGTTTATTTTGAGCTGTAAAGTTATTGATATACAATACATATACAACTTTAACTGGCTCAGTCTTTATTATACCCCCAACACACTCAAATAACCAAACCATGCATTTTTAATGTAAAACAAATTCTTCTTATCACTGTATAAAGCTGACGGAAAACAAAAACAATAAAACGTGATGGTAAATCTTAAATATTTTATAGCTTTAAAAGTTCTTACTTCTTGATTTTTTCTTTAATAGACAAAGGGGAGTTGGATTAGGATACAACTTTACAAGAATCATGCATGTTATACCTGTTTTGAGTATGGATCGACTGCGATGTCGCCGACCAGGTCCCTTGGGTACTTCCTGCTCATATTCACGACTCTCTGTAGTTCTGCCATGTGACCGAGTGTAAACTATTGATTGCTTTGTTAGTCCATCTATAAATTACAAATATTTCGTAAAACATTTAAATAGAGTCTCACTTTGGACTTTATATGTCTTTATTCTGATTACATTTTATCGATTAGGTTTTTCTTATCCTGTTGATTGACATGTAATGTGTATCAAATAGTCTATAAATGCAAATGTTTAGATCGATGGATGTTTGTTTGAAGGTATCTCTGGAACTCAAAACTCAAAAACAACTCCAAAATCAGATCAATTACTGCTGACGGCCATAATATGGTTCTGGACTGATTTTAAATTTGAAACTGAGTAATTTATTTATGTAATCAAGAATTTTGTTGATGGCAAATGGGGTAAACCTGGCGAGGAATTGTTTGAAAGTAAGTGATGATTTGCATGTAGCTTTGCATAGCAATGTTAGTCTTTGGATAGCCAGACTTGTGAAGAAGATGAATGATCAGAAATAACATCAAAACATAATTACAGTAGTTTATCCTGATGTTTTTAAGTTTAAATTTTAAAAGTAACCTACATATGGCCCCTGGCCCTGAGGAGATTTTAAAACCATGTTTTAGATGATATCAATAAGTAGTAATAAAATGTAAATCCTCATGAAAGTTATGTCATTTAGTAGAGTTAATATTACCTTTGTGTGTTGCTGAGTTGTGACCGTGTGGGTCATACTGTTGTCCACTTTTTTGTTGGGGTTCATAATCATCAGATGACAAATGTTCATGGGGGCCAATGTTAAAACTTACTTTCTTCTCTTTTTCTGAAATAATTTTAAATATTTCATTTCCTTATTTGATATTAATACATATTTCTACCTAAAACTGTTGTTGTAGAAATTGTATATAATAAAATCCATTACTTTTAAATTGTTATGATTAATTATTAAGAGAAACATTAATGATTTAATATTAAGTAACATGTTAGTTACCTTTGTTAGTATTACTACACGTCTTGTTCACTGTTTTATTATTTTTCTCCTCTTTGGCAAGGTACATTAAAGGTTTGTCATCTTCATTGCAAGAATCTATCGCTTCTAAATTTGATGCATCTTTGTTAACCTTGGGTTCCCGTTTACTTTTTATAATATTTTTCTCTCTTAGCCTTTTAACAAATTTGGTAAATTTTTTCTTAGGTCTAAGGCACATATTATGTTTAATTGCTGTAGCCACTTTTTTGATTTTACTTATACTATATTCTTGGGATGTGTCAGATGATGATGCTTGGAGTTGTTCTGGGTAATGTCTTAATCGCTCCAATAAAACGATCGGTTCCCTATGTTTATGTAGATCTGAAATGTTTCAATATTATAAACACATTCAAAATATCCAACTTTTTAATGTTGATAGGTGTGTAGGTGATGATGGTTTCAATGCCAAAGTCAAAGTGATGTAACCCAACATCATGATTGAGAGAAAAATTTATAGCGTTATGTGTTTTTATATGATTGAGATGTACTCACTTTGAAAACTAATGACGTCAAGAAGACTTTTGGCTGAGGTGCTACTGTGAAAAACATTGCTTCTAATATCATTGTCCTTTGGTGTTGAAGGATTTGTAACTTTGTCAATATTTGTGTTTTGTGTATTTGGTGGGATATATACACCTTGTGCAAATTTTCGTTGCGCTTGAACTTTCCTTCTGTAAATAATTATTTAAGATAAAATTTTTAAAGATGGCAGGAGATGGCGCTGGGTAGGCAGCGGTGGCGATCTCTTTTGTCGGAGGCCAAGACCCTTAGGTTGCTGCGCTAGAGGAGTCAATGAATAAGATAGGTTTTTGTAAAAGCGTAAACTGAATGACTAAACTATCAACGCAAAGCCAAAATGTTTGAGTTTAAAGACTTGAAATTTTCCACACAGGGTTCCTATTACTTAGTAGGCATTCTCTAAGAAAGGATTTTTCATAATTCTTTCTCTAAGGGTCCAAAGTTTGTATGAAGCAAGGTTATACTTTGGGCTGAATTTCATGAAAATTGAGATAAATGCTTTTCAGCACAAATAGCACTACACCTTTTAGGATATTTACAAATTAATACTTTTAAGGTCTAAAAATAAGGGTCAAAGTTTGTATCTATATTTATATTTCATAATGTAGAATAAATTTTGCATATGAGGTTTCTTTTATTACATAGTTGAGCTCTATAAAAGATTTCTTCTAGAGGTTTAAATTAGGGGTCCAAAGTTTATATGGAAAGATGTTATTTCTACAGCAGAGTTACTTGAAAATTGTTTAACAGTTTAACACTTTTGAGAACAAATAATTAACTATGTTATTCAAGCTTTTTTTAAATTCTACCTCTTAAGGTCTAAAAATGGGGGTAAAAGTTCACATCTACAAATATTTTTCATAGCATAGATACAAGGTCTAGAGACTAGAAATATTGCATAGGAGCTTCTATCAATACACATTTGAGCGCTATAAGAGACTTTTACGAAAATCATTTCCTAAAGCTCCAAAGTTTGTATGGAGAAATATGATTTTAGCAGAATTACTTAAAAATTGATATCAAACTTTTTGGGCACAGATAATCTAGATTTAATTCAAGCTTTTTTTTAATTTGTCCTGCAAAGATAAAAATCTATTAGTTCATGTTTACAAATATTTTTCAGAGCATAGATAATGGTTTAGAAACTTTAGTTTTGTATAGGGATTTCTATTAATTACTACCTAGAGGAGCACTGTAAAAGCATTAGAGGTCCAAAGTAAATATAAAGAGGGCTAAAGTGATATCATCCTCTATCTTATTCCTTTGGCAGAATTACTTTAGAAATGACTTTAATACTTTTAAGAACAGAAAATTATTTTAATGTTTCATGCTGTTATTAATGTTTTCCTATAAATGTTTAGAAAGGATCGTTTGAGTTCATATCTGACTGTTACTTTATAAAGTCACCAACATACTTTTTGTGTAAGTATTGTACTATGGGAACTAAAATTTTGCTGTATTAGTATGGAAGACTTTTAAATAAGGTAATGCCAATAGTTTGCGCATTCATAAGGAGTCAACTTGCCGTAAATGTAATTCATAGACTGGCCGCTGAACATGTTTATATGATGAGTTTTAAAAGAAGAAAGGATATCCTTTTTTCCTCTATAAATAATAATATCCTTAATATTTAATGTAGAGAAAAGGAAAAATATACTTATTTATTTGATTGTTTGTTTGCATTGAGTAGGCTCAGAAATTATTGAATCAATTTGAAAAATTCTATCTAACATGAAGCTAAACTATCACCAGGTGAAATTTTACGCTATATTTTGTTTAATTCCGCGCGGACAAAGTAGCGGACGACTGCTAGTTTTTTATTATGTATTTTAGAGCAGTTTATAATATTGTTTTAAACCTATTTTCATTTGCTACCTGTAAAATATTGAAAAATCGTGTCACTTTTAATTTATGGTTAAATTGTCACGTGGTATCTAAATGGCATATAGTCAAAAATCTTCAGAAGTATTATAATTGTTTTCCTATTGCGTTTACTCAATTTGAAAATAAAGTGTTCATACAATAATATTGTCTATTTCTTTTTAAGATTTTCAAATTCCAATCAAGTTTTCCTTGATATGATACATTAAATATTTTCTTTTTATTGAGGGTAAAACTTGCTGTTGCCTTAAGGCTAGGCTAATAATTTAACAAAACTAGGACAAGGTATTTTATAATTATACAACGTACCTTTTCATAATTGTTGTTGTTTTTAATACACAAATACACTTATTAGGTACGTAAACAAGATAAAGTAAAATAACAATAATGTTATAAACCCAAAGAACAAAGTATCACCCCCACCACCAACCCCCAAAGAGTATGTAACTAATTCGTATGCCAACCCCCGGCAAAATGTAAAAATACTGCAAATAGGGATGAGTATTGATTCAGTTTCAAAGAACTATTTGAATCAACCGTTTCCTTTCAAGGTATCCACCAAAGAGTATACAGGTGTCCGGGAAAAAAGTGTACAACGGAGTACCACACATTCCTTGGTCGAAAATTTGACGATTTAACCCAACTAGGTAATATCTATCCAAAGTTTTAGTTATATTCTTGCAACCGCCTGTGTAATCGCAGTCAACTTTTATTGTTAGGTAGAAAGTTTAATTTACAGAAATTTTATTTTCTGGTAAAATTTTGATTTGGGCAGTAGTTTTCCCACAAAAAATCTATATGAAGTAAGTAGCGCTTAGAACTGTAGACATGGCATTGAGGGCGCCACGAACTCCTTTGATATTGCAACACTATGCAGAGTGTACCTCAATCCTCAAGAAATCTGTCGAAATAATGTCATTTAAAAATAAAATCTAGTAATTTGAACTTATTCAATGTTAATTGACTGTTTTTTTCTCTGAGACTATTTTTAGCATCAAATAATCACTAACTCAAGAAGAATCGCGATATAATAAATTACTTCGTCAATTCGATAACAATCAATAATGATATTGCCATGACAACATGACAACTAATTTTTCTTTCTATTGAAATTACTGTTACTGTCATTACAAAAAAATAGTTTCCATAGGTTTTCCACAACATGGCGAGGTGTTTTACTTTCCTATTTAAGCTACTACGTTAAATGATATATATAATTCATTCATTCATCATCAGCTCTAAATATGTCCTGACCGAGGGGTTAGGAGCCTACCCTAAGTTACTGGTGATTAGGCCATAGTCAACCACGCTGGCCTTCACACATATCTTTGCAGATATGTGCAGGTTGCATAACGATGTTTTCCTTCACCGTAAATATATAGATAAATGTACATATGTAAATCAAAATCGACATTGGTAGATGGTGGGATTCAAACCCAGGACCTGCAGATTACAAGTCAAGTGCTGTAACTACTGAGCCACCAACGATCTGAATACCTATAAATTACCTACTATATAACATTGGCCGTGCGCAGTTTTGCCGAGTACTCCCTCTCCCACTTATACCGTACTCATTTGCCCAGTACCGTCATTTACCCCGTGGTGTTGTGAGGTCATCGGCAAAGCTTCTGCGCACGAGTTTTAGGTATAAAACTTTTTTTTCAAACCAACAATCTTGACTGACAAATAAATTTTAAAGTGCGATATTTTAAATTTAGATCATAAGCAAAATGTTCGAATTATGAAAAATTTTATTTGTTGCTTTGTTGAGCTCATTGTTTGTTTGGGCCTTGTATAACTGGATTATTGGCAAACAGTTTAAGAAATTCCATAATATTTTTAAGCACATAGTAAATATTTTATAATGCGTGAGTGCATATCTATACATGCGGGTCAGGCGGGCGTACAAATAGGAAATGCATGTTGGGAGTTATATTGCCTGGAACATGGAATCCAGCCAGATGGACAGATGCCATCAGACAAAACTGTTGGCGGAGGTGACGACTCTTTTAACACCTTTTTCAGTGAAACTGGTGCCGGTAAACACGTTCCCAGGGCAGTATTTATAGATCTAGAACCCACAGTAGTAGATGAAGTTCGTACTGGTACATACCGTCAATTGTTTCATCCTGAGCAGCTCATAACAGGCAAGGAGGATGCTGCTAACAATTATGCAAGAGGACATTACACTATTGGGAAAGAAATAGTAGATCTTGTTTTAGACAGAGTGAGAAAATTAGCTGACCAATGTACTGGATTGCAAGGATTTTTGATTTTCCATTCTTTTGGCGGGGGTACAGGCTCAGGATTTGCGTCTCTACTTATGGAAAGACTTTCCGTTGACTACGGTAAGAAATCAAAGCTCGAATTTGCCATTTATCCTGCACCACAGATATCTACAGCAGTCGTAGAACCTTATAATTCTATTTTGACAACTCACACTACTCTGGAACACTCCGACGCTGCATTTATGGTTGATAATGAAGCTATATACGATATATGTCGTCGCAATTTAGACATTGAGCGACCAACATATACTAATTTGAATCGCCTTATTGGTCAGATCGTGTCATCAATCACTGCTTCGCTCCGATTTGACGGAGCTCTTAATGTAGATTTAACTGAATTCCAAACCAACTTAGTTCCATATCCACGTATTCATTTCCCTTTGGTAACTTATGCTCCCGTCATTTCCGCTGAAAAAGCTTACCATGAGCAGCTGTCTGTAGCGGAAATCACTAATGCTTGTTTTGAACCAGCTAACCAGATGGTAAAATGTGACCCCAGACATGGTAAGTACATGGCGTGTTGTATGCTATACCGAGGTGATGTGGTTCCCAAGGATGTTAATGCTGCAATTGGGACCATAAAAACAAAACGTACGATACAATTTGTGGATTGGTGTCCTACTGGATTCAAAGTAGGGATTAACTATCAACCACCAACTGTGGTGCCAGGAGGAGACTTAGCTAAAGTACAACGCGCAGTGTGCATGCTCTCAAACACCACGGCCATTGCGGAAGCTTGGTCTCGCCTAAACCACAAATTTGATCTAATGTACGCAAAGCGCGCCTTCGTTCATTGGTATGTTGGCGAAGGAATGGAGGAAGGAGAGTTTTCTGAAGCTCGTGAAGACTTGGCGGCGCTTGAAAAAGACTATGAAGAAGTCGGAATGGATTCCGGCGAAGGTGAAGGCGAAGGCGGCGAAGAATATTAATTTTTCTTTATTTTATTTTTAGGTTCTATATTTCCTTTAGGTTTTAGCTAACATAGTTTTATAATTTAACAACCATTTGGTGTATTTGCAATAAATTCTCAAGTAGTAAAGGAGCTTTTATTGTCTTTGTCCCAGCATATTTCCCAATGAAAATTATCGTCAACCTGCCCTTATCTCCATACGGAGGGTCGGCACAGTATGTACTAAATACATTTGCGGTCATATCTTAATCTACTTTCTACGTATATCCTCTTTTACATAAGCCATCCATGCTTTAGTCTTCCTCTACCTTTGTACTCTACCTCTTTTAAACAAGCTTCATTTTCAAAGAGTATATAAAATATGTTCATATTGCTTATTTCTGTAAAAAATTCTGGGAAATTTTTGTAACATCTTTGTAAGCACCGATATTCAGCAAATTTAACGTTATATATTAGTTACTCCTACAAAGTACATACAAGCAAAAAGATACTCAAATACATCAGATAAATATATCCATAAAAGCTATGTTATATACTCTTTGCTAAAGCTGACAAATTGCTCACCGTGCGCGGCTCTTTTGTCCCGTTCGCTTTATAAAAAAAAAACATCAAGTGAAATGTCAAATTAATCATCCTCTTAAAACTCAAGTAAACACACAAATAAATTCAAATTATACTAGAGTAGAGAAGTCATGCCGTATGTATGTGGTATTGGTATGAAATGTAACGGTGTGGGCTAATCTTACTTAATACGTTGCGTGTGTTTTATTAATTTGTAGAGAAGGGAACTATGTCCAGCAAAGCATCGATAGAAGTTGAAATTATAAAAGAAGTTTTAGGTTAGATACATTTTGTAATAAAATTAAATACATTTTACATATTATATTATTACGAAAAACACGAAATGTTTTTTATTATAATGATTACATAATTCTATGAATGAAAAGTAAGGAAACCTCATGGGTTGGTGAATATTACGACTACAATAACAAGCAAAAATTCAAATTCTTAAAATATTTCTACTATTAGTGAGTTATAAGTGCAAATGGGCAAGAGACTCAATGAAGAAATTTAGGAAAAAAAACAGAAAAACATTGCTGCTAGTAACATCAGCATCTACAAAGTTTGTTAAAAATAATTTAGGTAAAACTGTATACTAGTGAATCATCCTGGATTTTCATATAATTGGTTTTAACAACAGGAAATGGTCAAATTTAAATTGTTTGGAAGTTTTTTAGTCATAAAATGATTTGAAGAAAAAAAATTTAATTGTTTCATACTTTTTATAGTATGTTCATTTTCATCATTTTTATAATAATATTTTTGAAAAAGACTCCAATCCAGATTATCCAATTTACATACTTACAACACAAAACACATATTTTGGCTTTTTTATGTTTATTTTATATACACATTTTAATTAGGTTTGGAACTTTAACTTTATTTTACCTGTACCTGTGTACCTGTTTTTATTATTTTTTTCTTCTTAATAAATTGCAACCACCAAAAAACAGACGGACGGACAACAAAATAGTTTAAGAGAAGACTGCATGATTTGCTGTTTTAAAATATTACCATAATTAATTGTTGATATTCTTTACCTACTTATTTTTAAACTGAAGACTTAGACTAAATGCTGAATAAACAATAAAATTGATTTGATATAAGGAAAGAAACCGCCTACTTTCTGAAAATAAGTGTAAATATTATCTGAAACTCGGATATGCAATCATGCAATTGAGTTAACAAATCATAACAATAAAGACTCAATGCTTTGAATAATAGCTTTTATTGCACATTTTCACTACATACACCAATAAGTTAAATTTTACACATATAAGATAAAAATTGGGTTATACTACTGGCTACAGTCACATAATATTTTATATGAGCGACTTATAGTATAGACAAATAGAACTATAGTATACTCATGGACTAGTACCATTTGTTTATTCTTTTTTAGTTACTAATATAATAAATGCAAAAGTTTGAATAGATGTTACAAGGTTTTTCCAGAACAACTCAACAGATGTAGTTCAGAGTGTGGAAGAATATATGGCTATAAATCATTATTTTTTATAGCTGTGCCAGAAGAGTTGAGGGCAAAAGCTCATATAATTATAAGTTCTTTGATACAAACCGCAGTTGCTTGCATTTTAAGTATTACTTAACTTACAAATCTTAGTTTCTAACAATGATTGGATTTAAATGTAATTAGATGTTAATCTCATTATCTTAAAGATTCAAAAAAAATATGCATTTAACAGGAAACATTTCATACATAAATGCATTAAAATGTATTATGGATTATACATCAAGGTTATATAGTAAAGATCAAAGATATTTACTTGATAATATTTAAACATGATTTGACCACACTTATGCAAACATTAGTAAATCTTTTTATATCTAATAATCATGAGAATTCAATCATAAAAATTTAAAAACTCTATTTCTCTGTTGTTGTCATTGTCCCTTTGACCTTGGTACTGGGCAGTAATCTGATTGTATCTATCTGCAACCATAATCAATTCTCGGGGAATTTCTTGGTTTGCTTCATTCATTATTCTTATTAATTTTTTGGTATGTCTCCAATCATATCTTGCTACATAGGAAATAGCTGTCCCAGTTTTACCTCCTCTGCCTGTTCTACCAATTCTGAATATATAATCAACCATAGATCGAGGGAAATCAAAGTTTATGACATGTGTCAAGCCTTCAATATGAATCCCTCTTGAAGCAACATTTGTTGCTATTAAGATGGTAGCAGAACCATTTAAAATCTGCTCCATAGCAACTTTTCGATCATGATAGTCTCTATCACCATACAAAGATTCGCAATATATACCATTTATACATAATTCTGATGTTAGACGTAATACAGTGGGTTTGGAGTTGCAAAATACAATAACTTTGTCAGTTGGCTTCATATTTGTAATGAAGTTCAATAGGATTGTCTCTCTATGTCTAATTTCAACAAATATTAGCTGTTGAGTGATTGTAGGGACAGCTGTCAGGTGTAATGGACCTGCATTGATATGAATCGCATCCGTCATGTAATTGTTTACTTGGCTTGCTACATGATCTGGCCATGTGACCGCAGTCATTACTGTTTGGTGACCTGGCCGCAGACCTAACAAAGATTCTTGTACATCCTCTCCATAATCAACACCTAAAAGCTTATCAGCTTCGTCGAAAACGATATAAGAAAAGAACATAGAATGTAAATAATTTGCAACAATATATTTTCTGAGACTACCAGGTGTGGCTACCACTATGTCAACACCTTTTAAAAAATCATAAATATCTTCCTTATTCTGTATTCCTCCATATAGGCAAATTGTTTTTATATTTTTGTTTGTATACTTAGATACTTCCTTGCTTATTTGAATCACAAGTTCTCTTGTAGGCTCTAAAATGAGTACGGGGGGGCCTTGCCTCTTTTCTTTCGGTATGATTTGGCCTTCAATGTGAATCAAAGCGGGCAATAAGAAAGCTAGTGTTTTACCTGTTCCAGTTTGTGAAATCCCTATCAAATCTCCTCCTCCCAAAAGGATTGGCCAGGCTTGACTTTGAATTGGTGATGGTTTTTTTAAGTCTTGCTTGTATAGTGCATCCAAAATTTCTGGATAGTTTTTGAATGCTTGTTCAAACGTTAACACTGGGTTAGGTATTGGTTTCAAATCAACCTGTTCTTCATTGGTTCTTAATACTTGAACAATTGAGTTTTCGCTTCGCCATTCTTCTACTTGGCTGGGCGACATTTCGCTCACTTCTGGGTCTTCAATATAAAAATTTTTCACCATTGGTAATAATTTGGCCCATCTTTCCTTGTCTTTCTGGACACATGAAGCATCAAGATTGACGCAGTCAACGGTCTTAGTGTCATTTTCATTTGTTTTAAATAATCTTGAGTGGTGTGCTACAGCATCTTGATCGCTACTTAACCCTTGATTACTACATTGCGGCAGTGAATTTTGGGATTCATTTGCCGAGTCTTCCTCAGTATTTTCTTCATACCTGCCTGGCGACATGCTGCTGTGTCCAATCTGCTTAGGTTCCGGATTTTCTTGCTTTTCTTCTTCTATGTTAGCCATTTTTTTTCAGTTCGTCGATAAAATTATTTATTGAAAACAGACCTATTACAGTTTTTATTAACCGTAAAATAAAAAGAAGAATGGAGTTGTGATCACTGTCCAATCTTTAATTAATTTACTTCGAATTACGCGTAAGTAATAAATTGCGCATCAATAATCGGTACTTTCCACCCCTTCCCGTGCCCCTTCCCATAAACAGTTATTGATTATCAATTTTTAGTGTTGCAGCGTGGAGATGAGCTGTGAGACGGTCAAAGTTCAGTTTACATAGACTCGACCTGTTGAGCTCCGATGCTTTTAAATTGGCAAGTAGCGGCTCATAGCAAGTTACAACATTGAGATCCCTTTCAATGATTAATTCAAGCGTACCGAGAAAAAATAGTATGTTAACTTTGCTGCCAATCGAGTAATCTTTTCACAAATGATACGCTCTATTTAGAGCAGCGCTTTTAGGACGGCCGGTTAAGAATCGTACTTGAAGCCCATGGGCTCAAGTACAATTCCGGTACTGTGATGATCTTCAAAGCTGGTTCGAAGACATATTAAATACCAACAGGCACTTAAAATAACCGTCCTTTTAAAAAAGTTCATAGAGTGCAGTCCTTGGGTTACGGATATACTCAGTGATAACTTAGTTTTAGAGATGGAAGGCTGGGCACTGCCAGTAAAAACGAAATGTTGGCTCGTTTACTGCACCAGTTAAAATTATACTATTTAAAGCTTATTGTCAGGCCATTTATAAGAGTAGCTTATGACTGAAGCGTACTCAAAGGGCTTACGATACCCTGCGGGTCCAGTAAAATAATTGTTTTAGCGAATCTGGCATGTTTGCAGCTGCCAATGTTGACGGATTTGTCGCATTGATATGAAAGAGAGCAGCATCCCTGATGCGGCGGGTGCGTACAGCGCCAACAGCTACCTGCAACTCATGTTCCGCTTATCAACACAGTGTTGATAGAGAGAGGATTTGAACTGTCTAGTATTAGTCATGTGGACACGTTTACGTGAGGTGTAATTTTATTTACTTATTAAAATAATTCTAAGGACCATGTCTATGAAATAAAAGTGTTATTATTATTTTAGCACATTTGCATTAGCCTAGTTGGCAACACTGATGCAGTGTCACCAAATGTCACCCCCTGTCCCTGTCTGATAGTATTTTATGTCGTATAAAAATTAATTGCAATTATTAATTGAATACCACAATCATGGTTTATTAAAAATTTCATTATTAAATAAGTTATTTTGCGACCTTTATAATGAGAAAAAATGGAGTGTGATAGAAAAGAAGCTTTCATTAAATAAACTTTCGAAGATGATGTAAACAGAAACACAGGTTTATTAAGTATATGGTTATAAGATTAACGTAACAAACCATTTTGCTATTTGCAAAAAGTATGAATAATGCACGAAATGTAACGTAATCTGAATAAATGAAAAAGTGGTATGGAAAAAAAATGTGTTTTGAATTTTTTAAAAATTAGTTAACTTTATTAAGCTACAACAGTTTACAAAGACTTCGAATGTACATCCATCACCACATAATTTGCAATACAAAATATCAAAGAAAAATCTTCCAAGCATAATGAATTCAATTTCAGGCAGAAATGATAAACCAATTCTTGAACTGTCTAGTTTATTGAGATTTATTACTGATGGATCTTGTGATGAATGTGAAAAAAATAATGATCTACAGATGTTTGTAACTGTTAGTAAAACAATTGATGCAAACAGAATGTCAATTAAAAGAAGCATGCAATTGCCAAAAACTTTTAGGATTATTAAATTGTCACCAATCTCAAAATTAATCTCCAAAAGGTATAGATATTCTATATTGAGGCATAAGTGTATCATATTATTCCAATGTGTGGTAAAGAAAAAGAAAGTTAATATTTTTATTTTCTTCCCATATAAATCCAAAGTTGAAATCAATTCACAAGAAATAAAAATAAGAAGATATCTATTATCTATCACTTGTACAAATGACGATAAAATATCAAAAATCTTTGAGACCCACATTTATTATGTTCTCCGAAAAGTCGAAGACCAATTCAGAAGAGATACTTTGCAAACAAATTGTGCAAATAATATAGCCATGATTAAGAAGAGATTAATAAAAGATAGTGTCAATAAAATATCGCATAGGACTCCCACATCAGAAATGTACATATTAAAAGAAAGCAAAAGCAGCTCTAATCTTTCAAAACATTTACAATTATGTAATAACTCTTTAACAAAAATGAGATCAAATGCAAATTTATTAGAAATGAGAAATTCATCGTTACCATTGTCTGGTAATGAAGAATTTTATCTAGTTAAAAGAATACAACTTGTTTACATAATGTCTAAATCTAGAAAATGTCCACATTATCCAACATGCTCAAAAAAGATGTTTCATAGTAAGAAAAGCCACTGCGTTTCTAACATCTTTGAACAATCATGTAAGTTACATAATGAATTATTAAAGAAGACTGCAATGCCATGCTGTAAAAACCATAAAGATAATATGAATACTGTTATGGATAGTATGATAAAAAAAAGACGCTGTATAGAAAAAGAATATGAACATATGCTAAGACAAATTTCCAAATTAATGCATACCTGTAATGACGAAAAATCTAAATTACGGGTAACTTCTAAGCATTGTTACCCCAAGAAACCTAAATGTAAGAAAGAAATTTTGCCACTTTGTCAAAACTGTAAGCAAAATTTGAAGGAAAAACCCAAAAATATTTGTAAACCAAAATGCATGGATAATTTTGGTAAAATAATAAAAAGTACATATGACCGGTGTTCTAAACAAGCTAAGACGAAACTGAAGAATAACAACATAGGTAAAATTATAAAGGACACATATGGCCAGTGTTCTAAACAAGCTAAAATGAAATGTAAAACAATTCATTTAGATAAAATTATAAAAAAATTATATGGCCAGTGTTCTCAACAAGTTACATCAAAAGTGATCACAAAATTGAAACCTACAAAGCAAGATTGCTACATGTTTAGGTATAATGTTCTAATTCTAATATTGTATTTTAAGTGTTAATATACATATGTAATATTATGGTTACACAGTGTGAACTGACAACACAATGTTGTATGAAAAGTTATCTGTGATAAAATTGTATGTGCCGGGTTTCATTCATATATCCTTCTAATTCATTACCAATATATTTCAAAGATTCAAAAGATGTCAGAACAGCACAGAAATATTTTTTCTCTTTATTAAACTTGTATTTTTTTTTGTTTTAGTGTGCATGCTTTCCCGAATCAGAAACTTGTTAGTGAACCTGAGATGTGCCATTTCAAAAAAAATGGTAAGAAAAAGGAACAACTCCAATATTATAAATGGAAATATTTAGATGAATAGATGGGTGAATGTTTGTTGGAATGTTTTTCCAAAATGGCTCAACATATCTCAATGAAATTCTTCATGGATGTAGAGGATAGTCTGGAATACCACAAAAGTAACTAATAACAAGACAAAGTTGAGGGGCAGCTAGTGATAAAATAATTTGCATTTATAACTTCAGATAATTAAATGTTTGTTACAGCTGTATTCCAATTTATGTCTATAATGAATCAGGAACAATCAAAAGTAGTGAATTGTGCAGCGATGAGCAAGAGAGATTCAATTATTGAAAACGATACTTCGACGCTTGGATTGCAGCAGAGAAATTATTTAAAAAGTAAATTATTATTGGTAAAGAAGAGGACCTCAGTAGTATTTCTTGATGTTAATAATTTTGCTGAATATGACATCTGCCTGCAGGGAATGTTCAAAGGTAAAATATATTTGTTATTTGTAAGCTTACATAAGTTATAGAAACCTAATTAAAATTCTATTATTAATCAGATCCCAGCAAAGTTAGTTCACACAAGAGTCAGAAGAGTATATCATTTGATATACCTGAAGATAATGAATCTTTGCAAAGTTCTATTGAGTCTTCGCACTCACCATATCCTTGTTGTATAAAAAATTGCCAAGGTGAGAGATAATCTATATCTATATAATTAATAAAATTGGATTGTATGTATGTAATACTGAGAAAAACAACGGTTGTCTATCGATAAGAGCGCGTTGTTAATTTTCGAAGCTAATGTGCCAATTTTCAGTGAGATCCATGCAGCTCTGAGGATACCTTCTAACAAACAGCCATCCATCGATCCATCTAAACATTCATTATAATATTAATTAGAATTTTACATATATATAAGCATTTATTATTTTATTTCAGATACGGATGAACCTAAATGTATGTTAGGAGACAATCATGATAACGAATTATCAAATGAATGCAAAAATAAACTTTGCAATGCAAAAACTTCTCCCATCAAGGTGAAACTTCCTCTCCCTAAATGTATAGATTGTACAAGAGATAACAAACAATGTGATATGGGTTTAAATACATTGCCACAATACATTGGTAGGAAATTTTCAAAAAGTAGTATAATACTATAATTATATTCTTCTTCTACTAGTGCCTCTTCTGTCTTGAAGGTTGGCCGCTAACTTAGTTAACTTAACTTATAATTATATTAGTTACAACCAATTTGGGATTTGCAAAAAAAACTAGGTATATTTTTTAAATGTGTGTTTATTAGCTGTCATCCGCGACTCCGTCTGCGCGGTATTCAAACAAAATTTAAGTACCCTATGTGTTCTTTGAGATTATTTTCTACATCTATGTCAAACTTATCCATACAGTAGTTCTGAAGATACCTTAAGACTGTCCATCCATCCATCCAAACAGTCAAATTAAGAATATTAGTAAGATATTTGATAAATACATGAACGTTTTCAGAAGAGGAATATAAACCAGTAATAAATTCAAAAACTCCAAGAATAATAAGACGACAAAAAATTACACCCAGTTTTTCACCGTAATGTATAATACTTATGTTTTATTTGTAGTATGTTTAAACAAATGTTTTATAAAACTTTGTCTTTTTTTAATATTAATTCAGGGATTGTATAATTGAAATTAACAACAACGGAAAAGATCTCGAGTCACTTGAATTGATAGATAACGTTCAGCAAATTAAGAACAGAAAATGCCAAGAAAAAACAGACAAAAAACCCCATCCACCCTTTTGGGTTAAATTATTTCAGAAGATTACTAAGAAACGCAACAATACTAAAAAGTTTGTACTATATAATATATTTCTTTTTTTTTCACTAAATACCTAAATTAGTGTACACAAGCTGGTTTAAAGTTTTTATCTCATTTTAACATATTTATTTATCTTTTAGAAAAATTTGCAAGACCGATTCAAAGGAACTTTATAAATGTTTTCTTGAAGAAGATTACAAAAATTGCAATAATATATTAACATACAGTGACTTTAAAAAAATGAATGAACAGCAACTGTTAGACATAATATGCGAATTGAAAAAAGCAACGTTTTGTAATTCTCCTCACGATTCCATACAAGATGTTGAAACGAGTTCAAAAAGTTTATCAAGCGATTCTTATATCGGAAAAGGTTCGAAGTTTTCTGATGATACAATTACAACGAGTTCTAGTTCATTTTCTTCATATGATTCTGGTTCAGAACGTAAACGTTCAGGAATCAATTTTTCTATACCACCCAATAGTGTCAATTCCAAAAAATTGTATCGATTTTTTTGTGCAAAATAATGAAGTAGGAAATTTAAATATTTTAATAAATAAAGCGCAATAATCAATGGCACTAAGTTTTTTTCTTATATTAACATTCTAACATAACTAATAGAAATTTATAGCTATTTTGATGATGTGCATTTTGATAATAAAAAAAGTCAAGTATAAATAAGAAACAACACTGCATTCACAGATTTAAATACCCTTAGTAAACACGTGAATAAAGAACAAAAAAATATGTTTCTAACTCTGCCTTTTCAGACATGGATGAGACTGAATATAATTTAAGTAGATATTGTCGTCACAAATATAAAAATAAACGAAATGTTACAACAAAAGTATCACAAAAATTTAAAGCTCCAGAACTCTTGAATAAGAATTCTAGGACGAAACATTTAATACCTAAACGAAAAGTTTTTACAAGTAATTATTCCCAATGCGAGAAAGTTTCCAGTAAATCAGTTAAAAATATTTATTGGCGTTGTGCAACAAAAGATGGTACCTAATTGACTTTTACTTGTATTATTATAATGATAGATTATTTAGAAGCATAAACATAAAAACTTTTTCAGGTAAGAAAAAAAAGAAAAGAAATAAACTTACGAAAGTTAAAAAACCACGAATATTAAAGCAACAAATTATAAAATGCCACTTGTCATCACATCGAGGAATGACTTTTAAACATGCAGAAGAACAACCGTCTGTATATTTGTTACGCTTATCGTTGGTTTCTGAGACCTAAAATTCATTTTTGAAACATATTGTTATCTCTGTTTTGTCAAAGATTTGAGACTCGGAAACCAACGATTATTTATAGTTGAAGTTGTATCAAAAGAATTTACTATAACAACTGTTTTAATTCAGAGAATGCATAAGAAATGTTGATAATTGTGGTAAAAATCTGACTTCGGTACATTCGATTGAATGTATTCAGTCTTTAACTGATTATGAAAAGATCGAAAACCATAGACCCTTTTGGTTTAAAAAACGTCCAAAAATTAAAACAAAGAAAAATCAACAAAGGTTTGTATATTGTTATTTAAATCTCAAATGTAAATTTAAGAAAATTAATGTCGTGGCAGCAAAATTCACTAAATACACTTCACATATATTTTAACAACTAAAATTGCATCATTACGCAACCCCGTATATTTTCTCTGACTTAACAATAACACATTTAAAAAATATCTTGTCAATCGTCTCATTCTTTTAATAACTGAGATTATTAGTTTACCATAAGTGTGCAATGGAAACTCACAGTAAACAATATTTTCAACTAGCCAAGCTTGCGAGACTGATATAGAGGAACAGTGCGAACTTATCCTTGAAGAACATAACGCAGAAGCAGACGAACTAACATTTAGTGTGTTTGAAATAAGTACCGAAAAGCAACTCAGACACGTTATATATGATTTAGAAAGCGCCACATCCTCTTACCATTCAAGTTTAAGACGAAAAGAAAGGTTTGTTTTTCCCGATATAACTTGATTCGAAATGCTGTAAACTGCGATCAGCTTTGTCTTACTAATATTAAAATGCGATTTGTATGTTTGGATGGATGTTTATCTCCAGAAGGACTCAACGAATCTCGATAAAATTTGGGTAAAACATAGTCTGGAACAACGTAAGCTACTAATTTTATTGAGGCGGCGCGCTCGCGTGCCTCTACTAGATTTTAATTACGAACATCTTTTGTTTATAATATTTTTAATTGTTACATTTTCTTTATTAGTTCACAGACTTGTGTGGCGCTAGGTTCAGATGAACCGTGTAATCTTATCTTATCTGAAGACGTTGAATTAACATTTAGTGATTTTGAAACAATGGACGAAAACCAGTTGCACGATATAATATGCCAATTACAAAACGCCATGTTATCTTGTGATTCAAATCCACATAGGTTAGTATTTTCCTTCTTTATTTTTGTAAAGTAATTTTATATAAAACGACTCTTTTTTAATGTTACTTATTAGACCATCTTTCGAGATAAATGAAAAACATTGTGATGATGGATTAACATTTGGAGATTTTCAAAGAATGAGCATTAAACAACTGAAAGACATAATATCTGAGATAGAAGCGATGAACTCCGATTGTGATACGAGTACCGCATTGGAAGTTGAAGCAAGTTCCGATACCGAGTCAATAAACACATCTTGTATGAGCGATGAAGTACAAGAATCTGTTTCGAGTGCAGTGTACTCGTTGTCTACCTATACTTCTGATGCAGAATCAAATCACGCAGGGTTTAGTTTTTTAATACGTCCTAATAATACTAATCTTCATAAATTCTTTCGAATTTTTCGTATTAAATGACTTTGAAAACTGTTATTACTTTTGAATAAACCATATATGTTCAATCAATGATCGGCAGTTTTATTATTTTCTCGCCATACTTACCCTTTTTTGCAATCCCTATTCTATAATGAAACTATATCACTGGTGGAAAAAAACTGTTTTAGTATTATAAGTTTTATACTTTATTGTAGCTCGTGGTTAGCTGCGAGTGTATTTCTTCGCAGGTAATTGCGCAGGCCCACATAGTGTGAAGGAAAGCGCATTGCGCAAGAGTGTTTCGCCCCCGTGTACCGCTTATACCAAAAGTGTTGGGGAGCGTGAAAATAATATACACAAACAATTGGATTTTATTCTTTATTTGCTTTAGAAATTATTACATATGTATAACATACCGTACAGCCTAGCCTATAAATGCGCTAACGTACCGTAATGATTTTATATTAAAATTAAAACATGCATATGTTATGGGAGCTCATGGGTGAGCTAACTATGCAACGATGTAATATCACTGAATACTGTCCGGAATAGATGCTGAAAACGGTTTAAGAATTAAGAATGAAAATAGTTCAAGGTTTCATTTAGTTAAACTATATCTTATCTAATGATACACTGTTATTTTACACTAAATATTAAAGAAAACAGAGGAAATCTCACTAAATTATAACTTCCTATATACAACAAAATATTTTTATACCATAGGTTTCTGAGATCAGTCCCCGTTGAAAATTTATTGTCATTTCTGTTTTGTCAAAGATAATGGGATGACGAAGTGTTTTATGCAGACATTTTGGTCTCAAAAACCCACGGTTAATATGCTATGTAGTCTTGCGACCGTTACATCTAATTAGACATCTTTTTATTATTTCCGAAACAAATGTCAGCCAAGTTAAATACCATGCTGGCCTCGTCCAAATTATCAGATAACAAATTTAATGCAGCAAACATACATATTATAGAATATTAGTGTAAATTTAATGACAATAATTTCACATATAATTAATTTATAACGTTTGTTTTATCATACATTTGGATCATATTTATAAACTAAGACTATACCATAATAAACAGATATGCAAACCTTGAGATAAGACTACGCCATTTTGATGTCTTTCGGATAAAATTATTAGAGTTGCTATTTACAATTCAATTTTCATAAAGGCCTTTGTAAATATGTATGTCACATTTTATCATACATCCTTTCATTAAATTCAGTACCTCAAAGTTTATTGATAAATGAATTATCAAGTATGATAAGAACCTTTTTTATAGAAATGCCATCTCTCGGCGTAAATATGCATCAATTTCGTACATAGTTCAGCTGTTATAAGCACATAAAATATCTATACAATTAATAAATTTGAAGTGCCTGTTTGTAATGTCAGATAAATCGCGAACACGATGCGTTTGCGTTACTTACAACGAATACCTAATGTTTTAAATCTTTGTCTGTCTGTACGCAAATCTGCGTTTGTTGTGAAATGTAGCTAATGTATACGAGAGTAAGTTAGGCTAGTTTTTTCATGACAGCAAAGTCTCGGGCAACCGCTAGTACTTAATAGGATTATTTAAATATCTTGTTGTTACATCTGCTATTTACACGGCCTATCCTCCTACATTTATCCAAAATAAAATGTTAACACGTGTTTTAAATACGTCAAATATTACTTTCAGTATATGAACCGTATTGTTTTCTGTGTCTAGAACAAGCCACTAAAAATAATAAAACAAAAATTTAAATTAAAATTTAATATAATTTACATTACAAATACACTACATGCTTTTAAGAAAACAAGTTTGTGTTACTGAATTTTCAGTTTATGTTTAGCAAATCATTTTCAAACAATAATTAAAAAGCAACCAAAAATAAGTCACAAATGAGTTCATTGATTTTTCCAATTATAATTACGACATGTTTTGAATAAAACAAAAAAAAGAACACAGTAAAACAAAAGTAATATAAACCAATCATAATTGTTTTTTGTTTCAAAACCAGCCTATTTACATACCGTGGCATTCGCTGTGTTCCGTGTCAATGTGATAATTGTGACCGTGTAAGCCTTGAAATGAATATGTTTGTTTAAAGACATTTAAATCTGTTATACTTCATCTAACTAAATTTATTATTTAAAGACGGTAATTAATCGAATGAATTCTTACTCTAAAAAAGATACGAACTTATTCATATCTAACAAAATTTGTTCCTATTTCAGAGATGTATTTGTTTCTTAAACGGATACAAGAATAGGAAATTATAATAGTCTAATGGTATTTAATTACATACTAAGACTCAAATTAAAGTAGTTAATTTTACGACATTCATATTTACAGATTATAATAATATAGGAAGTGTTAAACTGCATTCTTTCTAGGTAAAGTAATGCTGGCAATATTTGTGCACTTCCAGACATAATGCTAGAAAACATCAAACAGTAACCAAAATGTAGCTCTTTAATATACTAAGAAATGCAAACTAGTTTCATATACCTAATTCTATAACTTGGTTCACAGGATTTTTTTAAACAGTACCATAATTTAAAAAAAAGAAACTATATCAAATACGAATAAATTTTGCAATATATTTACAGTATAGAAGAACAAAAAAATTTGTAGTGACACAATTTGTTTCATTGTACATAATTTAAATTAAACATCTACTAAGTTAAATGATAAAAATACAAACACATACACACACAAATTTTGAATACTACTATACTAATATATGAACTTTTAAAATGTAACAAAATATTTACAATACTAATAGTTGTGAACTAAATGATAATTAAAAGTTACTAAGGATTGAATTAAGTATGAAAATATAAGACTTTATTAAACTTGACTACAATGAAACAGATATTTTTGTATAATACGCAATTTTAAACATATAGATATATATTTTTAATATACATTAATGATCGGAATTATCTAAATAGACGATAAATATTATATTGTTTAATTTTTTTGTATATAAGACAATCACAATTTATTATAATAATAACTATTACTATTTATCATTTTCCTAAAGTAAAATGATAAACTGATATATTACTTTTTACGTGCAGTAGTCTGAGTTACAAGAAACATTTTCTTTAAACCTTGTCAAAATCACATTAGGGTCCATAAATTACGTGAGGTGTTTAAGGGGGTCGAGTCAAATCTCATCTAATATTACGTTGGAGAGAGAGGGGTGGGGGGGTCTCGGCAAACATCACGCAATTTTTTTCTGATTGCAACAAACAAACACCTCAGGCAATTTATGGACGCCCCCTTATACCTAAAGTTTATTTGCCATGAACAAAGGCTTAAAGTATTTCTATTGAATCCTACAAAATCCTTTATATTTAAAAAGTATTAGCAAAAATTAATAATATTAAAAGAGCAGTTAAGATTATTTGTGTTTTGAATGTGAAATAGTTATAACTTCTTTATATTAACATTATTTTCTAGTTATTGCTCTTTCATTTACAGAATGATTTGAATTTAAATTTTCTAAAATAGTAAAGAATCTAATTTGTAGGGTTGCTTTTATAAAATATGCAGATATCATTCATTAAATATCATACTTAAAACATTTAATTATAATTTATGTATCTCTAAACTAAGTTTAAGAGAACCTTGTCTTCGTAAGGAATTTCATCATCTGCATTGTCAGCATCATCATCCTGAAAATGTTACATACATTTATGTGTTATCAAAACTAAGCATTTTATATTTAAACTAATATAAATGTTATATGTGTTAATTTTAATGTTAGTCTTACTTATTATAAATGCGAATGTTTCGATGTATGCATGGATGTTTGTTAGAAGGTTTCAGAACGGCTCAACGGTTATTCATGAAATTTGGCACAGATTTAGAAACCGTCTAGAATAGTAAATGTAGGATATTAAGTTTATTTTTAATTCAGTGCGTACGAAGTCGCGGGCAAAACCTAAAATAAATAATATATCTTACCTCAAATCCAAAACAATTGATAACGTCAGTCTCAAACTTTATTGTACTCTGGATTGACCTACGGGGTGGTGCAGGTGCAGGTGCAGGTTCAGGTTCAGGATCATTTATCAAAATTATTTTTTTTGTATCTTCTGTATCATCATCATCATTTTCATTTACATCTTCTTCTTCTTCCTCCTCCTCCTCCTCCTCCTCGACTGTAAATATAAATTATTGTATTAAGTAAAACATATAGCAAATTGATGACCAAAAGTCAGTGTTAACTTGGTAATGTCTTATTCATTTGATATTATTCTGTTACAAAGCTGGTGGTAATCTTCCTAATACATATTATAAATGAAAATGATTAGATGGATGGATGTTTGTTTGACGGTATCTCCAGAACGACTGAAAGGATCTAGATGAAATTTGGCGTACATATAGAACATAGTCTAGAAAAACACATAGACTACTAATTATCTATTTTTTTTATTGCGCGCAGACGAAGTCTCGGGCGACTGCTAATAATTGCATATTGCATACTTAAGTTTCTCGACAAATTAATGTAAATATCTAGAAGTTCTGAACTTGATTGAATGAAGTAGTTGAATTTGTGATTTTTTTGAGTATTCAATTAGTTCTCAAGTACATATACAAAAAAGATAAACACTTATGTAATCAATATATTGAATTTTTTGGTACTTACTTTGTTCGTCATCAATATATTCTGGGGCCATAACAGTCACTTGCTGCTCGGAGCCATCCTCAAGATGTATCACTTCCAGCACAACATACTGCTGGCTGTCACCATCTGACACCGTCACATACTCGCTCTGCATTTCCTTGTCGCTTATATCCATTTTAATTTCATCATTTTGCTCATTGTCCTCACTGTCAGAGTCGTCTTCACGCACCTCCTGAAACACAAGTTTGTATATAGAATTAATAATAATATTTTTTCAGTTGTGGTGACATATTAGAAGAAATTGTTTGACATCCATTGTGAAATATATCTTACTAAAATTATAAATGCGAATGTTTGGATAGATGTATGTTTAAAGGTATCTCCGGAACTGCTGTATGGATCTCGCTGAAATTTTACATAGATAAAGAACACATAGGGTATTATGTTTTTTTTTATTACCAAGCGGACGGTGTCATGAGCGACAGCTAGTGAAGGAATGTTTTGAATTCAACAAAATGTTGATAAGAAATTAAAAATAGCAAGAGTAGTTAATTATAAATAGCTCACCCTTAGACGTCCGTCTACTCGTTTTGCTTTCTTCTGACGGCCAAGTTTGAGTGCCAGGACTCTTTCTTGATGGCCTGACTCCGGGTCGTGGACAGCGAGGTGCCGGATGAGGTTGCCTTTGTGCGCAAATGTGCGGTGGCACTCGTGACAAGTGTGCGTCTTCTCCTTTGGAGGCTTCGGTACATAGTCTGGGTTGTGGTACAAGTTCTGGTGTCTTCGAAGTAGCTGCTTTTGCCTTGAAAATAGTATTATCTTATTGTTTTAGTTCTTTTGATTTCATCACATTAAGTTCAAAATAATTAAAAGTTGTTGTGTAGTTTTATTAGAAAGGATTGCTTTTATTGGCAGAACGGAACTATTTCTTATTTATTTAGTTTTTGTGCAACAATGTTAACAATTATTACACAATTTCAATGAAAATATTATTAAATAAGTAATATAGACCAAATATGTGTATGCACTGTTATGTAGTATAACAGTGAAGGCAAATCACCTGAATCTCTGATCGCACTGATCACAGACAAATGGTTTCTCATCAGTGTGCTTCAGCATGTGAGACTTGAGGCGTCGTATCGTGGTCGAAGCGTACATGCAGATTTCACACTTGAAGCATTTCTCTCCTTCATGAGTCTAAAATTTAACATATTATTTACTACATATGTCATTTATCAGTATTTATGTGATTTCAGAACATTAAGTATTTCAAGAGAATAAGAAGACTTGAAAATCAGCAAGAATTAATTTGGTTTTTAATGTTACTGAATTTTATAGTGTCAAATTAGAAATTTAAATTATTGAATATTGCATCATCAACAAAGATGCCATAGTTCTTCAAAGTAACTGTTGTGTACCAAAGGCATCAACTACAAACTAATGAGCAATAACATATAGAGAGAGAGGATGCACAGACTAAAAGTTATTTCCCTCAATCATGTTTTACCATCAAATTCATTTTAGAACATATGGAAAATTTTGATCATTCCTTATACAAGATTGCTCAATATTTAGATCTAAGCAGATGAATAATGAATAATGTTAGTGACGCACGTAGGCAGGTAAAGTTTCCTTTACTTTATATTCATGCATCCGTTGCCCGCTTCAACTTATACATTAAACATTGTGTTGATTCAGACACGTACCTTATAATGCACTTTACAGGAATAACGATCTGGAAACGTTTTAGCGCATATCTTGCATTTCAGTGGCTTATCTGAAGTGTGAAGCTTTTGAATGTGGATGCGAAGATCAGTCTTGCGGCCACATTTTGTTGGGCAAAGTTCGCAGGCATACACAGGCTTCTCAGATACTATCAACAAAATTTACTTATTAATAAATGTTATGCAATAAAATAACATCTTTAGATTTAAAATTAGTAATTAATTTGTATGTTGTTATAACCAAATAGTCTTACCATTATGTATAAGTTTGTGTGCTTTCAATGAGTTGGATTGGGTGAAGCACAAATTGCAGTGCTCACATTTATATGGTTTTTCTCCAGTATGGGTTCTCAAGTGGCGCTTCAACTTGAAAGTATCCGGAGAAGCATAGGTGCAGTGGGGACACTACAAGACAACAATGGGTTTACATTAAAACACACATAATTCTATTAAAATATAACATTTTATCTGTCTCACTCTAAAGAGCAGAATAATAGTGTACTTATTTATGTTTTGTACAGGTATTTCATACCTGATATGGCCGTTCCCCAGTGTGGCATCGCACGTGCCGCCGCAATTTTGACAATTCCACTGACGCATAATCACATTCGGTACATTTGTGTGGTTTTTCATAGGTATGTTTGTACCTGATATGGCGTACCAATTCGCCTATAAAAAATATGTTAACCTTTTTCTACACTCTTTACATTTAATGATAAGTTTCCTCAAAGTATGGGTTCTAGTTTAATTCTCGTTATTTAAGCATAAAAATAATATATATTACAATCAATAATACCTGAGGTAGTGAAAGGACTGTTGCAGTACTTGCAAACATGGGGTTTCACACCATTGTGCATATTTACGTGATTCTGCAGTGAGGCAACAGTCTTAAAGCCTCGCTCACAAACATCACACTTGTGTGGCCTGTCCTCGGAGTGAGATTTCATATGTCTTAAGAGCAAGTATCTACAAGCAGTAAATTGTATTTTATAAATAAATTAAATTGCTGTCAATAAAAACAATATACCTTTGTGAGTAATAATAGTATTAGTATGATCAAAGGATCATTTGTAAAAAATTACTTTTATATACAATAAACATTGACAAATATGTAAGTAAATCAACCCAAATCAAGATAAAAAAATACAGATATTGTAAAATAAACTTACCGCCTGTGGCTGGTGTATGAGCAGAAATTACATGTGAACCGCGGGCGTACATGTTTTGAATTCCTGCTTCTTGTTGACACACTACTTTTCTCATTGTCATCATCAGTGCCCTCTTGACCACCCTCTTCATCTTCTTCTTCAAAGGTATAAACATCTTGAGTACTCTTTTCATCCTAAAATAAATTACGAATAAAATTATCACTATACACTTACATCAAAATGATCCTAGTTCAAAACAATTATGAGTATAAACATATACTACTCTTAAATATGATCTATCTACCTGAATATTGATGTTAACAACTTGCTTTGCTTCATCCTGAACAACAAGAACATAGCTTACTCCACCCGAACCATTTTCCGACGGCATCAATGTTACTGTCTGGTATGGTTTATAGTCTGATATAATTGTGGGTATATCTTCCTCATCTTCCTCCTCATCATCGTCCACTTGGATTACCTAACAAGAAATTATTACATTAGTTTCATTCATAAAACCGTATATATAACCAAAGCAGGAAAATAGAAAATCTATGGTGAAAACTTTCTTGTCATCTTTGATATTGTGGGGCATCTTTATTAATATGTCTATGTAATATAATCTAAACATTGCTACTCCTGTAATATAGGTTTTTATTTGCCTGCTCTGCCTATACCTAAAAAGATGATAATTTATATCTTTAAGTAAATTTGTAATTTGTGCGGACATAGTATACTATTGATATTTTGTACCTCTGGTGTATCATCAGTAATCATCGGTAAAGATACTATGTTCTGATCATCATCAGCAGGTTGATAATAGTACCGTCCTTCTTCATCCACAAAGTATGCCACCCCTGAATCTGCAACTTCCTCAACCGCATTACTAGTACCTACAAAATGATATAACATTGGTTTTGGCTACAGTCAACAACTGCAGTAATACTTGTATTAATGCATATTTGTTTCATTAAAAAAAAGTATATTTCTTTTCAAATATCTGTGTGGCTGAATATCATCAACAGTCTCTACAGTGCCCTGCTCTGCATAATTTAAATTATGTTGTGCTCCATACAAAGTTAAGAGATACAAAAATATCTGAAAGCCACTGTATGAGATATAAATATTTAATTAATAAAAGTGTCTTATTGTAAAGTGGCAGTATTATAATATGGAAAGAAAAAGCATCTGTTTTTAATTCCAACATACAAATGGCTTTACCGAAAATGTAACCAGTTAAATTTGAAGATTGCACAAAAGAAGTTTTGCAATCTTTGATATACTATAGTAAACATTTCCTTATACCTGGCATAGCAACTCCTGATTCATTTTGTTGATTAAAGCTATTTATAAAAGACTGCAGCAGAGATTTTCCCTTGGATGGCTCTGGTACAGACATGGCTGCAAAAAAAAGAAAGAAGAATAATTTTTTTTATAGCAGTTATTAAGACACCTGCCTTGGTTTGGGTTAAACACAATTATTGAATAGAAGTGACACATCTTCAATACGCTGTGAGGAAGAAATATTAGTTTCTTAAGTTCTAAATTTGTTTTGGAGGTAAATATTTATTTTTCTTTTAAAACTAGATTTTGAGTGGCAACATATATTTTTAGTTGTGACAGGATATGTTTTTCGCGGGTATGTATAAGTTTATAGTTTAAATAGCTATAAGTAATACAAATAAAAATATATAATGTGGTGATTTAGTATAAGGCTGTCGTTTATAGTTCGGTCGTGAAATTTATTGGCGTAAAAGTATTATTTGAGAACATTTTTCCTATGATGCAGGTAATGATTTCAAGCTATTTTAGAAAATTTTCTTGGCTTGATTTGCCACCATTAACAGTGCACTAAATAATCAATGCATTTTATACATGAAAGTAAATCTAACTACGTCCGCCATTTTATATGGATTGAATATATGTTGAATCAAGAAAAACGTCTTTTATTGCGATCAGAAAACACTTTTACCTTAAAAATAACTGTTGTACACAGGTTTATCACAAAATAGCGCCAATCTAAATCAAATAGATGAAAACATTCACAGACGGCGCTGTCGTCAATACCACCAAAAGATTTTTCGTAGTTTTTACATTTCACTCTGTCTCTGTATAATTCATTCTTAAATAAAATGTAAACACATGGAATAAAATTATTTCCATCGGCAAATTTACTTGGGCGAAAAAATCGGCGACACTTACATTTCATGAAACCCTGGCTTTTAAAATAGCATAACACGAATCAAACGGAAGGTAAAACTTATGCGTTGCTAACATGTGTCATAAATGTATAGAAATTCTGTAAATTGGTAATTAACTTTATACCTGAAATTACACTATGCACTGGCCTGGCGCTACAATAATTTCAATGAGAGCCAAATGAGGGCGTCATAATCAATCTATTATGCGACAGTCACGCCGAAATGGCGGATGGCAGACGCGAGAACTACGAATGAAGAGGTGAGGTGACGATCAGGACGTGACGACTAACGACAATAGTGATGGGCGTTGTTTCAACAAACTAGTTGAACCATCCATCGATAATCTTTAAATGTATCAACGGTTGATCGATTTTCACTTGATTGTTTGAAGTAAAAAAATTATATCTAAAGGTAACTTGTCTATTGTTCGTTTGGTTTTGGGTCAAAATAAAATACAAAACGTAAAATTTTATACATGGCGGCCATTACAATATTTGAATTTTTTAGTTATTCAGTGAAAATTGTGAAATAAAGATATGACCATTATTTTTTTTAGTTAAATCAGAAAAATTGTTAAACCAGGAATACCGTTTTCGACATTATTATTTTACTTTATCTATGGTTAAGTGTTTGGATTTGTATACATAAGTTAATAAAAAATTGACACCTCGATTTTTGATAGAATATCGGTTTCGATTTCTGACAAAAATTCTCTCAGAACATTGGAACAAAAGTTTTATGGGTTTTCTTTTTAAATTATTGAAATTTATTAAATTATATTTGTATTGACTAAGGAAAATTTTCTTCTTCCCGGATTTATTTTTCTCTCGCTTAATTATTTTCGTAAATTTTGCCAACCAGTTGATCAACGAGTTTAATCAAATTAACGTTACGTTGTCAACTATCCATCTCTTAACGACAAGCGAAAAGTAGGTTAAGCTTAGAGGAAGAGGAAATGTTGCCAGATCAAATGTTTTTAATTTTGTTTAACCTTGTCTATGGCTTGCCGTTTCAAGTTTGAAAGGATTTTTTTAAATTATTGACTAGGTATGATTTGTAAAATCGGTTAAGAAGCTTTACGATTTTTGATGTTAGTTCTCATAGAACTTCGAATAGACAGTCCTATGATAATTTGATCCCTCTTAATTACAATAAAAGTAACATTGTTTTTCTCTGTGCCTCATTCATTTTTCAAACTCCATGATTCCCTGTGCGTGTAAAGTTTTCCTTGTGTTACATATGAATAAAGTACAATTTTAAGAGTCGAACAAAAAGAAATCTGTGCTTCACAGATTTTATTCATATTACAAATATTGATTGAATTTAATAAACTACATAGTAGAATAAACATCTGTTATAACAGTAGTGGTGGTCGCGCTAATGCGCCTGTTATCAAGGGGGAGCAATTCCCCAAGTAAGTAAATACAAGGTAGCATGTCACGATGTGTACAGCAACCGCCTAGCCTAACCACCCTTAGTTTAGATTTAGAGGATGAATTTTGTTAAAACCTTTTAATCACTCGTTGAATTGTAAATTTATAGAAAACCCTGAAAGATGTTGTCAATTATTCATAATAAAGCACTAATGTTGTAAATGCAGACGCCAATTTTCAAGTATTTTGTTTTTAATTTTGTGATTCTCCTGTTTCCTTATACTATGAGCACAGTGTCAGTTATTTTAAATGTAGACCATTCTGCATATATCTAACTCATGCTGTCTTGATCTGTTGCGCTAGAGGTACTTTATAGATCGAGTTTTTATACAATTTTGATCGGCCGCGTTTAGTGCAGGGCATTTTATGGGTCATGTCACGTTGAATTAGCTGATAGGGAGCAAGCTTTCCTTCCCCCTTAAGAATTCACGTTCACAAACACCAGAACAAATCTTAAGAAAAAACAAGGTAATAATTTGTTAGAAGGGTGGGTGCTGATGATTTTTATAGACGTCATTATCATCATCATCATAATCAGCCTAAATTTGTCCACTGCGACGTAGGCGTCCCCCATCGATTGCCACAATGATAGACCGGGGCATTGTCGTTAAACTGCGTCCAGACCACTGGAGGACGGGCAGAAGTGTCCCTAGGTTACCATGGAACTACTTTGATCGCCAACCCGCCTGCCAAGCGTGGCGATTATTGGCACAACTCCCCCCCCAAATGATGGTTACAACAGACGTCTTAAATCTGTTTAATTATAGAAATAAATATTGTTGCAACATGGCTTTATTGAAACACAAAATTATCACAGAATTAAAAGAACTTAACTACATAAACACAATTTTTTTTATATTTAAATTTAATTTAACATGCATGTAACTGACGAGTTCCTATAACATTATATTCATAAAGTTATAACACATTAAATAAATTAATTAAATAAATCAATAAATTAATAAAATAATCCCGACTGCCAACACAGCTATGACTATGAGAAAACTATTATATAATAAAGGATCATCCATTGATGTTTTTTTAGCAACTTTTTGACCCTTCTGATGATGTGTCGAGGTTTTAGATTACCAACGATACCTAAGAATACGCGTATTCTTTAGTATAAATTAATATATTTTTTTTAATTATTAATTTTATTTATTTTACCTCCACTCCCTCCTCGTGATGTTTCGTGATTTTTTTTTTCGGAAACCCTACCCTCCTACTTTCGATCTTCATGGATTTGCATGATTAATGGACCAACCCCGAATGCAGGCTTTTCAAACATTTAAGCCGCCTAGGCTACAAGTCATTACGCCTCCTAGGCAAAGTAACATACGATTAGTGACTACGTAAAATGTAGCGAACTGACAAATACTTTAATAACACACGTTGTTATAGCGTATGTATTTTATAATTACATACATTTTGTCAATTTTACTGATTGTCACTAAAATCTCTAATCGAACGTCACTTAGTATACGGGTTCTGGCTTTCGTTGGCGCTATTTCACTTGCAGAAATAACTACGCTTTCTCACAATAACCAAATGTAGTGCTATCGACGTTTAAATCATACAAAATAATTAATAAATAAATTAATAATATAATTAACAAATAATTAAGGTCGCTGTCGCTACGACTAATAATTTAGAATGTTTCTATAATTAAACAAGTTTTCAATCTACTAACTTTAAAAGGTAGGAAATTTACTTCCTCCACAATAAAAATATATGTACATAAACCCCACACTATCATCCATAAAAACAACCTTTAAATCAGTAGGACAAAAACAAGTGTCCAAAAATAACACTGATGACAACATTTATGTACATTAACACGTTAAACGCCACGCATATTTCTAAGACAATCTTGTTCAGGCCACGAGCGCCGCTTATACGCACTGGTATTAAAGGGCCGGTGTTTCCGACCGCAGTACTAAATAGTTTACATTTTTAACTTCATACCTATAGGCTCTGTTTCAACACGTTACGCGCCAAGTCTGATCTTTTGATTTCTTACCACTTACCCCGCTCAGATAAAATTTCTTCGAAATGGATTCGTGGCCGTTATTCTTTTTGCGTCAAATCAGTTCATTACAGTTCAAATGTTACTGAACGTCAAACATCCTAAACAGAAAATCTAGTGTCAGCCACCGATGGCTGTCGCGGCCTAAACGGAAAGTCTAGTGTCAGCCACCGATGGCTGACGTGGCGCTCAACGTGTTAAAATGTGACATTTAACAGTTTATCAAAACTTTCTTACATAAAACTACAACTATTTTTCTCTTAGTACAATGTATTTGTCATTATTGTTAAAAAGATATTTGTATGTAAAAGGTGACATTCCAAATGCCGTGTGCCACACAAATCATTGATCGCCTCATATATCGCTTTTTATAAACTAGACCGTAGTACATACAGAAGATGGCGGTTTTATTATGCATTGAAAAGACTACATACAATTCATAATTAATTATTTTTATAGCATATTTACAAAAATAACACAACTCTGTAACGAATTGTGTACACCGTTGTTTTGTGATTAACCCCGGCAATTCTCAAAAACTCGGCATATTGAATTTCAAACTAAATCATTCACAAAGAGACGTGTTATATTTCTGCGATATAGGTCACATTACATCGGTAGTTGCACTGTCGTCAGTGCCTGCAAGTATATACTCGGGTAATTATTTATTTGCTGTAATGAAGTCCTTTATAAATTGTTGAAATATAATATATATGTTTGCCGGGGAAAATTACAAATGGGCGGATTACACGATTTGTCGGTGACGTATAAATTAGAAATACCTAATTGTTTACACCTAACACGTTAACATAGTGCAAACACTAGTAACAGTCATATACTTAAGTACATAAAGCAAACATTAAGTTAAACGCATAGCCGTAAAAATTAACATTTCATAGTAATATTAATATGTAACATTTAAATCTAAAAATGCTATTTATTTAACAAATATTTATAGACACATCGCATTGCGCACAGCAGGCAAAATAATGTGTAGACAAGTCGAAATTCGCGTAAAGGCAAAAATTAAAAGTAATTAAAGTTTACTTTTGTTTATTTCATAAAGCTCTGCATGTTGCAATGTGATATGTCATTCTCACCCATGGTATATAAGCCGTGTCCACTCCGTGATCCGTCGTCCTACAATTGTAAAAACACAAACCCAATTAAAGCGTACTCGTAATAACTTTGAAATGAATAAATCAACTTTACATTAATACTCAGTGAAGCCCAGATCATTACAAAAATAAATAGACTTCCAAATTCTAAGTACACATAGAAAAACATTCGAGGTAAAGGTAAATTAATCATAAAATAAAAAGGCATGAGCCTTTCGTAATGGAGAGAAATACCTATTATAAATTATGAAACTGAATTTTGTCAACTTAACTTACATCTACTTTGTTTAACTAACGTTGTAGACATCGAACACTCTATAGTTGAATGTTGCCCGTGGCAGGGTGTTCAGAGCGCATTTAGATTTCAGCGGGCTGCGGGCGTGGTTGAGAGCGGCAGTGCGGGCGCGAGTGCGTCCGCATGTGGCGTGTGATCATGTCGCGTCGGCAAGCGGCGTACGGGCAGACGGGGCAACGGTACGGCTTCTCGCCGGTGTGCGTGCGCTGGTGCGTCGCCAGGTGGTCAGAGCGTGAGAACACCTGCCCGCATGCAGAGCACGAGTACGGCTTGATGCCGGTGTGCAGGCGGGCGTGCCGCGTCAGCATGTCGGAGCGGGCGAATCGCCGCCGGCAGATCTCGCACTCATAAGCACGCGCTGATTCCGGAGTTTTGTCTGCGTGCCGGGACGCAATGTGCTTGGCGAGTCTATCATGAAGGGCGAAAGTCTGGCCGCAAGTAGCGCAACTGTATCCATCTGGCTCTTTTTCCACTTTTGGTTGTTCCGATTTCACGGAAAGATCAAGCGGGGCGTCTTCCTGCGTCTTGGTCTCGTAGTAAGGGGGGTCGAGCATAAGCCAAGGGGGTAGCGGGTAATGATTGTTGTTCTGTAACTGCACCGCCAGCTTGTCGAGCAGGCGCGAGAGTCGGCGCTTTTTGTGCAAGTATTTCGGACTGCAAGTCAGAGACGCCGTCTCCGCCATGCTACTTCCACTGCTGCTTTCTCCGATGACTGGCCTTTCCACTGGTACATGCCAACCTGAAATCGAAATACGTCCAGTTTAAGCTCAAATTGGTGTAAAAGAATGAGTTCAATAGGTGCCTATAAATTTATTTTCCAGTTATCCAGCCGAATGTTTCATAAGTGTAACTTTAGACAGGACATAACAGAACTTTAGTTATTGTTGAGTAATCTAAAGGTTGGATTCCAAAAAACGCGGCTGCCGGCAAGCAGAAGTTTACTGATTTTATCTAGTTCCTGTGCAATCTTCTAAACATTTTCTTTATTCTGGGTATCTTTATAATTAAGATTTTTTTTTACAATAAAATAGAGTTTTTTATGAAAGCATTTGTGTTTTTTATACGTGCAACTTATTAGAACACACATTATGAGTAAAGCACATAAAAGCTTCAATTATTAGTAACTAAGGATTTCCATGGCCAAATAACCAAATTAATAATCTAAAGCGCGCTCTATACGTTGGCCAAAGCTTGCCGAGTGAAGGCAATGATACCAATGTAGAGACGGTATATTTCCACTGCTTGCTATCGCTCGGCGTCGCTCGTCCAACATTTGCGCGATCCAGCACGTGCGCAAGCGCCAACGTGTATAGGGCTTATTTGGTGTAGCTTGTCACGACTCGCAAGCGATCATGATCGCTGGCCTCACTTCAGTATGGTTTCGATTTTTATGTACAAATGGCTCTCGCGCGCCATGGGTGACAAAAACGTTTTTCTGTGTGCCACAAGAAAATATTCATTTATGTTTGATACATTGTCAAACTTAAATACAAGTAGCACTTGACTTATATTAATTTTCCTACACTCGTATTAGCCTCCATTCGGCAAGCCTTGGCCAACATGTACAGCCGGCTCAAAAATAGTTAGAACATTTAGTAATGGAAACCTACGTCAAACAACATAAGGCGTCCGTTTCTATTTACTGCTAAATATATTTATTTGTTAATAGATTAATTAATTGAAATTGACGTAGAAATATTTGATTTTATCTCTTCATAAATTCAAAGTATTCAATAGTTATTTAATAGTTATCAATAAAAAAAAATCACGAAGCAAATTTAGTTTTTTATGTAGTGAGAACCAAAGCTAACGATAATGTTGCAATAAATACTTATTTAAATGAATTCCTAATCCTACACATAATTATTGTGTTCCTATACATATACATATATCTCAAAGGAGTTCAAGATGCACCTTTTGCGCATCTGTCATTCATGGACGATACTTATCTCTTGTTCCTTATTGGCAATGCGTACAAATATTTCGACCAATCGCAAGGATCTCTAGTGTCACAAAGATGATCCCCTAAGTTTTGAAGCTTGGTAAACGGGTGCCAGATGTTTTTTCTTCGGGTACTTAAGAATACGAGTTTTTGTTGTAACAATAATAATACATGGGGCGTATCTACTGTTGTCGTTGTGGATCTTTTTATTTAAGGGGAACTATATTTACGATAGAATTATATAAGACTAACTGTTGCCCGCGGCTTTGTCTGCGTGAACCAAACAAAAAAAACTTTTTGTTGCGGAATTGTATTGATTATGTAAATAAAAAATAAATCTATCCGCCGGAATTGTACTTTTTCCGGAATAAAAGTAGCCTACACTTTCCTCCGGACTACTTTCTATTTCTGTGCCTTTTATCCAAATCCGTTATAATACCTACTTAAGCTAGAAATACGAAAAGATATTTATAAATTCATCCTCTGAAGATTAAAGTGGGAGATATAAGTTAGTATTAAGAGATTTTCTTTAGAAGAAGTACTTGATAATTGATAAGACACACACCTATTGCAGGTTTTTTTAAATTTCATCCTGTGATAATTTAAAATATAAAAATATAAAGTATTTAATACGAATGGGACGGTAGACAGAGGTTTCAAATTTCGCTCTCGCGTTGAAATTAATACCTATGTAGGTATATAAACTGAACACACTAGTACATATGTACATCAACGAATAGCTATATGCTCGTTCATATAGCTTAAAACCTCTCTCATTCCTAGTGATATATACTTATATATATAGTTATTCAATATGAAAAAGAAGGTAGGAAGAAAATGGGAAAAAGAATTTGATGAAATGTCTCGACATACTTTTTGCTACTCAAAGTGAACGTTACGGACCTTGAATAGTAGCGTAGTTTGTAGGGCTCATAATGCCCACGAACATTGATTTAACTAACGAGATATCTTCGTATCGAATTATATAAAAACAGTATTAACAATTAGTAAAATCGAACTATGAATTTTGATTTGTGTTTTTTTACCTGCAATACGGATAAAACTGCTACAGTACCGTTAAAGCAAAAAGTTTACTTATGTATTACTTATATTTAAAACGTACATAGTATACGTATCCCCGTAGGCAATGTCCGAAATTGCAATAAAGATGCATCAATATAAGAGTCCGTGTCACAGTAAGTTCTTGCGGTATTAAAGCACAGGTGTTGTATTTATCTTTTGCATTTCTGATCCTGGGATGTACTTGATGGTAGGAGCGCCGTGTTGCGTGCAGTGAACGGTACGTAAGGTCGGCGGGTCGGGTGCGCGACCGTCGACCGGTCCCGCCGCCCCCGCACCTTGCATGGAAACATTGGTCACGCACTGGACACGGGTGGATGCACTCACAAAACACAACCGTCCGATACCGCGCTTCGCAACCGACTGCAATCTGCGACTGCTTGATGCCGGCGCCGATTGATGGAAACAAACGGCTCTACACTTGGATTGGAGCTGCATGCATCGCCTCCACCTGCCTTGCGCTTGCGAAAATGTTGCGTATGCGCCTAATCATAATAAGGCTAAGGA
The DNA here is from genome assembly GCF_000836235.2 of Papilio xuthus. Lineage (NCBI taxonomy): Eukaryota > Metazoa > Arthropoda > Insecta > Lepidoptera > Papilionidae > Papilio > Papilio xuthus. The sequence goes on from NW_013533632.1 coordinate 5,284,729, forward strand.
TTTTATCGCGAAAAGATTTTGTAGAATAACTGGGCCACGGATAATACCTTAGTAGTTTTTTCGTTAACCAAGGGATAGAAGAGATAAGGTATAGTAGCTACCCGGCGTTTGAGTTGGCTATTCTAATCGCCGAAATTGTAGGCCGTGTACTCTACAAAAATGTTTCTTATATTATTAATACTTTCTTCAAAAAACAAGTCGTAGAGATCACTAGAAGGTTAATTCTCATCCTGTTTATTTGCTGTGCTGTCAGTGGCTACAGGCTGCCTGCTATTAACTAAAATTATACGAAACCTTGTCTCATAATTTCATAGTTGAAATCTACATGAAAATTATAGAAAATAAATTAATTCGGGAAATTCGGGGAATTCGGGAAAATGTAACAACTATTTGCTATTTCATTGTCGCTTTTAAACGTAAGCTGAAGTGAAATATTCGGGGAACGTCCAGGGGGAAATGTTAATACATGATGCGTGTGAAGCTGCCTGCAGCTGCTTGTGTAAAATAATAAATCAATAAAACAAAAAAAAATAACAAACTTCATAATAATAGTCATCATCACTATCATCAGCCTCTCTCTCACTTTGGACAATATCTTTGTCCAATGTACCTACCACATTGTAGAAACAATTTAATATTTCAGACTATTTCATATTGTGAATATTATGTAATATTACTTTATCCGATATAAATTACTAAGAACCTTACAATATTTATCGGCTTTTCTCAATTGTTGAAGTGGAAATTTCTATGTAAGAGCTAATTAGGCTTTGTTACTGCGTCGTACAAAATAATTGTTTATTGAAGTCCAGGCAGGATGTATCGCCTACTGCTGTATCTCAGATCCTAATTATTTATTAGGATTATACTTTAATGTATTTAGTGATAGATAATGCGTTGTTTATCCAATTTTTTTATAACTAAATATAAAATTGATTTCTATTAGTTCTAATGAATTTAATGGCTTGTGTCTATTATAATTCCTGGGTGAAGTAAAAACAGGCATTACTTTTAATCTCCTAGGTCAAGGGGGGGGGGGAGGGGGGAGGATCAGCTGGCCCTCTTATCCAAATATTTCATAAATATTTAATCCAGGTATTTCATAATCTATTTTTTTTAAATTCCGCGCGGAGTGGCGGGCAACAGCTAGTTAATATTAACATTGAAAATTGTTTCTTTTCACAATACCGTGTTCGAACGAAGCATCGTACTTGGGCGTATTACTGCAAAGGTTAAGAACAGCTTAAATTTTTGCGTCTGAGTATTACGTAGGTCTTCAAGAGTAGAGAGAAAAAGCATTTATGTACTAAGATAGAACGTACCAACTTAACTTCAGATGCGATCGTGATCAATCGCTGTTTTTTTATGGTAAAATATTAACAAAAGGAACTTATGAATGTACTTTCTCAGTTAGTTTTGGTTTAGATGATGCAATAAAACTGTTTCAGATGCATATTTTGCTGTCTAAAATATGCATTGATTGAGTCATTAATTCACTATATGATTACAATAATTACGACTAAATTCTAATTTACCTCCTGATTTTCTATCACTGAAAATCTGGTAAAATAACACGAGCGAGTTTAATTTTAATAGGCAACGCTTATTTATAGTTATTTAATTTTTAACTTTAATATATATATATATAATACATATATAATTTGTAATTTATTCAAAGCTTACGAGTTTCCTTAATACCGCGTATAACGTTACAGCGATTCTTAATTCAATAGTTTTTGGTAACTGTAAGGTACTTAAATATAGGCACTTTCTATATTCAGAAAACACATCAGTTGTCATTTTTGTGTCTTATAGCATAAGAAAAATTTAATAATAATGAAATATTATAATGCATATGCATTAGTTACCAAATAATATGGCGGGAAAATATATTTGAAAAGTTACGGTAAAGTAAACATCGCACTAAGATTTTCTAATATTCACATAATACGCAATATACATTCATGTAAGTTTACATAAGTGTAAATAAATTTAGAAAAATACATACCTGGTACGTTAAGATATCTTAATTTCGACTTTTGAGCGTCAATCATTGCGTCCATTATGTTAGAAGATCAGTTTGAAATATAAATGACCAACACTTCGCGAGTCGCAAAATCGACAATTAATAGGTAAAGGGCAGCGGCCCGGAGACATACAGCACGCGCGATGCCGTCGCGACGAATGAGTCCCGTTACATGAAATCAGTGCTAGGGAAGAAAAATAATAAGGCCAAGTTTTATTGTTGTGTAATGAAGTTTATAAGAAGGGGTCCGAGACCGAGGTGTAAGCAGATGTAGAGTGCGCGTGAGAAACGGGGGTGGCCCGCGCTCGCGACCTAAACAGCTGTCTTGGCTCGTGGGTGTCTTTTGCATGCGAAGATAACTTAGTCACATCTTTCGCGACATTCACACGGTACGCCCACTTCATCATATCCTATTATTTTTCTTGCTGATAAAGGTTTTTGCTTATAACAAATAAGATGAACATTTTGTACTATATTCAGAATTATCATTTAATAATATTTATTAAAATTAAACTATAGTAGGCGGTGAAAAAAATCTTTATGAAATGTTTTTTTGATTTAACTGACTTTTGAATATTTTCTAGCGGAAAATTCTTACCTTTAGTACAAAATTTATGTGCTGAATTAAATATAAAATGATTTAATATCTTATTAAATAAAATATTAGATGTTGGAAATATTTGATTAGGATTTGACCGATTTGACGATAAGTTTAGGTAGTCTCTATGGCTTCCTAGTACTTTAAAAAGTTTACGCTTAGATATGTTCGGGATTTTTCTAAGTAAAATACCTAAGTACCTACTCTTACAACTTATTTTTACTTACGTTCCCTACTAGAGTGATATTTCTTAATCATAATCGTATGGCGAAAGACGATATGTGCATTATAAGTGTGAATTAAGAAACGATATTTTGGTAGAGATTATAGAGCCTACGGAGGATAAATCGGGCGTCCAAGTAGCTGATATAGCCAAATGGACAGGCCTGACCCAACGATTTATACCATATCAATAATAGACTACGCGCAATCGAACCTACCTGAAAAGAGCATCTCTAGCTTATATTATAAAATATTATCATTTCAGGATTATCCTTTATCGTATTGTTACAATTACGTCGACAGATATGACCGGCCCTCCGCTACAATCAGCCCGTTAACTTGAATGCTAGAGGTGATTGGTAGAGATTCAAAATTTTTGTTGTTGTAACCTTAAAACAAATTTGCGCGTCTTCCTGCTAAAATGCTACATCTAGCCTATTTCTCTATATGGATGCAATTGACCATTTAAGAAGACAATCAGGAAAAGTATGGAGGCATTCGATATATGCGCGTGTTAGCAATGAGTTGAATTAATTTAAAGGATACATGTGTAAAGAAATGTTATTGACAATTATTCATCGGTAATCTTATCGTAACGAGACAAGTTACTTCATCCGATAAAAGAATTTTTCTCTTTGAATAACATTTACCTATAATTGGTAATTAATACCTTTATCTAACAAGCTTTCGTAATGTCTCGTTGGCAGCACATTTTTATTAAGACTTTATGCCGAGAAAAATTCTGCAATCGGAAAAACTACTGACATTTTGACTATTATTATGATTATAATTAAGATTGAAATTAATTAATTTAACTTATTTATAAGTTGGCATTCTCAGACATTTACGATTTTTTTATTGCTTGCTGCATTGAATGTTTTGCAATATTAATTAAATTAATTGAATGTAGGAAAATTATACGATTGTAAATATTATTGACTATATGTCGAGCTTTTCACGTTTCTTTGGTGTGAGACAAAATGTAATTAAATATTCTTTGAAACGATAAAGTGGACGGACAACTTATAGATAAATTTACTACTTATGAAATAGTTTTAAACTATAGTTGTACAATTATCAATAGGTGTCCCCCTACATAACAATTCGTGAGATTCTCACGGGTGGCACCTGGCCACTAAAGGCGGTGCGGTGTGGGGGTCCGCGCTCTATCGGCAAAGGTAGAGTTAATTGTGCTTCGACTCTCAATGCAACTTTCCACCTCTCCTACGGATTAACTTATTATTATTTTGCATCCATACCGTTACATCACTCTTCTTTATTGTGAGTCAGTTTCTATACGAGATAATTAATGAGAAGCATTTTATGAAATAAAATACATACAAATCGAAAGGATGACTTTATAGATTTTTTTTAAACTGTTTCAGTGTTTTCACTTAATTCAACTTCCTTTCATGTAGAGAAAGCAGTCCTTTCAGTAAGTAGGTTCTTCGTCACAAACCTGCCCTTTACGCTATGGAAGCTAGGTACAGTATGTTCTTCTCTTCCATACATCTTTATCGGGCTACATACATATCTCAAATATCACTAAGTAGGATGCTTATAGTTATTTTTATTTGTTTAATTGACTCCGTTCATCTGGGACAAGCTGCGGTAGAATGCTAGGCTATATGAATGCTGAAAACTGAAAATAATTTTTGTAATTGCGAACAGTGATCGTTGGCGCTTTTGACTCAATTACGATACCGTTGACTAATAGTATAAAAGTAAAACAAAACACACATCTAGTAGACTAAAAGAGACAGCCAGTGTATGAAAAGAGACAAGACGCAATTTTTGAAGGGAAAATCTTTTCCGGGCGTACTTTCACCTTATATGTTATTATTAGAAAAATAAATCAGTTTCAATATTAAAATACGTATCAAATATCATGTCGGAATTTAGTGAAAAATCTTACTGTCGGTTTGGACTGACAAGACTCATGTATTGTTGTTTCTGCTATTTCATGGAAAATATGAGAAATAGCAATATGTGTCAAAGTACGCACTCGAAACCCACGAATAAGAAGTTACATGTTGCAATTCACAAAGAATTAAGCAAAATGTCTAGAAACTTACAAAATGATTTAAAGAATTAAACCTGTATTAAGATTATTATTTTTGAAAATCAAATCACTCCGCCCTTACGTGATTATGCGTAGCGGCCACTCCGGCTTGCCGTGGGAACAAGTCAGTATAGCAATGCGAATAGCCCTCCGCCTGCTAAATACCTAGGCAGGGGTGAGATTTCTCACGAGCCACACCTGCGCTGCGCCCTCAAACTCCCTATTCCAACACACTAAATGTTTATGTCACCGTCACATTTGAAACTTCGTTAGTTTATAATCTCACTATTATATATTATAGTAAATGCAAATTGTGGACTGATCTCTTGGTTAGAATTTTGACGTTACGCCCGGAAAACTGGCAATGATATATAGATCTGTGAAAAATAAGCAACGATTTTTGATAATAATAATCAATTACTTTAGTTCACAATATGTCGATAGTCGGGATTATCTCACAAGATTAAAATGTTATAATAACTTAATAAAATACCACTTTTCTTTAAGACATTTTCTGCAAAAACATCTCTAGCAATATCGTCCTAACCTAAGATTTTTTCGCGCCATCATTCTCGTTTTTTCATCTTTGTTAAAATATGAAATTATTTCCCAATATGCCGAAGCATTCAGAAGAAATCATGCATTTTTTGATCAAAATTTAAAAAAGTGGAAAATGTCTTCATAGCTATGCCTTTTCAATTACAAAATCAAAATGGTTTCACATATATATATTCTTGCAAATAAACCATAAGAGAAAAAATTATAGGTATTTTGAAAATTGAGAAATATTTTTTCTGACCTCAAGGTCCGGGTCAGTACTGAATCGCGAGGTATCCGAATAAATATTTTCCTATTTCACACAACAAACGAGCATAGCAACAGCAAAGTAGAATGTTTCAGTTTAAAATGTCGCTTTCTGCAGAAGCTTTAGTGAGGGGTAAGAACTTTAAAGTTTGTTAGGGGAGATTTACGCAACACGTGTTTGTTGAAAATCAAGTCTGTAGGTCAATGTGATATAATAACGTGCTTTAATAGAGTGCAACTTTCAGCAAATTGATTTTAATTTAATCTGTTTGCTGAAATTTGAATAGGAAATTGTGAGTAATTTTTCTTTCATTTTTAATCAAGTGATAAAGCTAAAGGTAAAGAGTGATATTACTACATTTTTAATTTTATTATGTTATTTACCACTGTACTCGAAACTTATTTTTATGTTACGTTTAATTTTTAAAGCCTATATGGTAAAATAGTCGAAAGTTAGTTGCGTAGAAATAAAATCGTCAATGTATTATGAACAGTACCTACACACATTTAAGTTATTTTTTTATGTGTATGTGATGATAAATTGGGGGTCAATTAAGAAGGCATGACATACTTCTATTTCACCTTACTTCTTTCCACACCCTAGGTTAATTGCATGGATAATCATTTTTATCCGCTTTTACGCAAATATTTGCGAGCACGTGTGATAACGAATAACGATATATCTGATTGTCGACACCCTTAAAGTTAAATGTACGAACGATAAACTTAAATTTATTTTCTTCTTTAATAATATTACTTCATTTAATTTAATGTTTATTGATAAATAACTTAAATAAAATAAATTATAGTTAATATGAAAGAATCGTGAATTTATAATTTAAAAAAGAAAAACTTTTTAAATGAGTGATTGACGTAATAACTTTTTTATCGCTTTTTTAATTTTTAGTTTAAATTATTTTTAATTAAATTTTTATTTAAAGGAGCTACGGTCCAACATGTGTGATATCCATTTATTGTGGGTTTTCAATGTCGAAACTCTTGAATGTAATATATTCTTGTGCCTTCCCTCTTAAGCTTAAGGAATATTAGAAGAACAACATTTTATATACAGTCGAATCTGGATAAGTTAGAGTACAAAGGACCGTGTTATTTTTTTCATTTATATATCTTTCGGGTATTTCATTACCCTAAATGTCTTGGTCATGGAGCTCGTATGTCAGGACCGGACAATGACTCTCGCTTATCCAGTTTCAACTTAACAACAACAGTATTTATTTAGTGGAATGTTGGATACATTGCATGTTGCAAGACAGTGTAAACTGATATGAGTGGACAAAAATCAAACTGTTATTTTGAATTACATATATGGCTACCACTTTCTCCTAGATCAAAAAAATATATTTGTGTGTAAAAATTTTACAGACATTAGTTTGGTTATAATCTGTACTGTTTTATATTCTGTAAAATTAATGACACATGTTCCGACAACTTTGAATTCGAAAACGTCAAAATTGTCAAACGAAAAGTCTAGTTTGGTATTGATTTTTTGGTATTCATAATACATAATCTTGCTGCTGCTGCTGCATTCTGTTGGGAAATTGAGCGGCAAACGATATCTGCACAAAAATGTCGGCGAAATTGAATGAAGCCCAAGAACATTGCAAGGCTGCAGAAAAGTTGTAAGTATTGATATCCATTTTAAATACAAGGGATCCAGTATGAATTCTAGGTTCAATTTGGCTGCGAAGCTCTTTTTTTATAAGTGCGATATTGTTCACCCTTATTACGTTGTATTGCAAAGAAGATGGGTTATAGAGAAGATATCTGCAATTCTTAAATTGTTGCGAATGTTAATAAATAGTTGTTCCTATTTTGCTAATCCTTTCTATCAGCAAAATAGGTATGTATTATCCGAAAAGATTTTTTTTATGTTGCTGGCTATATGCGTGACTGGCTAATGATTTTTTATGTATATCTTAAATTCTTTAACAATTCTTCGTCGCGCGAAGTTGAAAGAAAATTATAGTGGTGATATTGCCTATGTTCCTGAGCTATAATGAAATTTTAGTAAAGATATTGGTTTTAATACTGTGTAATGTTTCAGTTTGAAAACTTCACTGCTGCGATGGAAGCCAGATTATGATTCAGCAGCAGATGAATATAGTCAAGCAGGTAAGAAATGTTACATTTCAATCCATAAAGAATCTTATATGTTTATTCCATTAGAGATGTGACCCATTTCTGTTACACTTAGATTAATATCTTCCTATAAACAAAGACAAAAATGTGTCTAGTATCATAGCAGTGGAGTTTCACAGTAATAAAAAACATTCAGAATTGTTATAAATATTCATTATTTTATTTACTTTTGCTTTAATGTAACTAAATAATACATTTTCTAGCCCAATGCTACCGCATTGCACGTGATTTGAAGAAATCCAAAGATTGCTATATTAAGGCTTCAGAGATGTACAAGAAAAACCATTCCTTTTTCCATGCCGGAAAAGCCCTTGAGAATGCAATTATTGTCAGTAAAGAAATTTCATCTCCAGATGAGGTATTTACTTACAACACTTAAATGAATGAGAAACTTATAAATATGATTACAATTTTACTAACTGATTCTAAATATTCAAAATCTTTTAGATTTTCACTTTGGCATGCGATTCTAGCAGTCTTTACCAGCAACATGGTTCAGGTGACTCAGGAGCTAATGTCCTTGACAAAGCAGCCAAGATTATCGAGGAGAAGTCGCCTGAGAAAGCCGTAAAGTTGTACCAACAGGCAGCTGATGTGTCATCTGTAAGTATTAATGCAAAATTCTTAATAATATTATGTTTTAAGTGCATTTGGTGCATAAAAAAAAATTAAAGATATTGAAATGTACATCAAAGTTGAATAGTGAGAAAAAGAAAAAGTTAATTGCTTGCTTTGTTCAACAATTTCATTCACTTACTTATATTTCAGACTGAAAGCAGTCAACATCAAGGATCTGAATACATTAGTAAATCATCAAGGATATTAGTCAAATTGCAAAGGTAATGTTTCATTTGTTTTATATTACTATTGTGTGATAGTTATAGAGTTTTAAATGTGGGTACGTTAACAGGTATTTTTATTTTAAAGATACGACGAAGCAGTGGACAGTCTTCGCAGGGAGATTGGTTTCCATCAGGAGGCTGGTAACATTGGAGCTGTGGGCCGCCTTACCGTTGCCATTGTGCTGGTGCAACTGGCTAGAGGAGATGCAGTAGCTGCAGAAAAAGCTTATAAAGTAATGAAGTTTAATTACCATAACTTGACCAGAAATATAGGCCACATCCCCTATAACAGGGTTTCTATTTTCCTGGTCAGGTTATACTTGTGATTTATTTTGGATAGGAGAACAAGTTCTTTATACAATTCTAATGTTATCTGTACTGTGTATGCATGTAATTTTATTATACTGATCCTTTTAAGAACTAATTGTCTTTTTGTCTATAAAATTATTTTACCAGGAATGGGGTAACAACTGTGAAGCACCTGAAATGCAAACTATTGAGCAGTTGCTCCAAGCTTATGATGAAGAAGACAGGGACTCGGCTAAAAGGGCTCTAGCATCTCCATTTATACGTAGCATGGATGTAGAGTATGCTCGTTTGGCAGCCTCAATACCGCTACCTGAAGGAATCGAGCCTCCGCCTAAAGCTGCAGTCCGGGAGAATGCGGCACCATCATATGTCAGCCCGAATGCTTCATACATGCAGGTAAATATCAAATTTATTTATTATTTAGCCTTATCTTTGTCATCGGGGAAATATATTAATTTAAAGTAGTATAAAAGATAAGAGGCCTACGTCCAGCAGTGGACAAGTTTAAGCTGATGATGATGATAAAACATAATTTAATATTGAATACTGAAAAATATGATATGTACATAGACATAATTACGCTTTCAACTCTACACTCATCAGATAGAAAGCAGACATATATTATACTCATGTCTGTCTTAGTGTGACCACCATAGAAATTTTGTATTTAATGTTATTTGCAGGCAAAATCTGATGACAATAAGGCTGACTATACATATGAAGATAAGAAAACTGATGATGAAGATGAGTTGTGTTAAATAAGATTAGAATTTTTGGGGATAAATATCACTTACATTTATCCCCCGTCTTTTATCTGAATTTCAATTATTAATATTTAAAAATATTATGCATTTATATTATAAAATATTAAGATGTTTCATAAAATCATTTGCTTTAGATGTATTCTTAAGTATGTGCACTATTACTTATTATTAAGTATTGTTCAGTGTATATTTTAAATTAAAACACTTTGTATGCCTTATATGTGTAAATTTTCAATTTTATTAGAAGTTGGAACTTTGATGTATCCTATGGTGTTCTTGTTAGCCAATTTTTATTAAGGCAAAGTATATTATAATACAATATTTAGGTCATAAAGATACCTTAATATTAATTATGTTAAATCTTAACCTAATAAATTATCGCCCTCTAGACAGAATAAAACAATATATATTTAAAACAGTGGAGAACTATTGCTGAAAAATAGTTCAGTTATTGCTTTATGTTCAATTGTAATTCCATATAAATATTATTTGATATAAAAAGGGTTTCAGGAGTTATGTTAAAATGTTTAATGTTGTGCAGAATGTATGTTCATAAAGTTTTTCTATTTGTTAACTTAATATATTTTTGGGGCTAATAATATTTAAAAAGTATATTTAAATTGCTGATAGGGCTAATTTATGTACCATGAAAACATAATATTTATAAATATGTATTCTAATTAATATTTAGTTATAATTGTTTAATTTGGCAAATAATTTTAATATATATAGTGTAAACTCCACATAACGTCACTCGATTTAACGTCAAACTCCTTAAAGCGTCATAATTGCTTTGTCTGATTGGTTTTCCTTGTTTTTCATAGAAAAAAAAATTATGTTATAATTTTATATGTTAAATTTAAATTTTTAAATCGAAATAATGCAATTTCAGATAACTAAATAATGATACCCACAAATTAGAGTAGGATAAGTGCGCACGTTTTAAATTAGAATTGTCATAAAAATATGTTTTATTTCATTGTTAGTATTTCGAAAGCAATGTTCATAAACATATCATAATTAATGATTATGATATAAAATGATGCGTCCTTAATAAATGAGAGATTTCTATGGTGTCTATGACTAAACTTGAATGATAAGCTGAAAATCTTCAGAGTAGGCCATTTAAACAAAGATCGATGTTGTAATTACTTTGAATGTAAGTTGACTATTAAGAGCGCAATAAATTTGCCTGCCTAAATATTGTTAGTAAATTATTAATATAATTGTGAGTAAATTGTTGCTTTATTTTAATAGAAGTTTTTCAATGTTAAGATTATATAGAAAATGTTTTAAATTAAGCTATTATATGTTGCACTATTATTTTTGATATTTGTAAATTATTGGAGATAGGTGGTTAATGTTTTAAGTACCTATCGAATAGTTAAGAGTAAAGATGTATTTTTATTTGAAATATATGTATATGTTGTAATGAGTAGCATTTAGTATAATTGTGTTCATTTACGGAATTGCAATAAGAAAAAATGTATAATTGTATGTTTAGAAGGGGACATGTATGGATTATTTAAATCACTCTTCTAGGTCTTAAATTTATAACTTTTAGAAAGCTTTGTGTATGTTATAAAATAAATAGATAATGTGCTTCAACTTTCATATTTCACTTATTTGAAAGACATTCATGTTTTCCATTACAATTTTGTAATGCTTACTAATTACTTCTTTATTTCTAGTCTATTAAACTAGAATGATGGTCAATTCAATATTCATGTTAAATATTGCTTCTAAAATAAATGTGTGTCAACGAATTATTTTTTATTTTCATTCCATTTTATTCATGTTGTCATTTTAGCGTTAGTTAGTTAGTTCTTTGGTTCCTGTATAATAAAGGCTGCATACATCTACAAATTGGTATAACAACTAGAAAGGTAACTATTACTTGACATAAACCATCCTTACAATTACCACAATGGCTGCCTAAGCCAATGACATCAATCGTTGACAAATTGATGTGTCACTTTAAAATGAACCGAGTTATTAATTTATTTTTAGTTTACGGACTTGTCCTTACTACTAAATGACAAAAAGGCTATTCAATACATTTATTGCTCTAGTCATCCAATGACTATTTCCATCTTGACTCAACTAATTGAAAAGAAATTAGGTATTGTAGATTAGAAATAAAACATATTTACAAAATGCAAACTTTTAATATTCTCTAAATTTACATGTCATTGCTTACTTATACTCATAATAAAACCATTATGTATCATTAGTTAGAAATAATTTAAAATACTGTTAAAAATTTTATGTATAAATTTTTGTTTAATCACATTCACCGTTTTCTGAGACCAAAATCTTTGTTTCTACAATATTATCATTATCTTCGTCAAACAGAGAACATTATGTTTTAAACACGGATTTTGGTCTAAGATACCTACAGGCAAACTGTCATATACTTATGGTTCTTAGCACAAATTAAAGATATCAGTCAAATATTTTGATATTCGCATATGTATAATATAAATATGTATTATCATTATTTACATAAAAAAATTGACCCTATATAATATGTAACATTATACATAGGAAAGGTCAAAAAGAACAAATAGTTTATTGAACCTACAAATCTTTTAAAAAACAGATCTAAGTATAGGACACTGAAATAATTGAAGCTTAAAAAATAGGCACTACAATATTTTCTATAAAATGATAACCTGCATCTCAGATTTAATTTATCAATACATCTTAAAATAAAACAAATCTGTACTCCTGTGCTTGCAATGTACCTACTTACAACCTTTTAAGAAGTAAAAATTTATATACTGGTATGGTAGGCCTCACTTATTGTCTCACTAAATAAAATAAAGAACATTACTTTTTCAAGTTCTTCAATTAACAATTAAGATCTACTTTTAAATCAATACACTTACAAAATAAGATTTTAAAATAATGTAATATAGATTTAGCTACCACTGAAGTAACTTGATTCTAAAGTATAATACATGAAGGGTTTACGGCTTATGACTAAACATTGTATGAATGTATGGAGGAACTGTTGATGTTGATGCCATTGCAGGTTCCTTATCTTTGACATGTTTCGATTTTCTGAACTGAAATCCATTTTTACGTAAAATTTTTCGAAGTGTTTCTCTAGAACCCTTGAAATTGATTTCTTCTTTTAGTATTTGCAACAGTTTATTAATTGTTGGTACTTCTTTCTTGAATGCATAAAACTCATGAATTTTTCTCCTAATCACTTGCAAATCATATTCATCCACCTCAATTTTTCCTTTAGTCCGTACTCTTTTCTTTGGGGTCTTTCTCAAAGTTTCAGGATCTAGGAGACCCTGTTCAACTAATCTAGCTTCCTTTACAATGTTTAGTACTGTACGCTCAGAAACACCTAAAATGAAATAAAAATGTTTATCTAATATCTATACAATACAACCCCTCTGGTGAAAGATGTTACTCCTTTCGTTGGTGGGGTAGATTGTTTACAAATAATTCATGTTAATTATTATGATTACTCTACTCTACTCTAACGCACTGATCCACCGTGAGGCAGGCAGAGGTAACAGAGAGATTCTGCAAAACTCTTATTGATTTTGCTCATCATCATTAATTTTGTTCGTCACTTTTTGTTATATTGGTTCAAATCAATAAATTAATCTTTGTTAAAATAAGGGAACGAGAGAATTTAGTTTCTTTTAAAATAACTGCAGCTTTTGATTGAGGTTGATAATGTATGACTAAATTAAATACAACGAAATTTTTGATAGAAAGGATGGCAACTAAGTATATGTTAAAGATATCTGTTTACAAACTATTAAAACAAGCTATTTTCCTCATGAAAGCGCTAACCTGTGGCGGCTGAAACTCTGACGTACACTTTACTAAGCGGAATTATTGGAGCTTGCATTCGTTTCTCTTCGTCCATGAACTCTTTAACCTTAAGGATTATTTCACGGACCTCACTTGTAATATTTTTAGGCATCTTAGACAATGGGATACATTTATATTAAACAAAAACACATTCGCGACGCAACTACAATGGCCGATTTCGTCGCACAATTGTCTCTTTTCTTCGCTTCGCGTCGCCATCTGTCATAGAGTAAATAAAAAAAACTTTTATCTTGTATGCTCTTTGGTTTTAACAACGGCCAGGAATAGGAACCAGGAGCCCAGGAGCTAGGAGCAGGAAATTTGCAGAAAGTCTACACTTTTACGACGACGCACGACAAAACTTGTATTCGCAGAAAGTATAATGCTCACTGGTACGACTATACGATACAAATATTTTCCGCAGTACGCTTATAAACAAACTTCCTTAGAAAAATTAGGTTAATTTTATACCACTGCAGTGTTTGTTTTCATATTGAAGAATTGTCAATAATAGCTGGTCAATAATAAGTTATTATTAAGTTAGTATTTTTTTCATTTACATTTTGCGTCACAGTGACACTACATTGCAGAAGGCAGGAGCAGTTTCCCAAATTTTGGAAAGTTTATAATTAGCTATCCAAAAATGTATAAGAAAATCGTAAACTCGTATGGAGAGTCCTATTATGACCATGCATGTTCAATAGATTATGATAAAGATGTTTTGGATGTGGACATTCAAGAAAATAATTTTTATTGGTGGACACGCCTGAGACGTTGGTGGAGTGATTTGTTTCTACTTTCCTACAGTGATGAACGATCTAGAAGTTATTATAGAAGCTCTCATTCTATGCGAATGGAAAGGATGAAACAATTTCGATATCATAGGGCAAGCATTCACCCGTTTAGTAAATTCAGGTATGGAACTACTAAGTTCTACTAACTACTAAGTAAAATACTAATTTTCAACAATGGAGCGATTTAATAAGCGATTGAAATACAAATGCACATCTCGTATTTGAACATGTGGGTAATGTTGAAATCTCAGGAGCAGTACCTACACCAACCCATATATATTTGTATTGTCACATTTAAAAAATATGCAGATTTTTTCATTCTAATAACTTATGAAACGTCGATACAAAATATATTAATTTGCAGGAATTTTTGGGAATGCCTTCTATTGAGTTCAGATCTATTGAGCAAAGCACTATTTCATCATAGTACTTCAATCTTATATGGAGAACTAACATGGGAAATTTATTTTATTGGAGTAATCTGTGAAGCAATTATCCTAACGGATTTATTTGTGAACATGTTGACTGGCTACATTGTTAAAGAAGATAGAAGCATTAACTTAGACGTTAAGAAGTCAATATTGAATTATTGCTCAACAAAGTTATTTCTTCATTTTGTCTCGTCATTACCACTCCAGTCTATAATGTTTCTTAAATACGGCAAAAATATTAGTTGTAGCCTTTGTAAATGTAACACGTTCGTATATACTTTGAGGCTTGTAGGTATTGTACGCCTTTATCGATTATATGATGCAGCTAATTATTGGAATAGAGAACGTAGTTCTTTTCGTGCTATGTACTTCTTTAAATTTCTACGCATCGCTGTTTTAGGTCTAAGTACCATGCTTCTAGTTGTTAAATTGGTTGACACCATTTCTCTTCTAGCCGTAATGCATAATGGAAAAATAGATCCTTCCTCCTATTTTCTTTCCGTTGTTAAATTTAGATATGATGAAAGATATCCCCTACCTAATGTACTTTTCTATACCCTGGAGCTAGCTCGGGTATTAAAATCATTCTTGTTGTTTAGTTTTGGGTTGAAACCTCAGATCTATTATTGGGATAAAATGGCTTCACTCATTTCCTTTATATTAGCCAATGTTTTTTACTTGTGGAACCTAATCGAGTGTCATGGTTGTCTCAGTCGTATCAAATATCCCCAAGAGCAAATGATTATGAATAAATACAGAATCGTTAACTTACTGCGTTGGCGTCAGTTATCTGACGATTTCTGTCAAAAAGTTCTCAAGTATCATAATTTCAATATGACTAAACTGACTATAACAGAGAAACAAAATGGTTGCTTTCATGCAATTCCTGCATCATTAAAAAAAGAAATCATCATAAGTTCTTATGGAAAGTACATGTCTAGGATACCCTATTTTTATGATTTTCCCCAAAACTTGATTGAAGAAATAGTATTATTATTGATTGAAGAGGTGTATTTAGAAAGTGACGTTGTGGTCGAGGTAAGTCTTTATAATTAACAATGAAATCTTTAATATATTGAATATAATAATTATCGATAAATCTAACACTAAGATGATTACTCCAAACATTTTCTTTAGGAAGGAACATCCAATGAAAGAATACGATTTTATATATTATATAAATATTTTGTTTTAAGGCATCTCTTTCAAGCGATGGCCTAATTATTGTCGACGTTGGAGTATTGGCAGTTCGTTCCTCGGTGGACAATAATACTCAGTATCTCATTGATGGGGATTATTTTGGCGAAATATCTTTAGTAACGGACGAGTCTTATGCGTCGCCGTCCGTCGTTGCAATGATTTCATGCAAGGTAATCTTTTTTATTTGTAATTGACTTTCTGCTTTCATAACAATTTATTTTTTCAACATATTATTCATTTGTTTTTTTTTCAGCTTCTTTTCTTAGATAAGAATGCATTTAGAAATATGATGCGAAGGTATCCTAAATTGTTTTTTGCAATGAAAGAACAGATTGTAAGTAAGTTTTCGCCGTTGAAGCTATAATTAATTAGATATTTTGATTTACTTTAGCATTAAAATTGTTAAAAATATCGCGAAACAAAGGATTGTCAAAGTAATCTATCTTAAATAGACTTACTATACAAGTTATTTAAATATAACTGCATGTCTGTTTGTACCTAATTTCAATTAATTTGAGTATGTAATATGTAAAATGTAGTAGTATGAAATGATAAGAAGTAAATACATTTCTCTCTTTTACGAAAGTGCATAAAGGTTACTTTCAATGCTTTTAAATTTTTAGCTGTACTATGAACAATAGTGATATATTCGTGATAAGCATATCAATTTACCTACATTGTTTGCCTAATGTTGACAAAATCCAATAGGTTTGTGCTGTACCGATGTAATTTTATTGCTCGTCGGATTCCTCAATCGTGACATCGGGTTCACGTTGAGAATGTGAAATTGTTTTTTCTCTAATTCTATTAATATTCTGCGTAGTGTTTTTGTTACGGCACTGTTTTAGTGAAGAAATGACAAGTTGCTGTACAACTAGTCATTATTGTATGGACAGGTGAGGGCGGTTACGATTTTTTTCTAACAAATTTTTTCCACTAAGCTACTAGACGCGCGACCGTGCTAATGGAAATATACACTTACATGACTTCTATTGAAATGGCAATCAAACGCGGCTGGTTGTTTAGCAGAAGGTCTAAATCAGTTATTATTGAAGGATATTTGAATAATAGAGACCTTTTATTATTTTTGTGGGTCTATATATTAAATTTTTCTCTGTAATAGTTTTAGCTAAACCACAAAAGATGGGCAAATAATTTTTAATGTGAACTGGTAATGCGAAGTGTAAGAAGTATTATTATCGGTTACCATGATAACAAAGGCTTTTGTTATTGCCGCTGCATCTAATATTAAGTTTGTAAACTCTGTAAAGTCTGTATACACATGTCGTTTTAATTTTTCATATTGTCATGAATATTATAATAATCCCTATTTTGAAATCACTTAAGCTAGTCTATCATCGACTGACATCGAATTTCGCTTGAATGGAAAAATTTATGCGTGTCGCTAACGCCTTTCCGCGCCGAGTTTTGCATTATGGATTTGACAAAGGTCTATGGATGCAATACTAATATGTCCGACAACTATCACCTGTTAACACTAATTTAGTCATTGGTAAACATCAGTCATTTCAAAGCCATAATTGCTATTAACCTAGCATTCGCCAGACATGGCCGTATTTTACGAACTCCGTAAATAATTTATTTCTCAAATTTTGTACATTACTAATGTTTTTTAATTTTCTTTTACAGCATTTACTGTGTCACCAGTATGCCCTCTTATAAAACTATTTTCTATTTATTTTATTTATAATATATTTTTCACAGCAATATTGGTGATCGCTCTCAACTGCCCCATGAATGTGTGTCTTTACTCATCATCTGCTAAATGTTTACTGCGTCTTCATTTTTTTTTATTATGGCAACCTTTAATTCGTCATAAGTTTTAAAAGTTTTTTCTCCAATCATAATTCCGTAGTGCCGGATATACGAGGTCGAGTTATGTTCAATTTTTCTTGTGCACACTTCGTTGAGGAAAATGTTACGTCATTACCGATAAAATGGGTTATGAAATCAATTATAAAAGATAAATCAACAAAATGGTTTTACCCTTGAAATTTCGACCTTTTAAGAGAGATAAGGCTCGAAAGGTCCAAAAAAGATAAAAAAAATACTATAAAATTCATAAATTAATTACTATTTTAATTACGTCAAAGAGTTAAATAAAATAACAGTATACAAATACTTACTTTCGTTTTGTTGGTTTAATGAAGGCGTTTGCTTTTATATAATAAAAATATCAAAATTTTCATATAATTAATTATGTTGGTATTGTATAATTTAACATTTATAATTTTATAACAAGAGCGTTGTTAATTTCAAGCACTGATTAACACTTTACAAATATTTTTCATAATCATTGTTTTTTTATGAAATTTTCGAAAAAAAAAAATAGTTTGATCAATATACTTATTTAATATTAAAGGATTGAACAAGATATGGGTAATTTGTTTACCTTGAAAGGAAAAAGTAATTAAATCGGCTATAGGAATTCGTATTTTTTAAGGGAAATAAACTTTCGTTTTACTTTAAACCGGTATATTATAAGTTTGGACTACCACAGTTAAACACGTTGCGCCAAAATAAAATGCACATAACATACCATTTTTAAAGTGTAGATTTTATACATAAAATAACAAATTATTTCACTAATCTGTAGTAATAATTATAATTAATGAATTAAAACTTTTCGTACAAGCTTTTTGTAATGCGTAGTAGTAGCCCTTCACTTTGACTTATTTTGTCTAGAAAGTAAGCCGGCCCGGCTGTGGTTCAACGCTACGCAATGACGGACGATTATAGTTTCGAAACAAAATTGATGGCTAACTAAATTACTGGCATATTAATAGCCAAACAAATTCATAACAGTGATCTACAGTAGACATAATCACACGGATAATTTTATATTTCTTAAATTGTGAATGTAAAATTTCATTCAACATGTTATATAACTGAACACAAATCGCAGATTCCCTACTCTTTAAAGGTCAAATGTCTCAGGGTAACTATCATTAATATCGCCGCCTATTACTCTGAGTTCCGACACAAAAACTTATCTGGACTTGAGCTCTTTAGTACACTATCCTTCTAATTCAGAAGTGCGACGATATGCAGGAAGAAGGTTCCCATTCAGCTTTACATATGATGTAGATATATTTTGACAAGACCTTGATGACATATAACGTTATACACATAATGAAATCCTCGATGATATATGATGATATATTCAATAGCAGATTATAAAAATACAAATGTACAATGTGTTATGTAATACATGAATTTATTAATTTCATAACAGCGGCCAATGTGTTCTAGATTACTAAAAATCATTAATGCAAGGATCATTATTAAGTTATATAATGTAGCATTGGTAAATAATTTAGTAAATGAAAACTTTTTATAATATTAAATTACTTTTATGCAAATAGTCGCACTGGACCGTAAAACATGAAATTTGCCGGTTTTTAAGTAGTTGATAAAATGTCTCACGAAAGTTTCCATATTTTTGTTATTGAATGAAATTTTAATTTGCCTTGCTGGTAACGAAAAAACAAGTTATTATTTTGTCTGTGGCTATGTCGGCAGGGCAGCGCTATTTCGGGAATTTACGGAAAAGCTCTACAGTTTGAGAAGGGAACGTAGTTGATGCTACTTTTTTAATTCTTCGTTGACAGGCGAATCTACTTATTGCGCAGGGACCTTTGATGTAATATTATCAATGAAAAAATGTTTTTGTTCAAAGCAGGTCAAATATAATGTGTTATTTAAGTAAGAATATGACTTGACCTTAAATGGCTGCTCTTAATGTGAGGAAGTGCAGTTTAGTGCATGTTTACATTCAAAAGATTCCGATGAGTCATCGTGCTGTCTGCGTGCGTAACATTTATTGCGAGACAACGCTACATGCACGCACCGTACACCCAAAAATATATTTGTAACTTTCCGTGCATTCATTTAACATCGGACATAGATAGTATACAAAGACTATATACACGTAGAGAATTTTATATGGTAATTACATACAGATACTCCAATTTTATTTATATGTATAGATATATCGTAATGTGTTGTTTTAAATCGTATTTTGATATGCACCAATCGTGATACTGTGGTACATTGTTTTTTATGGTAGGAATAACACTATTTTTATACAAGCGTTTAATCAGTGGAAACCCACATTATGCTTTTCACATTTGTAAGAAGTTTTGATAAGAAACTTGATCTTATTTCTCATGGTTATGTAATGTGAGATTAATTTTTTTGTGTAGTTTGTTATTTATAGCAACTATAATTATCATCTAGGCTTACTCCAATGCGGGTCAAAACGAAAGTTGATCTATGAGAAGAATCACACAAATGCAACATCCATGTTGAGTAACTCTGTTAGGTGTGCGCCAGCGCAGACCGCGGCATCAAATATAAGTGTTTATATTAATCTGTGTGTTGCCAACCCCGTTTGTTATCCAACCACGGTGCAGGCAAAGGCGAAAGTGGGAAGCTCTAATAATCAAGACTAGTCTGTCTCAAGTGACGTGTTAATACCTAGAATAGCTTCGATTGGTGTAGCTACAGCAGATAACAAGGTCATTACACCTAGGTATTCTTAGTTTTAAAGCTTAACTCAAATACTAGGTGTTACGCATTGAATAAAATATTCAAGTTTATAGACATCTTTTGTTTTCCCACGTTTTTTGTATACCTCAACTTTTTGTACATCGATATTATCTATGTAGATTTTTTCTTCAATTACGAGCAAGACTTTTCTCCATTTGTCAAAATGGCATTTATTCTAATATACCTGGGCGTTGATTTGCACAATTTCAATTGGTATATAAAACCAACATATTTCCTTTTTCTATAGTGTAATTCTCTAACACTGTTCCCTCCTGGTTCTGGGTCACGACGATACCGGTTTCGTCACCGTATCACAATTAGGACGTTTTAATCATTGTTTCGCTCTATCTGCTTGACCGGCCAGTCGCGCCGTCATAAACATGAGTTGGTTTACATTAGAATAGCATAAAAGGAAGTTCATTTCTAAGTCACTTTACACATTCAGAACTTCGGAAACGTAATTTGATTTAGAACTGCCGGACTTGTTCCGTGATGTGACACCGCGTCACCTGATTTACACAACCGTATCGTTACAAGAAAGTAATACAGCGTTAAAGTAAATACGTAATATTGCGTATGTAGTTTATTTATGTGTTAATTTCACTTAAAGTTTCAGAATGTTCCGTAATTAAAGTTATAATGAAATATACGGTCATGGACCGTATAATTTCCGTTATAGCTCGAATTTGAACTTGGAATTCTTAATGTAGCTTTTTTACAGTTATGATATGTTTCGTCTTCCAAATCGATATATCAATAACAAGCTTCACTATGAGTGGGTTTTCACTGTCTCGACACTTTTGTATAAAACACTATCATTTTCAAACACACTCTTAGGAAGTGGCGACAATACTATTTTTAATACTATAAATGCAGTCGAATTTCGAATAAATGTATTTTGTCTCAAGTAAATTGTGCATCTTATAAACACCGATTTATTGTAGCCATCGAAACATCCCTTCAACTTATTTTTTTAAGTATATGAGTAAGCTCCATTTTATTTGTGGACAGACTTCTCGTGGACTTTATTTCTATTTAAATCCTTAAATGTAGAAAGCATCAAAAGTACTAATGTACGGAAATATAAAATATATTACCATATTATGAAAGTTTGTTTCACAAACGATATAAATACTTGATTATTTTAATATAAAATTATATCGTATCGTAACAAGCACCGAATGTAAATTGGCAATAAAGAGATCAGTAACATATCAAGATACGATCCAGTATATCATTATTATATAAATTACTTTATACGTTCAGTTTAAGTTGAAATAAACCGCAGTGTTTATGCAACAGTATTTATGCGGTGTAATGAAAGGTGGAAAATATTATCGATTCGTAATTAAATTAAAAACAATCAAGTCCGAATGACTACTGGGTATCCTTACAACGAACCGAGGAAGAATGCGTAGCAAATTCATTTTCAATTGACAAAAAACAACGACAAGAAATTGCTGCTCGTCGCAAATAATAGCAAAGATGTAAAGTATAAGTACCTACATTATATTAAATTCAATTTTAAGACAAACTTGTGTTTTGTTTTTATTTTCATCCAATTTCCTTTCAGTTTATTTTCATAATTACGAAACGTTATAGTTGCAGAACAACATCTACTAAGATATTTAATAACTATTAGTGAAATCTATGAATCTTGATTTTTATTGTGAATCGCGTTAGAGAGAAATACCTCAAGAATGACAATTATTCCAAGTGAAATAAATGTGTCGATTAACTTTTATGACATAATTAATTTAGAATTAAGGCTATAGCTATTACTAGCTTTATAAATCTTGCCTTACTTTTTACTAATACTGTAGAGGCGAAAGAAAGATGAGTAAAAAAGATAGTACGCTAATCACATTTGAAAAGATTATATTGTAATGTCTTTGACAACAAACGAATGTCTCAAACCTACAGCCCGTCTCGTTAACAATTCGTAATTTAATCCGTTCGTTGCAGATTAGTCCATCGTTCAATGACAGTAACCTTAAAATTATAAATTAAAATACAGTATTACTGCGAAATGATACCCGGATTGGTAATATAGACCCGAAATTGTTAGAGAGGCAAGCGCCATCGTATCGGGTGTAAAGTGCACCAAAACTATCATATTTAGACGTAAATGATGATACGAAGGCGCTTGTTGCAAATATTCGTGCTAAGACCAGAACATCTGTACTAAACGCATGTTGCTGCAGATTACAGATATGTAGAAGATTTCCGGATATAGCAATCCGCGCCCTTGTTTGTATGTTTTAGACATAGTTCAAGCATGCCTCATAACGATAGAGATTTAAATATAGTTGTCATGGCTAGCGAATAGCTACAATTAAAGGGCTATAGGAGCTTCAAAATATAAGATGCGTAAAAACTTGTATAACGAATATAATAATGTTTCGCAGCGCCGTCAGTGAAATTAAAATTCGCAAAGCGTAAATGTTAAACACACGATAAAATTAACAACATCGCATTGCAATAAAACGTCCCTTTAATAAAAAAACTAGTATTCTGGTATAGTTGAATTCTCTAACAAAGTTGAGCCTAAATAAAAAATGTGACGTTTTGTAGTAATTATGATAATATTATATTCATGCTGGTTTAAATTGATGCATCTTTTGGAGCGTTACTTTAAAACTAACAAAATCTTAATTTACCAGACACAAGAAATCTCAATTAACTCTAAAATCTTCCATCACATGTAACCGAAAAAAATTCTTTAATTGCACTTTGTTCATTTCAACACAACGTTAAAGTTGCAACCTTCTATAGACCTGTACGTATAAACTTATGAACGACTTTACTAGATCCTCCGCCACTGAACAGCCCCACCAGTTTGATCACGGCACCTTTCTACATTCAACGCTCCAATATCTCCCACCTTTTCAAATTGGTCGGGTAAAACGGGTTAGTAGGGATGAACCAAGGGGCAGTATTATGTAATTCTCGGACATACGTTCGGCGCATATATAAGCTTGTGGAAGGTTCAGAACGAGCAGAAAGCCAGCAAGACTCAGCAGGTTTACTGTATCACAGTCAGTCCAGCAAAACAAGCAAGATGTACGCAAAACTCGCTGTAAGTCTGGTGATATCGTATTATACTTATTTAAAACAAATAAAATTAATAAAAATAATTTCATTTATTACGATTTTAACTAAAGTAAATATCCGATTCAGAGTTTTTTTTGGTATAAAATAGATAATATTCTAAAAGGTATAATATATTCAGTAATAAATTTTGTTTAATAAACATGGTAATGAAAAAAAATATATCTGACAACTAAAATATCATTTTCTTTATTTGTAGCTTCTCGCCGTCGTGATTGCCGTTGCAGTTGCAGTACCCACACCTGGAGGATATGGACAGTAAGTACTAACATTCAACTAATCAATTACAAAACAATAATAAATCAAAATATATTATATTAATTTGAATTAATAAGCAATAGGCTACGTTCATTGTAAATGTCACAAAAATATGTCCATATTTGTGTAATACAGTGAATGGACAAAAAATACTTTTTTATTAGTGATCGTAAACAATTGGCGAAATAAAATAAAAGTACAGAAGCTGAAAGTTGAGATAAAATTATTGTCTGAAGAAAAGAAAACTGTGATTGTAAATATTGAAATACAATTATAAACACCAATGTTAACGATCTCTGTTAATTATTATTAGTATGAATGTTAAACGCGTCGTATGTAATGATATGAATCTATGAAAGCTTTCTAGAAATTAAAGGGTGTGTTTGTCGCGTGTCTGACTTGTTGAGACCAAACATCCGCATTTTATGCTTTCATTTATACCTTTAATACTTTTTGCTATATTAATTTTTATTATTGCATGTCTTAGTATTTATATAAAAAGTGTTCCGTGTTATTTATATAAATCCTATTCTCTTTTTTGCGATGATACGGCGTGTCCCTTTTTAATTTGTTATAAATTTTAATTATAACATTTTTGTTTCTTGCATTCGTATGTACAATTACTAAGTCTATGGATCTTAATTGTGCTACTTATTAGCCGATCTTTCATCCTTGGCAAGGATCTAGAATAAATAGATGACTTTTAAAGTATATTTGCGATAATCCTAATTTGCATTTATTACACTCCTGCGGCTATTAATTATTTCTAATTCTTGCATTTCTTTTGAAGAAGATAATAGTTGTAGATATATATATATATATATATATATATATATATATATATATATATATATATATATATATATATATATATATATATATATATATATATATATATATATTTTAGGTTTTTACCTAAATTCCGAGACCGAAATTCCCGGTAAAAACATATTGTTATCACTGTTTTCTCAAAGATAACAGGGATGATTTTGTTTGATACAAAAATTTTGATCTCAGAAACCAAGAATTAGAAATCTAACGTATGTGTTTAATGATTGATAGACGGTACACAGTTGGTCCATGTCAATCTAGTAAACCGTGGGAGGCGACGTTAAATTATAATTCATGTATTATAGTCGCCCGGAAAGATCCGTGAGAAATGTACTTCAGAATTACAGGAAGTACAAAATAAAATTGAGGCACAAGCCTTTGTGTATTCATAATTACGAAGAAAGTCAAAACTTAAATGTTTTATTTATTATCACTTTCAATGCCATTGACTCGCCTTGCAAGTTCACTTTAAAAGTGAAAGTAATAATTAATTCTAATTATTTAAAAACAAAAATGTCGTATATCGATATTTTATTATTGTTTTTAATTTTAATTCCTTCTCTGCTATTAACTAGCTGTCGCGAGTTCGTCCGCGTGAAATGAAAAAAAAACTTTTTAAACCTTCCCTAGACCGCTACGAACATTTTAAGGCCAAGATAAGATAAATCCGTTCAGCCTTTTCCGAGTTTTAGCAAGACTAACGAACAGCAATTGATTTTTATATATATAGATTATATTCCCATATAATTATTTCCTTTCCCCGCCCGTTGCTATGGTCCTCCAGGTGAAAGGCTCCACATGGCTTTATTTATGCTTACCGCCTCTGTTAAACATTTTACGTAACCAAAAGCGTAAGTATTGCGAATGCAGATTAAAAACAAGAGTTGTCGCAATTTAAACGATGCGTACGCGCTCTTAATATGCACCGTTTACGAGCTGTTTAAAATTCACACTTACATAAATGTGACGCGAATAATGTTATAACAATGTTAGTAAAAAAGACCAAGCAAGTGTTCGTGAGTAATGGATACTCAAGGAAGTCTTTTTGCAAGAAATCCAATGCATAATACTCTAGTTCACTGATATTAACACCTTTGGTAGAGTCATTCATACATACAAAATAATAACTCTATTTGTAGCAGATTAACTTAACTAAAATATAAATGAAAATGAAGGTCAGCAAGATTTTTACAAAAAAATATAGTATAGAAAAACTATAGTAGTTAAACTTAGAGTCGAAATAAATCAAGCTGTATAATTCGCCAAGCGCTAGTACATAGTAGTCTAGACTTCCGATATAAAACGGACATGTACCACTTTCTTCCATATGTATGATTTACGTGGTGAAACAAAACTTCAATCGTATTTGTTACATATTGTTATGTAAGCGGGATTAATTGGACTGGCCCGTATCAAATTCTCGAACTGGACGGATGAAAGTAGGCCTATGTAACTGCAACGTTAACGACGTAACAATTAAACTTGTTATGATAGTTTTCATTTAAACAGAAAGGTATTTTTTGCTCATATTAATTAACGGTATTTTCCATTCATATGTCTAGTTTTTAAATTAATTAAAGTATTAACGTTTGTTGCCTCCAATTTTTTTTATTCAGTTAATATATTTAAAACACTAGTTGACTATCAGGAACTTACACTTTTATATGATAATAATAAAATCAATTAGTCTAATCTTTTATTATATGATTATTATATACTTAAATATGTATTAGTGAAAGACGAATAACAGCAAGATTACATGTGTTACTCGTCCAAATATAAATGGACAAACTTAATTAAAACAAATTCTATTTAAATAAAAAAGTATTTTTGCATTTGCTGAAGGACCTTATGTCATAGCGATTGCATGATATATTCATTTCTGAAATTCCCATGAGCGACCTCTTATCCGACGACAATGCATGTCCAGTCACGGTCGTTCTGCGAATAAATTGCGATGCCACTTTCACTGCGCCGATAATGTGAAGGAAATGTCAGGTTTCCTCGAATGATATGCCATAAGTTTCACATAAATCATGTAACATCGTAATGGCATCGCTTGGAGCATACATTTCTGAGTAATATTGTTATCAGAGTAATCATATCGTTAACGAAGTACCGCCATTATATTGTTTCATTTTTTGTTATTCGTGTATAGAGAAGGGGTAAAATATGAGGCCTTCGAAATGTGATTCGACTAAAAGGGAGTAAAAATAAATACAATTTTGGTCATTGCATGTGCTTGGAGGTTAGAATTTTAGAGCATTTTGAAAATGTAGTGTAGACTGTAGCGCAACATTTATTAAATTATACGGATGGTAATATTCGATAACTACGTTGGGGCAAATTATAAACATTACGCATGACGTAATTTGCAAGCAGTACCCACGATATAATCTTACATAATCATAACATTACTGCAAGTGATCTTGATGATCGTGTAATAGTTAATTTGCCACTACTAAAGTGTGTCTTATCTCATTAAAGAACACCTACTTTTCATAGTAAGTTCCTAGATTTCGTATAAAAGTGCTATATGTTAACATAATATTTTTTTCAACAGCCATAAGCATGTGACGATCCACGTGCCTTACAAGATCCACACAATTCACCACCACCACGTCTCCAAAGTACATGTACCAGTGCATGTGCCTGTTATCAAGGAGGTGCCCGTAATCAAGGAGGTGCCGATTTACAAGCACGTGCCTGTGCCCGTGGTGCAGCACGTGCCTGTGCCTGTCATCAAGAAGGTGGAGGTGGAGAAGCAGGTGTTCGTCCCGGTACATGACCACCACGAGGAGCATCACGGATGGGAGAGCGAGTCGCTGTCGCACGGCTGGCACTGATTCTCTTTACATATTAGATTAGGATTAGGTGAGAATTGTGTTCCTCATCAATGAAATATAATAGATAACATACCTTATAATAGATTGTTAGTTATAGATAGATTTAATATTAATTAATTGGTTCAAATTTCGAAACATTCAGATAATAAATATTGCCATCCCTTTTATTTCCTTTCATAAAAATGAGACAACGAAATATAACATGTATTTGAGTATTTTATTACATTTGTAGCGGTATTGTTAGACATACAAACTTCCAGTCATAGTACAGTTATTTTGAGCTATTTAATGCGCTGATGCTCGTTTTACTTCTTTCACAATTTCATATGAAATATTTGATTAAAATCGATTAATATTTTTCTTTTGTTTTCAGGTTTTATTTTAAGTACAAACCAAGACCTCGTCGTACTTACAACTGTGTAGAGTATACCCACCAGTGCAGATGTTACACCCACTTATAGATAGATGAAATGTTACCGTTATTTTTTAAATGTAAGAACCAAAGACAAAATAAATGAATGTTGAATTCTAACATATTATTTTCTTCCACGTTCCTTTACCATCAACGCATAATCTAATAAATGCATCCTTGCCAGTAATTTTATAATACAATGTACTTTTGGATATCGTTTTAACATAACCAAAAGTGCTGTTACCTTACTTTAGAATTTATGAATTTAGATCAGTAAAAATTAATCAAACTGATTTTCACAATGCATCCCTAATTAAGTTTGTTACCGACACCTATTTATTATTGTTTCAAAAATAATGAATCAATTGCTAGTTTACCTCTTTCTTCCAATGCCTCATAGACCAAGTGCTTGGTTTGGCATTTCGGGCTGAAGGGGGCGCTTATCACTAGAGTGAAAGTTCTTCTAAATAACATAATAACTCATGGTTGTTTAAAGATTTATTAATTAGTTTTCTTATAAACAGTTCATAGTATTTTAAATATAACAACATGACAGACATCAACACTTAATAATATATAATGCATCCAAATATATGTATAAATAAAATTAACGGACAGGTTTGTTGAATTCCCTAACAACATAACATGCACATTCGTAAGTTGTGAATGCTACAATACTCGTTAATTGTGATTTTAAAACTGTCACTAGCCAACCTTGATATAGACCACTAAAACCCTCCTTTCTAATTATATTTCTTATGCATGTTAGAAAACTAGTGCACCGAATTAGATGACGAGATGTTACGCTAGTGGTGAACCTATCATCTTCTTTGTGAGTCTGGAAATAATTTTAAAGGATTACATAAAAGTTAAATCAGGACATCGTAAGAAAAAGGTACGTTACTCACTCCAATTTGCAGTCGCCGTTTTACTAAGTCTAGCGGATACGTAGCAGTTTTTGAAACAAAGCCCGCCGTAGATCCAGCGATCATGCTTGCGACGACCACATGAGATGGCTTATAGTCAGTATTGAGAGCATCATCACGATCACGACGTTGGCCCAATTTTTTCAATAGCAGTGGTTGCATAAAGCGAAACACTGAAAATGACAGACCAACAGAGGGCCCGTACTGAAAATATTAACCAAAGATGTTACATGTATTCATGTAGTAATCAGGGGCTTAAAAGTGAAGCCACCTAAAGAAACACTAGATAAATTCGTGCAATCATGCGGGCGACTAATTCAAAATCTCAGAATTTGTAATTCAAAAGAGTTTGGACTTACTACCAATATATTGTTTTCATTAAGCGGCACACTGCTTCCTATGCTTGATAAACAAACCTTAAACGTTTATTTTGTAACTCGAACTTATATAGTAAAAAAATCTACGTTGATACATAATTTATTTGGTGTTACTTTACATTTAACAACTACAAAAATCTTACTTGTATAAGAGAAGCTGATAGACCTTCGTAGAAAGCAAGAATGCCTCCCGCTTTGTATACGGCTTTTGCTCCGTTAAGTATTCCCTTATACTGTTCTTTGGCAATCATCTGTCTTACTCTGATCACTTCTAGAGGCAGAGCGACGGCGCCTGAACAGCACCCGGCTATGATGCCACTGAAGAACAACATTGCGGGCCTAAAATTTTAAAAATAAATATGTATGTATCGGAATGTTCTCGTAATGAAGATTAAAAACAATCAGAAAGCAAGAAGAAATAAAAAGCGCCTGTCAAAATATTACCCAATAAACACAATGATCTTGATGTTGATTCGTTCATTATATTTTTTCAAAGTAAATACAAAAATAAACAAAAAAAAGTTTGATGCTATACTTACATATGTTTCTCATTTATTCCTGAATTTACAACTTGTTTTGATACTAATTCATATATGAAGAACTGAGTACTAACGGATAAGATAGAATGTACCTAAAATTGTTTTAAACCATTAATGCCGAATATTCAAACTTCATGGTGGCTGTGAATTTCGTATTAAGGTATATAAAAATCCATTTTAAGTATCGGAACATTTTAAGTATCGGTAAAAGCGTAGTTTCCTACATCTGTAGTGAGACTATTTTCTACCCAATGGCGCATAAGTGCGCTTACATTTAAACACGAACCGTTAGCCTTAAATGGACAATCACTTACATTTATGACTTGTTAAAACGTAAGTAACTTTTAATATACTTTTCAGTAGGCATTAGAACTAACGTAAATTCAGTTCACTTTAAGATACACTAATCTAGATTCTCTACCAAGTCCAAGCTTAAAAAAAGGTGTGGATATAAAAATACCTGTCCAATATAATGTCCATGAAAAAAAGCTTTAAAGCCTTCTTCTTCCAAAATTTTCCTACTCATTTGGAACATACTAAGGTGCTTTATATGTTTTCTTTTTTGTAGTTGTGTTCTTAATTTTATGATGTCGACGGGTTGTGTGATCAAGCGCGTTATGATGCCAGTGAAGCACCCAACAGCAAACTTCTGACTATGAGTGAGGCTGTCATTGCGTTGGTAGCCCACCATTGTAGACTACACAGCATCATTAAAATCGGTTGCTTTCATTTTTCTCTTAATCATATCAGACCCATGGTAGACCTGATTGAGATTTTTTTTGGCACAGATTTTAACTAAAACTGAAAATTAGCACATTTTTGACATTTTGTGACTTTTATTTGACAGATAAAGTGATTTGTTGCTTTATGGTGGTTACCATAAATATATATTTTTTTATAAGAGCGGGGGGGCAGGCGAGCGGCGGGAACACCGAGGTGATCAACGACACCCATGGACATCTGCAACACCAGAGGAACTTCAGATGCGTTGCCGGCTTTTAAGGAAAAGAAGTGTAAAAGAATATAAGAAATTTTTGAGTCTTACATTACAAAATGCGGCTCACTGAAATTTATAAATGGATAGACGATTGCTTGCAAAATACAACTCTTGCCTCGTTCCGATTTAAATGCGCCTGTTGTTGTTACGTGATACTTAAATCTATCTGTATTATAAGTTTAAATCCACATTACCGCTATAAACCAATCATCATCACCAAAACTGAAAAAATAAAATAGCCACAGAATATCACGGTTTATAACCAATCCATATATAGAGGTCAGTGGCCTGGATAGAAAAAATCATTCGTACAGTACGTGCATATATAAATCCGGGTTCTGATCCCATTGTCTCGTAATCACATAATCGATTAAACGGTAGGGTTTGTAAAAATATACGTTTTTGTTAAAGTTATCGTTATAATTAACCATAACGAATACTTTAAACGATGATTTGATGCAACTCACCCTTAAAATGATTGTATATTTGCTCTCTTAATTTAAAGGAAAAATACTAGACATTCAAGATAAACATAAATTATTATTAAATATTGAAAAAGTGAATTTTTAATTAAAATCCAAAGTAACCAATATAATAAGTGTTAAAATTATCTTATTAGGTACGTTATCTATAATTATGGACGATAAACAAAAAATAAACAGTCACATAAGTATTATTTTATTTCGCTCTATTTTTTTAATATCAGTACATCGTTAACGTAGAATATTTCGCTTGTGCAATGTTTTCATGCTCCAATTTCCTCAATAGTTACTCCTCCTTTAGCAACATTGTAAGGAAGTAAATCATAAAAGGTCAAGAAAAATCTGTAAGGGACGAGCATATTAAAAATTAAATATACCTATATATAGTTTTAACAAATAACTATTGTTTTAACGTACCTGTGGGGTTTGACTTTAAGTTCCTTTTCCAAGTGTTTGGACAATTCTCTAACGATCTCTTTATTCTCATTCGGACCGAGATTACCAATAGATTCTAAGGTAGCTATAACACTTGGCTCTGACGATTCGCCGCCGAACGACATTTGACAATCTCCTGTTGTTACACATATAAATTTCTGTAAAAAAAATAAATGCAATATTAGAAACAAACATCAAATATTATAGGGAAAATGACATAATGCCGCAATTCATTGGTAATTGAATAACTCATACTTACGTTATTATCTTTCTTTACCGCTTTTGCAAGAACTGGTATTATTTTATCAACAAAATCCCTTGGTATTTTATAACTGGAGATATTTGTATATATTTTTAAACACGGCATTATTCCGATATCAACGTACTACACAGCGCAAGTCTGAGTAACGATAATGAAACTTTGTATGAAATGTCAACTTGTTTTATCAACTACTGAGTTGTTTACGTATTATACAATGCAATGATTAGACTTGTTATAAATACGCTTAATGTTTGTATAGAGGGGGTTCAATGTTAAGTAAATAAGATATGACATTTGTTTTTCTCAAAATTAATTGTTTACGTAGTTCACCTTCATATGTTCTCTATTATTAGATTATGACCGACCGGGCGTTTTCTTATTTTTGTATAGGTGTTATAACAGTAGGATCATGGTAACAGTATTCTTCTATATAACTACTATTTGAATGTGGGATAAAAAATCGATGAATCAACAAACTTTAATTAGTTTTATACAAAACATGTTTTTTCTCTGATCGTTATAATATCTAAGTATTGGACCTATTGATGATAGTTCTATTTAAGTTGAATGCCATATGGTTATTTTCTAAACTGGTAAAATTTGGTATAAAGGCAAGTTACATTTGGTTCTTAATCTTATTTGTGTGACAAGTTTGTACCGTCCGCAAGACCAGAACAGCTATATTATTTAAGTAAATAAAGTCAATATTTATGTTGTGTATTTATCCTTCAAATGTTTCCAAACGTATAGAAAGCTTATCACCACCTCAAAGGCCGGCAACGCATCTGCGGTTCCTCTGGTATTGCAAATGTCCATGGGCGTCGTTGAACACCTCGGTGTTCCCGCTGCTCGTTTGCTCCTTCTGTTATAAAAAAATAAATGTTTCTGATGAATCTTTACTTATTTTACGCTAAAAATTATATGTATTTAGTTGTCTTGTGGTCACGTTGATGAAGTAATAGGTGTTCCAACGACTCTAGTGGTTTGTTTTATTATAAAATAACTGATAAATAATTTGTTTATTTTTTTTGCAACAAAGTTACAAATACTAACGATTGACATTGTATCTTATCAAAGAGCGTTTCTGTTGATTGCTAAAATGACTTTGCTTTGTGACATATCACTTTCATTGTCATTGGTAGAAATTCGAATGTAAATAAAAACAATACACTTGTGGCTAAAAAGGACAAAGTCCCACTCTCTCGTCAAAATTGTTATACCCGTGGGTATAGCACGAATAATTGCGATAGGCGTTTTCATATCATCATCGTCAATTATGTCTTAATTAGTACGATATTTTTGGTGTACTTTACGCTCGATAGGAGCCCGAAGCAAATTATAAATGAATAATTAGCGCTGCGCCGATGATGATACGACGGCGGTTGTTACAAATTTTCGTGTGAAGCCCACCGTACAGAATACATATAATCACATGTGAAAGAACATACAAATTAAACTCTTCCATCCAAACATATTTGCATACCCGCCAATATAATTACTGATAAATCAATATTTTACTTTTAGACATGCTGCCATCTATGTTAGGAAATGATAATTACAGTGGCGTCAAAAAAAGCTTGCGTTGTGTTGTCCATTGCATTAAGAGATGGCGCTGTAGTTGTTTTCAGAAATCTAAATTACCACAGAACTATGAATAACTTCTCGCTCAGAGTTAAAATTATATTCTTCATATTAGTAGTTATTAAATATTGTAAAAATACTTATTGGAAAACTAGAATGCTATGTTAGGATGTTTGGGAATATATATTTTTTTATTTCATTACAATTGAAATAAAAGAGCTCTATTTATCTAATCTTACATAGAATCAAGAAATTCTGAAACTTGCTTTTATTATGGCGAACGTAACTTTTATATGTGAGCATATGTACGGTAAGTAAAAGCTTTCATAGAAACTTATTCTGAAAAATCTTGTGTTACCAGTAGCCCCTTGAATTCAATAAATAATACCTCATGGTGTTGTAGTGGACAGTAGCCTACAAAAAACAACATAATATGAGACCACTGAGTGATTTAGAAGATTTTCACGATAATATCGGATGTATAGACCAACAAGGCTATCATAACCGGTGGACATAAATTAAACTAAGTTATGATAGCCTAGTGGTTCCCCCACTCTGTAGTCAAAAAATGTCACAATATTGCCTTTGTACCATAGCGGTCATGTCATTTTTTATACCATTTTCTATGTCTAAGTAGCTTTTATATGTATTCTCATAGAATGTCTAGAAGTAACGAAACAAACGCGATAGCAGCGCCTCTTATCGGTACAGATGTCCTTGTTTAACTATAATTACAATTTTCTCTTAAACACAAGTATAAGTTTATTAAATAGAAACCAAGGCATGGGTTATTTATTTAACTCACCATATTTAACCAGTTTAAAAAATGAAGGATTGTTTTCTTAGACGATGATAGAAAAAAGAAAAATGTTGCGGCACCCATGACATGAAGATAAAACTACGGTCGGTAAAGCAGTACACCGCAACGCTTGGTGGGGGATTGTTGTCTAAGTTGGAAATAGAAGTGTCAAAAACATTAAAATCACAATTTTGTCATAGTTTTAAAAATTTAATTAAATTTAAGTAAACAGGACACAAATACTATAAACAATTATGAAACCGGTTTAAGAGTGATTGTAAAAAAGGTGTGTTGTTAGTTAATGTGATTGTTTATTTTCATCAAACAGGTAAGTTTACTTAGATTAACTTGAATTTAAATTTATTCGTGTATAAAATAACTTTGATTTCGTGAAATTCATATAGATATGTTACACAAATTTATAAATCATTTATTTAATTCAATACAGTGGATATAAAAGTAAAATAAATAAACATTTCAATTTATTCGAAATTAATTTGTTATTTTATTATTATTGAAATAAAAAATGTTGAATAAATATGAAAAAAATTATATAGTTTGTATGATTTTTTTTCATAAAGATTTCAATTTTATACAGTAGCCTAATATTAATATGTGTAATACGGTACACGACGTAAAATAATATTATTTTTATTTTAATTGTAAAAAGATACATTTTATTTGAATTCTGTATTTTCTTTTTGGGGGAAATATTAATGCTTTTTCATAAATTACCAATTAGTCTAAAAGCTATTAGTGAAAATTAAAAAATTTCATTCTTTCTTCGGTAAATTGGTTTCTCGCGAAAAGTTCCGAGTAAAATAAGCGGAAAATACTAATGTGATAGTGGCGCTTTTACTTTGTAACTTTATTATATTTTTTATAACGATTAGGATTTGAATTTGATTATGTGAAGACATAGATATATAATTAAGTAATTCTTGAATCTGTTAGTCTTTCAAAAAAGGTTCTCGTAATAATAGTGATCTCACAAAATAATTTTGTAATGGATCGCTTGACAAGGTTGTACAATTTTGGCGTTGACTACTTTTACGGGTATAAACATCGCTAATGTCTGATTTAGTCGGATGCCTGAATGAAATTGCTCTTAAAAAGAAACGTAACATGTTAATTAACGCGGAGTTTTTAAGCTTCCATTTTAGTTATGATGTGATATTTATTTTTATGAAAGCCTTTAAGTGTAAGTTTTATATTAAATGTTAAGGAACTCTGTACCCATATTATAGACATTATATTATTGTCTAAATAGCTTTAAAGGCTTAATAAAAGGAGGAGGAGAAGAAAATGAAGAACATCTTCCTTCACCTTTAGGTGAACAGTAATTCGCGTATAGATCAAAATTGGATTACTTTTGAGAATATCGTGAAAAATGATATTTACATTTTATTTAATTGATTAATCATAGTCTCGTAACCGACTCGTTTTAAAATCGATTTTTCTCTCATAACAGATGACAATCGTTGGATTGTTTTAATATAACCATAACCACTATTGTATTTATTAATAGGGTAAATATTAACACGCACTTATTCAAACGATTGTATTAGTTCCATGATAACGATAATGTGATGATATTAGGTGTATTTCCAATACGTAAGAAATAATCATAAAGAAGTGAATCATTTATATAGAGTAATCGAGGTACATATTTAAACATATTTGTTGTTTTGTTTTTTCGTTTTTTATAAAAAATTGTTACTTCAACCCGCACTAGGCTAGCGTGGTTGATTAAGTCACCCTAAGTTAAGATCGGTTTCAACCCCTCGGTAGGGACGTATGCGATCTGACGCGGATCTGTTAGTAGTAACCATTTTAGTCGAATTTTAGCCGTTCACTTTACTAGGTGCCGGGTAGGTTTCCGTTTTTTCCTTTCGAGGTGCTCTAAAAACAATTAAAAGACTTGTGTTTATAACAGAGAAAGATAAATTGAAGTAAAGAAATATTAGCCTACAATTCACGGAAGATTTTTCATTACTTCTAATTTTTAGATTTTCATGTTAACTTATTATTTTCCTTTCGAATATTTCAGACAAAAATAATACTGACTTGAAAATATATTTCGTGGCGTAAAAAATTTAATTTTGTATGAAATGAAGGAAAAAGTAATGTATCTTTTAAGTTTACACGTGAAAACGTCTTTAATTTTGCTGAAACTGGTCTATTGAGTAATATTGCAATAATTCTATTATTTGTTTTCTTTGTTTAATTGCCGAAACACATGTATGAGAAATAATATCTCTGTATCCACAAAGAATATGAAAGTGATAACAATAAGTGAAGTCAAACAAATTTTAGTAATTGATTTTTTGTCAGCAACGCAAATTGTACCAAAACATACTATTTTTATATTACATATAGATACTCCAATTTTTTTTAATACGTGTCACGAAAGTCGAATGCACATTAAATACATTAAAAATATTTATCGATTATAATTCCTTTAATGTATTCAACAAAGATATTTCAAGAACAAAGAAATTGGAGAAGAGAGATGTTCATAAAGTTTGGATAGTAGAATAAAGGTCGTATTAAGTTATGCACATTCCCTACCTGAGAGCACTCCTGCTGTCGCGAGACATGTAACCGTGACAAAATAACGATACCCAGGACTTTAATGCCTCGACTCAACATTATAATTAAACAATAATCTCACTCCTAAAACTTTGTTTAAATTGATTTCGCTGTGGTCACCCCTTCGTCCACGCTATAGCCCGCGGTACGTTTTAATTTTCATATTGTTGAAATTACATCAACGACCTTTCATCATATTTACGTTTAGTTAGATTGACGTGCGTTTCGATGTTCGTTCGGAAAGTGAAATGTTACGAGTTGGTTCTTAAATGTATATGATATAGGAATTGGTTTAAAAAACCAAGAGACCACAACATGCAATTACTATGATGCAAATGTGAAGAATATATAAAACTCTCAAATATATTACCCAGCTGTCTGTCAAGGCTGTCCGTCAACTTAGACAAATAATTTAAAATAGTTATCCATTATTGTATGTAATTAGTAGATGTAAATTTCAATTAACTTATAATCGGTTACGTACTTTATCAGTTGCACTTTGCTCAATTTGGAGTCTTATAACTCTAGATTTAGATCATAACATTACGGGGAATCTTAATTTTTTTTATCTAAAAGCTAGATTATGTTATCAATGTTAATCATCTGTTAGGCCGCTATCTAGTGACTTATCTGCGATAAGTAATTTATTATCAAGTGTTAATGAGAAATAATAATTGTTACAATTAAATAAAGTGTGTACATGTCGTTTACGCAACTGTTAGAGACGACAAATAATATAATTTATCATTTTAGTTTTAGTTAACCTTGTTACAATTTTTAGTTCAATGTAACTTCTTATTTAACATTCTAATTATACATAAGTGGTAGCCAATTTAACTTTATACTAATAAATTAATAATTACAGTAAAATACCGCTTATATTGACTGACTGTTTTTTTATCAGTTAATTATTTATATCAATGTCGGTTATATTGACTGGCTTTTAGAACATGTCGCTTTTTGTGACTCAATACATTGTGACCGGTTATAGTGACCGACATGATTCCTAACTGGGTTCACCGCAGAAGAGGGATTGAAGGAAGCAGAATTAATTGGCGATATGTTTATGACAGTAATTTGACGTTGGTGATGATATATCTTTTTTACACAATAAAATTAGATAAAGTATATAATTATATGAGAAAAAGATAAAAGCAAAAATGCATTACCTATTCCTTATGTAAAATATATAGTTACTACGTGCAATTTTATTTGCATTTATCTCTATTTTGTATGTATGAAAATAAATACACACACTTAAAACAGGATCAGTTTACTTTTTACATAATATTAGAGTTTACACACACACACATACACACACACACACACACGAAGATAAAGTATATAAAACGATAAGGTGAATTACCAACCTTTATGCTTTATTTATTCAATGATGATACATAATAAAGTAATTTAACTATCTTAGTTTTAACTCGTAAAGGCTTCAATGTATAAAATGCCATCTTGTAGAAATGTTACTGGAAAGTAATCGAATTTGTTTTTACCCGCGATTCCTTCCGCGCGGAATTAAGAAAATATATCACGTCCCACCGAATCCGGATATATAAGTATCCTTCCTATATCCGTCTCCTGGTTCTAACCTCCCCACCAATTTTCAGCCAAAACGGTTCAACTGATCTTGAGACGAAAGTAAAATGATTCTAGGCACTTGATATTTCGCACAAATTTCTGTTACTTAGTAGGCACGCAATGAATTGTTTTTAATCGTTTTCTTGTATAAGAGCTATATGAGTGAAATAAATAAGATTGACCACTCCACGACTCTATTGCCTCTATCTTTACAAAGTCTATATACATGTAGGTATGTATATAACACGACGTTTTGTGTATTAATTCGTCCAATATGCGATTTGACGAGTCTTAACAATACGCCTCGGTAGCGAAGCGACGGGCGGCGTTCACAAGTTGCTTATGACATATAGATAAAACTGTCTGTTAAATGGAATATTAAGACCATCTATAACTGAGAAGAGCAGGCAGACAATATATACTTGAGTATTGGCAAACAAGATATAATGTAGGCCTGTTTAAGTCTATCGGACTGATCGTGGGCTTCTGACAATAAGATCTCTATACAAAATATGTCGTCATCCCTGTCTTTCATCTTTTACAAAACAGTGATGGCAATATGTTTTAAACTGAAATCTTGGTCTCAGAAACCCACGGTTATTGCTACTTACTTACAAATCCGTACGAATATAATTCTACAGAAAAGTATCTTTTCTACAGAGAGTTCTTAAAACATTATTAATGAGTTAGTTAATTAATATCATGATTTGCATAGATTATTAACCGATTGTTAATAATTACAAGATTTTGAAAAATGAAATAATAAATTTATTACTCTAGGTATTCTCAAGAATGTGTTCTCAATTGGGTTTCGAACATTTTATTTCCCGCGGGAGTTGTAAAGTAAACTTGAAAAGTTAGTTATTTACCTTTGATTTGTTGCTGTTTCGAAAATAATTGTTATTAACTAGCTGTTTTCACCGACTTAGACCGCTTGGAATTTTATATTCCGAAATATATTTTCTAACTTTTATTTATACCTTTAATGGGCATATTTGTAAAAAAACACTATTCACTGAATTACTCATTTTTGCCCAAAAAGGGATTTTCTTTCAATTTCAAGTTATTCTGGTCAAGAAATATCGTTGTTTCATACATATTATACTTTTTGCCGGAGCCCCCACTTTATACTATTAGGGGATGAATTTCTGCAAAAACTCATAGTGCCCACTCCTAGCCTTAATTTTAAGTGTTCTCGGCCCCATATCTACGGTGGGAAAATTAGATCAGATGCTACCTTTGTCTCTGTTTTGACCTTAAAAAGGCATATTAAAAAGAGCACGACATACGTAGTTAATTATATTTACTGAAAATTATTTATTCCATTTTCAATTAATTCTGCTGAAGGAATAACTTTGCTCCAATCACACTTTGGACTCTTACTTAAGGCCTTGGGAGATGATTTGTAATAAATTGGAAATATGTAAAATAATTCCTTAATGCTCACCTACTTAGAAATAGAAATCCCATAACTTCAAGGGTATAGGCCTAATAATCTCAGGTCTGCGTTGATATATTGTTCAAAGGTTGTGAATCGCGCAATAGTAACAAACGACGATAATTAAAAATAAAAAAATAAATCAGTAGTGATATTAATTTGCCAGCATAATGAAAGTTACAGAATGTGTACTCGCCTCAATGATTTTGTGTGAACTTTGCACTTTATTCGGGAGCACACCGAGAACTACTTGTTAGTGTTGTTAAAGGTGGGAGGGTCCATCTCGTCGTTACCCCTGGATACGAGTGCAACGGCTGCCATTGTACCGATGCTGACGCGGGCACATCCCACACAACCTTCCCCCCTACCCTAGGGCATATTGCGCAGGTTCCGTTCAGGATCTAACGGGAAGCTGCCTTCGCACCACTCAGAAGCAGTTTAGATCTAGTGTTGACAACACGTCATAAATAACTCTTCCATCCATCACTTAGTGCGAATCGTTTTGAATAGACAGGTAAGAAGTTTTACATAAAATAAAAATTAATAAAAAATAAATTAAATTTTGTAAAAAAAATAATATGATAAAAATAATTTGAGTGTTTTTTAAATTTAAAAAATTTTGTTTTTTCAAATAAAATATTTTTTAATTTTTGGACTTGAGTTATTTAGTTAAATTTTACTACTGAATTTTTTTAATGAAGTAAAATTGTCTTATTTGCAAATAATAATTTTATTAAATAACTATTTTAGCGGAATCAAATCTGCCGCAAATTGTTTAATCGACGATGAACTCTAATTGAGGAGAACGGAGGAGCTACTTAGACGATTAATGTTTGTGTTAATAATGTTTTGAAAATTTTCCTAAGTTTAACACAAGTAAGTGGATATTCAATTTTGTAATATTTATTGCTCTTTATCCCATTATTTAAAAATATTAGTTCTGCTTAGAATCATACGTAATTCTATATTTTTATTTGTATTTATTGCCTTTTATTTAGGTTGCGTATATCATAATTTGATTTTAAATTTCAATTTTTTATCGTCATTATAAAAGTGAAGAAAAAAATATGACCTAAGTTTTTCACTTTTAAAGTATTAGATCGAACGCGGCAGTATTAAAATATATTTTAATATAATAATGATTACAGTAGTTCATTAGATATGCATAATGAGACGGTAACTTAAAACATTATTCGTTAGTTTCGTTTGTCATTGTCTACGTCGCCGTGGCAGTGTGGTAATTCCCCGGTTTAGTCGGTCTTACGAGGGAAGTTGCCTCAGTTTGCTCCATGCGTGTTTCATGTCTCATGAAAAATGTTAAGATTGTCAATGGCTTTTTATAATTATTGACCATAAAATATATATAATATATATCGAAAGATATTTGCTATCGCCTATGTGTATACGTAATCAGAAATTAGAAGTTGTTAATGAAATATTTTGAGCGCTCACAGCACACTTACGCGCTACTATTTATTAGGTTTTTAGATAAATTAGTATACAGCCAATGGCATACGAATGTTTTGTTTATAAATGTTGCGAAATGTTACCTGGGGAACTATATTATGCGATGCGAATGAGATTTAGGGAGAGTTGAAGTTTTTTCTACTATAATAAACTTGGTCATCATGTATTGATTTATCCATTAAATATGTGAATATTAGCTCAGATGTTTTCATACTATTGTATACTTCACAAACAATAGAAGTAATTATTACCGTCGACTACGAAGGTTAAAGGATGGTTAGGAAAACGGTGTTGGCAATATTTAACTGTGTCGACATGACATGCCAATGGCGAATCAATTCGCTATCGACTTTATATATTTTATATTTCATTCATATCACTGTTTGAAATTTAACTTCTTAGGAAAAATACGTTCATAATAAGACTTGTTACACACTGTCGCGATCTGCAACTGAAGCGAAGAAACAAACGCGAGAAAGACTAAACCTGAAAGATATGAAAAACGAGAATGGAACACAATAAAAATCGTATTGCAAAATTGCGCTGGTAGCGCCAATGAATCTATTTTATTTTAAAAACGAAATAATAGAAATAAAGATTTACGTTCAATTAGAAATATTTAATTTTAATGTACTACTAAAGGAAAAACCAATGTTCGTATCTTTTATTGTAAAAGAAGAAAAAAATCGTACAATGTAATAAAAAAATGCATTCTGACTCAAATATTGAATCAGAGTAGGATGAAATAAATTTTCTGCTTCGCCTTTTTACTGGATTCTCGTATTTCATTATCTGCACTATGGATTGATTCAATAGTCGCGTAAAAGTCGCTTCAACTCAATTTTCATATTTTAATCTACAGCGTGTTCACAGGTTTGATGTTGTTGGGGTGAATATTAATGAAATATTACGTTCTCAAGTATCATGGTAGTATTTGTATTGGCCGTTATTTTATATTTCTCAATTATTTAGGGATATCTGTAGTTGTATAAAATATTTAAAATTATGTGTTTTATAACGTGCAACATTTCGAGACAATTTTAGACAGCGCAAGCCGACGAAGACATAAGAACGTCGGAACTTATCACGTTTTTGACAAGAATCCGAATTTTACCTTAAAAGTTTTTCAGAATGTCGAAACCTTTACGGAACTTTTATTTTACCTTTCGTATTGTTGGAAAGAAAAACTTTTGTAATGTTTTCGGTTCACTTCAGTTGAAAGTGAATTTAAGGTTTCAAAATGTTTATGTTCCGAATGGCGTCTACTCTCGCATTTTGAAATCGCGATTATAAAATATATCAAATAGTTAGTTGAAATTTGAGTTTTAATATGAGCAATCGGGCACTTGTGTAGTGAGGAACAAAACGTGGGATACTTTGTATCCAAGAGGATAACAACAACCAACTAACTTTCACCTAGTAACTGTATTGTAGAGTTTTAAAAAGTTCAATTTTTTATTAACAAAGAAACAAGCAAATATTTTACTGTAGCTAAAGTCCCTTAAGTGTTTTATTTAGTGGTTTAAAATATGGAAAAATTAACTTCTTTTAGAGTTTTAAACATGAAGTTGAGCATCCTTCTTAGTTTTTATATTGCCGAATGATATCCATATCGACAATTATATTTATAGATATTCTATTTTTAACCGACTTCAAAAATGAGGTGGTTCTGATTTTTTATTATATTTACCACAAGGAGGTTGCGGCAAACGTAACATTGCTTAGCTATAAATGTTCCATTCGCGATAATAAATTCAGACTGCAAATGGGACATTCGTGTTGCACTTCTGACTAAGACAAGATATTTTCTTGCCTGTTGTTGAGGCATTAGTTATTAATGTTTCAAGTGAGGGAAACAGTGCCGGGCTTTGTAACAACGTCAGTTAACTTTTATATAAAATATTAAAAAGACATTTTGAATTCAGTGAAGTGCATATTAAAAATTTAAAATTCTATAAATAAGATGTTATTATGATTGGTATATAACAGTTGATCTTTTAACTTTTATTGGAGTACAACCATTTAGTACCAAACTTGTCTCATTAGTTATTATAAATAAGTTATCAATTCGTAACTTTTAGACATTATTAATTAGAATCCTTTGGCGCGAATTGCGCGCTTTCGTTACAAAGTCAAGTGTCAGAATGATTAGTGAGGGGACATAAATGTCGACATATTAGTAAGGCTAGTGTTGTACCAGTACACCGGCACAGTGTCGGATTTTTTTCCTAACATTACTAAGAATAATTCTAATTCT
Source organism: Papilio xuthus (assembly GCF_000836235.2). Lineage (NCBI taxonomy): Eukaryota > Metazoa > Arthropoda > Insecta > Lepidoptera > Papilionidae > Papilio > Papilio xuthus. The sequence goes on from NW_013533632.1 coordinate 5,328,556, forward strand.
TATATATGTTATTTTTACATTTACAAAAAAAAATGTTAGAGAAATTATAGTATGTATGTTATGTGGAGACTAAGCTTTGTTAATATATTGAAACAATACGAGTATTTTTGAATGAACTTAATATATATGATATTTAACAAGATTTGATTAAAATTTACTTTCAATTGAGATGTTTTCGGTAACGAATTCTTTGTAACATATTCCTTTTTATTTTATAGACACGTACGATGATGGAGACCTTTCCATTGTAATCAAACAATACATAATGTTAGAGAAAGGACGTGTTGTTCTTAAATATATTTTATTAAAATAAAATAAGTATTTATTTTACATTTAAGGCAGACAATTACTTTTGTTTGGTATTTACGCCCACCGGTGAACAGTGGTTAATAGTAAAGAAGTTTATTAGTATACTTCTTTACTATTAACCGATATTAAATGATATTAGTATCATTAAGGGATGTGTATTGAGAATTGAATAAAATTATTATTCATTTTGTGGTTATCAGCCATATCTAAAAGTCATCATCATCATCATCAGCTCACTATAAGTCTCCACCGAGGGGCTCGGAGTCTACCCTAAGTTAGGGTGATTAGGCCATAGTCTTCACACATATCTTTGAATTTCTTTTCAGATATGTGCAGGTTGCATCACGATGTTTTCCTTCACCGTAAGAACGTCGGATGAATGTACATATGTAAATTGGAAATCAAAAAAGACATTATTACATGGCGGGATTCGAACCCAGGACTGGAGATTGCAAGTCAAGTGCTAGACCCCTGAGCCACCGACGCTCCTATCTAAAAGTACTTAACTGAAATGTGAATCCAAACCAAAGTAAATTTTACATATAAATTGTATTAAGTCTTAACAAAAACAAATTTTTATTAATTAATAAAAAATATTTATAATCTATAGGGCGTAGGCCTAAAGGGCATTGAATTATTTGGAGATTTTATAAAATTTAAATGTGAGTTCGAGTTATTTTAATTAATCGTTAGAGAGGTCATGTCAAATTTTTTCATTACTTTTGAGTTGGTTTTCAATGTCATTAATAGTTTATTTGCAAATATGAAGTTAGTTGTTTTTTTATCAAACCCAAATTAAACATGAATGATTTTATTAGATTGAATGCATGTACGCTTTAATATTTTCGTTCTGTTCGTCTGCATGTACCAGTTATGTTTTGATGTGAGTTTATAATATTTTTGAATCGATAAAAATGTAAAACCTTTGTTGTAGGATTTATTAAAAATGCCTGAACGTAGGCGGCGCAATGGTTACTTTCCACCACGATTCTGGAGGACATTCTTTTTTGCCTTGTATATTATGTTGTTGAGAACAAGATTGATGTAAGTATAATTGGAAATGAAACATTAATGAATTCATAAAATTATTTTATTTTCTCGATTGTGTTATTTAGTATAAAATGTTACACACATTGGTTTCGAACAGATTAATTACGCGGTGGAATAAGTAACGCAAACACGAGATTTACATTCACATATCATACCATATCCTATTTGAAATTTGTAAATTTTTCTAATATGTATTTTAGATGTGATATCAATAAAATGAGATGATGAGTTATTTCATTTATTTATCTTAAAGAGAAGTGAATAAATGCACTACTGTTTTACATTTTTATATAAATGAAGGTTAAAGGTATTAAAACAGCACAAAGAAATTGACGATGTTGTGAATTTTTCCAAAGGATTAGAAAATTATTAACGATCGCGTTAGAAGTTTGGTGTAATCCTAAATGTTTTAGAAAATAGAATTATCTAACAATTGTTTCTCCAGAGATGAGTAGATATTAATTATGATGATATAAGCAAAAACGTAATGAGATTGAATGTGGATGGCTACTAGATATGATGGCTAGGCAGAAGAACACCAAAAAATGACTATGGAATGGTATGTGTAAATTCAGATATGACGGCTGATAGAGATGTATGGAGAAGTAGTACATACTGTTCCGACCCTCTATAGGGATAAGGGCAGGTTGATGATGATGATATGAGAAGATATTAACAATTATTGTTGATGATTTTGTAGTTTAAATTTACGACAGTTCATGAAAACTAAACTAAAACGAAACGTTCCTCTGTCCTGATATTATTTAGTTGACGAAATTCCAGTTTTATGTTTTTCACACCAAAAATGTTGTATGCAAATTTTCCAACCTTTCATATTTCAGAAACAATAGTGTGTTGTTAGGCAAATTCGGGTTTGCATTTAAATTTTCGGACTCAAATGCCGACATGATTTACGATTCTAGTCATCTCAAATTGATTTGTTTGAAAATTTGATTGAATCAGAGTAACTCTATTATTGCTTTAACTCAGGAAATAAGTAATCATAGTCCTATTCTTAGTATAATGCCATGACAACAATGGCACATCGTAGCAGGATGTCGATTACAGCTCACTGACAATAATATGAGAAGTCAAGATATCCTTTGTTATGGTCAACGTTCATACAACGCATTGGACTCGGTCACTCAATAGCTGGATTTTTGTTGTGTTATCATACGAAAATAGCCTGTTATTTAAATGTATCGCTGTGTGCTTCACCACATTGGCTCGTTGCATGTCAGATATGTTTTCTACAAAGTTACTTACATATTAGTTTGACATTGAAGGTCAGTTTGACTGACCACAACATATCGTGACTAACATGTGTTAAAATAATCAATATAAATTGTTTTTTAAATATCGACGAGCATGCAATTTAGTTTATGACGTGTAACTTTATAATTTAAGAGGTTGTCAACACGTTTGAATAAAGTTGTATTTTGTAGGTTGCAAAAGTATTTGCCGCGTCTGGCTCCTCGCAACAACAATAACAACAACAATAACAATAACAATAATCCTAATGTTCAAAACAACAACCTCTAAGCCCCGCAGTATTTATCAAAACGCTTTTTATTCATCTATGTCATATGCTCATTGAAACCAAGTCAAAATATAGAAGAGAGCCTTAGGTAAGATCTAACACATGTCTAAAGCATGATATTTGTTAGTTGTAACATATTTTTAAGTTGAAATAGTTTGGCAGTTAAATATACCGAAATTATATTGCGAATTTCAAGAACAACACTAACAATTTGCAATTAGGCTTATTGTAGGGCACTTGATGATGTCCAAATGTTATAATTATTTGCACTAAAAGTTATATTTGCATAGAATGATTGTATTATTTTGTAGAATTTAGTCAATACCAACGCACTATGTCGCAGTAGATTTAATGTTGTCGAATAAAAATAAACCCGTGGAAATGATTTTAGCTCACAATGATAGTGAAAGTATTTATAAATTAATATTTAATTTTGTTAATGTATGTTTAAAATTCAGAAAAGTTCGAATAATGTTTTGTTTCGTTTGTAATAATATATCATTATCATGTTATTCAATATATCCATTAAAAATCAATAATGACATTTCTTCACGGTTGCAAAGTAAAGTAGATATAAAATTCCAAGATGCATATTGTCAATGTATCACTCTGTTGCATTCAAATTTATTTAGAAAAATGATTTTATTGTCTGCAAATAAACTAGACAAAGACATTATTTCTATTTATTACTTAAACTATGCTATAGATAAGACGGTATACAATTAAATTTCAAACTATCTAGTCTGTATTTGTTATCATATAGCTTAACCTTCTTCCTATGTGTTGTGTCACGCTGTATTCCTATATCTTAATTTGTTTTTTTATGTTTTTTAGTTTTTCAAATTGTCACTTCTTTTCAGAACACACTAATAAATTAATCTCTTATTTATATATTACACGTATACCTTGAGACAATCTGATATTGTACCGTTATCTGTTTTGTAAAACACATTTCCGATAAATTTCAATCGCGTATTATTGCAGGAAATCCCAGTTGTTATTTAATTATGACAAGAAAGCACTAATCGTGGGTTTCTGATACCAAAATCTCTGTAATACATATCATCATTCCTGTCATTATCTTTAACAACACAGATATATTAATGTTTTGAACTCAGAAATCCACGGTGAGCATGTTAAATGTATATATGTTGAAACGTATATTTTAAGTATAATAAATTGTTCAATAGTTTTTATACATAAATTGTTTACGCATTATGTCATCAGGTTTCGAAGTACATAGTATAAATAAAATTTATGGTATTTATCGCAGTACGAAGAATATGGCCAAGGTCAAATCGTTAACTGTTCCTTTGAGGGATTTATTCGAACTCTTAATAGCTATTAAACAATTATAATTTCTAAAGATTCTTATAATCATCCCTTTTTGCTTAAATGTAATATTCTTTTGTTTGATTTTGTAACGACGAAGATCGAATACTACGAATCAAAATATTAAATTAACATTTATCCATGATATTTGTCTTTTTATTACGATTTTACTTTTGAAGTATTGTACCAAAACATATTCTACATGAGTAAAATAGATGCAGTAAAAAAAGGTCAAAGTAAATGACTTGCTTAGTCCTTCCCGGGATTTTTTTAATAGCATTGTTATTTACCGTTCCTTACTAATTTCTTTGACTTTTTCTTACTAATATATTTACAAAAATTATATACAGTTACATATATTATTCTTTTTTTGTATATACAGCGGTGTTCATAACTATTTTGCTACAAATATAGTGGTAGCGCGAAAAATTCATATGTACATAGTCAAAAGTAACTTAATATTACGTATGATGTAATTTCGACTCATGATTAGAAACCTATTTGATTATTGTAAACAGTGCACTCTTGGGAAATTTAAGCTAATTTAAAATAATGTTGATTTAAGACAAAATTAAACTATTAAAAATTTATTTTTTCTTTAATTAAATGGCTATAAGGCTTTTTACCGATGACAGGTACCATTTGATTTTTTTTTCAATCGTCCTTTGTAATTGCTACATACTTATTGAGCAAATTGTAATTCTGAAATTTTACAAACTACGACTTTACAACACGTCAGTGTTGCCACTGAAACGAATGAGTGGATAACAGTTAATTAATACGTTTTTTAGCATTTCAACGCTCGAACGCTCACTTTAAAAGTTTAGACTTAAAGAAATCTTACCTTGTTTTCTTCTTAATTTTTTTTTAATTCACTGTCGCTAACGTGCCTACAAAAATTATATGGGATAGGTAAATCTTAATAGTCCGTTTTTTAATATTATTTATTGAACTTTAAACCTTCATGGTCGTCGCCAATCTGACATATTGTTTCAAAATTGCCATAAAAGAGGCCGATTGTTGCCATTAAAAGAAAAAAAAAATGTCCCACATATATGTAATATTTCATCAAACGTACGTACTGCTTTCAGTAGTTTGTTGTAAAAGGATTAGGTGCTGTGTAGTAACAGATTTTCTACACGTGGTAACTTTGTTTCTAACATTTTAACTCCTAATCCATTGTCTGAGTTTAGGGATTTGTGCATTTTCTTGGATTAAATAATGCGGTTTAATTAACATGAATTTAAATCTACGTAATGAGACGGCAAATGCTTTTAGCAAAAGAAATATTGGTTTGAAGTCAAATAAAATTAACTGTTGTTTTATAATCCGCGTTTCGTCTGAAAAATTCTTTCAATTGAGTGATGAGATTTTCACTGATCGACGCATAACTTTCTCTAGATGGGCATAGACTTATTGTAATTTACTTGAGCCTTCCTATACTTATATGAAATAAAAAAAAATGATTTACTTAGAATAAGGTTTTATGGTCTATTAGCAGTCACCCGGTTTTCGTTAGCGCAGAAAAAAGTAGCTTATAATATGCCCGCATGGACCAGCTATCTTCCTGTGAAATTCACAAAGTTGCAAAAAAATTGGTTTTTCGTTATCAGCTACGCAAATACATCATGTGTAGCAAATATGTGTTTTTTAATATTACATACAACCACAACTATTTTATTAATATGTATAGATATAATTTACAGTAAGAAAATAAAAACAAATGTAAAGAATACTAAAATTATCTATAGTGTAGTCAATAATATGGATTTAATTTTGTTACAGTTTCACCATGACCCATGGGCCACTTTTTTCGCGCGCTTTTGGGAGTCTAACGTCGAATCCTCGAAAGCGATTCACGACCCTCTTCGTTACGATAAGCATAATCTTCTTCATCGTTTTCATCAGCAGCGGCGACCGTAAGTATAACCCTTTTTATTAATACTGAGTTCCAAACTTTCTGTCTTATAATTACGAAAAGTACTGCAGTTGTTTGCACCATGTCACTACTAAACGTTCTAACCTTTATTTTTATCCACCCTTACGAAGTCGTAGGAAACAGCTTGTTATATGCTTGGAATTCGTACTTGCACGCAATCTTACATCTTACTAATATTATAAAAGCGAATGTTTGGATGTATGGATGGATGGATGGATGGATTTTTGGTAGAAGGTATCTCCAGAATGGGTGCATTGATCTTGCTCAAATTTGGAATAGGTATAGAGCCATAGGCAACTAATTATGTTTTTTTTTAATTCCCCGCGGACGAAGTCACAGTCGATAGGTAGTGTAATGTACGATTTTATAGTATTGTTTGTACAGGTGTAAATATCTTCCGCTGTTTTCATTTCAATAACGATATTACAAAGGTAATATTACTAATATATTCTTATTTACTCAATGTATACAAATTTATAAAATAGCATAATAAATATTTCATAATTTAGACAAGTTTTAACTGTAAAAATAATTAAAGCAATTCTTGGAAAGCGATAATTGGTAACTTTGTTACCACAGGCACGTCTCTAAACACGCGATCTAACGTTTGTTAGTCCAGTGAATTAGGTATATGCGCCTTAATATTGTTTATTTTTTTTAATAAAATGAACATACACTTAATTAATTAATTTTTATGTTTAAATCGACGATATAATTTTTTAAGAAACTTACGGAAAAATAGAAAAAAAAATGTTATAAATTGGCTACGAAGCCAGTCATTCAAAAGGTTAAAATGACAGGTTTTAAGATTACGTAACTTTTAAACTTGAATACATTCATCTGTAATGACAGGGATATCAATGGCATCAAATAACTATTTAATATAAACGAAGTAATTCATTATTGTACGTAGTATTAATTCTATTTCTTGTTGTAAATTAAAAATTGAAAAGTAATTCCCCGTTGGTATTCACCTTTGCATTATAGAACGTTGTTGCATAGTAAATGTAGCCCTTGTGCACCGTCAAGCATAACCAGTGTTAGAACCGTGATGTGTCTGGAAACAGGCTACAAGTTTTATAAACTCTTTGAATAAAATATGGAATGCATGAATGACACGGTTCGAAGAATACTTCCATTTGAATTCATTTCTGAGATTCAATTTTATTTCCGATGTTCGAATATGTGTGAATGTTTGAAATAGTAAAGTACTGATACATCAGTTGGAATGTCGCGTACAAGAGTACACTCCAGTTCCCGAAGTGACAAATCAAATACTAGGCATTAAAGTTCCCATTCGTAAACACAAACCAGTTAATATAAGTACAGTTTTCATTTTCGAAGCATTTCTATTTCATTAAATTTATATTCGAATTTTGTAGTTTTAGGTTCAATTTATTTAAATTAAGTGTTAAAAATAATCTCTTCGAATATTGCCTTCCGAAGTTCACGTTCATATTTTGTAGGTAACTGGCAGTTGCATACTATTAATACAGACGAGCAACAAGCCTATTTTAGAACTTTAATGAAGATTGAAAATATATTTCTAGGAAGCAATCAACTTCATTGCATTGAAATGATATTGCGCAGAGTAGTAGATGTTCCGATTATATCGTAATTGAATGTTACTAAAAGTATTTATACATCAAAGAGCAATTGCAAATGAAATATTATTACTTCAAAGAATCGTTAATAAGTTCTTCACAGGAAATATATTTAATTTGTGTTATAGTATTCTCGTTATCACTATATTATTGCAAATATTAATTAATATTTGTTCGTATTTCAAAGAGTTAATAACAGTGGTATGATAATTTGTTAATGACCTTTATCTATTCAACTAATGACTTCACGTTGGGCTCTTTAGTAAAGCAATTTGGACTCGTTAGAACCATGTTATGAGACACGCAATGACTCTGTATGATACCGTCTTAAGTATTTTATACCTTTAACATTAAATTGATTTGTTATTGAAAACAAATAAATTATACGCGATAATCTGCAATTTATTAATTCTGCGTATTAAGAAGGATATTATTATTTTAATATAGATAAGAACTTTATTATAAACTATCTGTCGCCCGCGACTCCGTCTGCGTGGATATATTATATAAAAACTTAATTAGCGTAGCCCACCCATCCATCTATCCATATCACATCCATCTAAACATTCGCATTTATAATATTAGTAAGTTAAATAAAAAGCAGCTCTTCAAGTCATAAATTCGAAAAAGGACATAGGAGGAGGAGAGAATATCTAAGCTACCTTCTCTTCAATTTTCAGTCATGTCAGTAAAGACGTTCTTGAGTTATAAATAGTGTAACTGACACGACTTTCTTTTATATAGATATAGATATCCATTTGTATATTCCGATGATAAATAAAAAATCATTTCGACTTTAGTCTAATCATCAAACGAAGTAATCTGAGTATTATAATTATTATTGTTATGTAAGTTTACTAGTATTTCTTGTACCATTCCAACTAAGCTCTGTGCTTGTGTTAGGACACAGTTTACGACATTAATCGGAGGGCGGGACTCGAACCCCCGACCTCGTGATCGGGAATCCGTAACCTTAACCAAATAAATTAATATTATTAATAAAGATATTAGTCAAATATTTCAATAATACTTATTTCAGCATGAAATATCAAAAGATGTATCAATAAAGTTAAATTAATGTCGTGGGTAATTAATACTCCTATTAAAAATAGATTAAATTTAATATAATAAGATTTGCACAGAGCGATAATAAAATAATAATAATATGATTTTGGTACAAGTAAAAAATCCTAATTAAGTATCGCTTCTAACTTATAATAGTAAAAAAAATATTACTGTAACTATTTCTAAAATGTTATTTTCATAATATTATATAATATTTGTTATGTTCCTAGAATTATTCAATTTTGTGCATATACATACATATAGGGTTAACGAACGATAATAACATGGGTTTAGCCATGTAATTTACATAGAAACACATACGTATATATAATACTATGTTCTGCGGCTTGCTTGGTAATGACAGATGACATCGTCAATATGCACGTAATTTCATGCTAATAGAGGTACACAAAGCTTACCATAATTGAAATTATCAGATCGAGATTCGGTCAAATTCATTCAGTACTAATTTGAAATCAATTATTGTTAGTTTATCGATCATGTTAACGTGAAAGTAAACATGGTCCCGAATACGACCCTAACCTTTTGGTCGCTTTTGATTAAACTCACATATTTTCATTACTGCTTGTTCAATTCGCTAAGAAAACATAGGTTATAGCCACTATTTGCTTGCTTTGATTGAATGTTTTATTAACTTGTTATTGATAGACAAAAAAATACAGCCGTCCTGTTAAGGTTTTAACTATTTTTTGCGTATTAATAATTCGTCCAGAAAAATTAAGAAGTCTTACTCAGATTTGTAAAATTATGTAAATGCTATTTATTTCGTAACTTTAGTTCTGTTTAAATATTAACTCTTATGTTCATTTTGTATAGTATACCATACATATAACTTTACAAAAATATACGATCACTATAAAATAATTTTTAACTTTGTTTTTTGCTTTTCTTCAAAAAAGAAATCTTGCCATAATAAGGGTTAATAAATGTCATACTACACTACACTATAATATCTTTAAATTTAATGTATGTCCACATCAACGTATCACAGCTGCCACTTGCATTGTTCAAATTATTGGAAACTGTTATTGCTTCTTGGGAATTCAGGAGCAATGTGATTCGAAATGTACATTCAAGCAAAATCATAATTGTAGTATTCGAACTAGACTAATTCATAGTACGATATTCACTACAGAAAATGACATTCATGTAGTGTCTTGTTTCGCCACTACCAACCTGCACTTGTAACAATGATTTTAATACATTCGGAGATGGCATTTATTATATAATAATAAAATCACTAAAAAAATACATAATTAGTAGTCTATGTGTTCTTCCAGTACCGTTCATTCGCATTTATAATATTAGTAAGATGTAACTTGTACTCTACATCAAACAAAGCGGACTGAGAACTTTAGTAACTTTCCTTATGTCTATAAAAAACTTCTACGCTTTATTTATCATTTGAGTACAAACAATTTTCAATAAAAAAATTTGTCGAGTATATTATGGCTCTTATAATACAGCCAGGTAGCTCTCAACTCAACGTGAAGTTGGGAGCATCGAAGCGGTCATTTGTAAATCACATTAGCGACTAACCGACAACAAAGGCCGAACGAACCTAACTTGCCTCAACTTGCCGAAGTATGTAGCCGTTAACTGTAGTATAAACGTACATATATTTTGAGTTAATATATTTAAATTATTGTATCAATAACAATAATCTTTGAGGATTGAATTTCCCTTAGCAATATTTTACACTATTTATAATAATAATTTTGTGAATTAATAAAAAACTTCGGTAACAAAGGTATAGTTAATGCTGTTCGATAGACCGTTTAAGTTATATTCGAAACTTATAAAATTATAGGCTCTGTTAAATAATTTGCCGCTACAACCAAGTCGTATTTTAAATTTTATATGAGTTGTAAACGTTACACACGTTTTAACAGATACTGAAGTTGTGGGAAATTGTTGTTTTATACCAAATGACTTAAAAAAATTCTTTACTTTTATTAGTTATGTAAGTTTGTAGAGATCTACCAATCATTAAAAAGTTTTGATACGTTTCTGATAATATTTCTAATTAACGTATTTATTGTTTGTCATTTTGTATTTTATTTATTTTCACCACAAATAGTACAATAGCAACACGCCATATCCGAGTCGGAAAGTCGACTTTGTGATGGTCAGAAACTTTTGTACACTTGACGTGTCGTTGAAATCTCTGATGACACTTTTCGACTTTATTTGTAGATTCCCAATATCCTAACTTAGTGCAATCGTGTCTGAAACGATCGTTTGCATTTGAATTTCATTCGTTTATTGGAATTGGTCTGATGAATTTGTACTGACAACTTTTAACGATGAAAGTTTAAGCGTCTTGTTGATAATTCATTACGACTTTCGTTGTTATTTGTTAAAACATAAAACAGATATTAAACATAAGAATGACGTTTGTGTGTTTATTAACGTTTTTTTTTCTCAAACTAAACAACCCAACTTTTACTCGTTCATTTTGTTAATAAGCAATCCGTATACATTAATCTGTATATTGTTTGTTTGATCTTCTCTTTTTGTTTGTGCTGCACTTTTCATTCAATAAAGTGTGGAATAAATTCAGTTTCACGAGCTTTGTAGTAATAAATTAAAGTTTTAGGTAACCTCAAATATTAAAAAGCTCATGTTTAAATAATATTTTCATATTTTGTTTATCTAAAATACTTTAATGTATTTCCCTCGAAGCATAAAAATGTATTTACCAGTTGTCTCTCCACTTCCAAAATTAGTGACATTTGGATATTTGCACCAATTACGCTTTGGTGAATTCTATTTATAAATTCTCTCTCCCTTTGACAAGCGCTTTTGGTTATTTTAAAAATTGTACCGTGTGTAAAATTGATGTTAAATATTTAAAAAGTTCATGATGTATTATTATGTTGAATTATTTAATATTATACGTTTTTAAAATTTGAGTTTCGTATTAGGCAGTGATCGGAAGTACACATGAAAAAAAATATTGTGCCATGTTTCGCACTTGACTGTCTTGCTGATTGATAATTACTTTTATTGAATTGAACCAATTGAAGCAGAATATTGACTTGGCTTGGTTCTTAGGTTTCAGGTTGTGTTTGAGCTTATTTAATTTTATTTTTAATAACGTACTTGTTGAAAGAAGGTGCAGTTCCATCCAACATATGTCTCTTATTCTATTATTTGGCCATTACATTGTAAAGAAACAATATTAATATATTCAATAGAGGTTAGAATATACTGTTTGTATTCTTCGCTGACATCGGTCTGTTAGATCCTATGAACAATAAAAATGAATTAGCGCATTATAGTATAATATATTAAAGTAATGCTTAAGTACTTTTTCTAAGGTAAATGTGTTCTTAAACCACTGTGAATAATTATTAAAAAAATAACTTTTAGGATGAATATGTGTGTAATGAACATGTCTTTTGTAGTTTGGTCTTTGGCGTAGTTTTGAAGTACGCGAGCGCACCATAAAATTCTTAGTCGAGAGGTATGCATATTAAACTTGGCAGAGCCCTGAATTTCAGCTCTTTTCATCGTGAACTATTACGTAAACATAACATGGCTTCGTGCATTTCTCTAGTGACATCATTGTGTGACGTAAAGGCATTTCATAACTTTATTTGAAAACTCAATGACGTCAAAATCCCTTTACCTATACTTTGTTGCCAGACAGAAAAGATGGAACTGATGCGATTTTAAAGTGAGAGGTGTTATTCTATTTATTTCTAAGCTTTTTTTTGGTCAAAAAATCTTTTATGCTTTTGCTTTGATTATGTAAGTGGGGTCATTTCTTATTATCTTTTTTTTTCATAATTAGAATTACCGAGTATATGGTTCTATTTGACAGTCTTTTATGGTCGTGTGTTTCCTGGACTGTGTATACACAAATTCAATACCCCGTTCTTCTTTTTTAATTATGTATGTGTATAAATGTTTCGGTAGTGGAAACCCGCAAATGTTTTGCAAACTCCAAATTATATCTATACGTTAGTATTTCTGTCAAATTTATTGATAATGCTACTCTAGAAAGGACGAGTACTGATATTATATGTACAAATATCGTTATGATGTTTTAAAAAATACAATATCTCTTGTCTGCATCGTAAAACATTAAAGAATGTAATTATATTTCATATTTTAATTAAAGTTGAAAGCTTTAATAAAATAAAGTTAATAGGTTTAATTAAAATAGGCGAAGTTGTTTAAAATGATCCTTACTTGTGTACCTTTCATATTATATGATTGTGAAATTTTTATAGTTCTTTATAACATTAATTGAATGTATGGAGCATTTAATTACTTGATTATGGGCGCGGCTTTCATCCAATTAGCACTTAATGACGTCACTAGATAAAAATAGTCCGAGCTTCGCCTGCTTAGCTTTACGTGTTCTTTCAGTTTATTATTGTACGTAGGTGTATTAAATATCGTTCTCCATTTCACGATGATCTAGGTAAATTTGATATAAAAATCTAGGACTTTTATTGACTGAAAAATTTCGTTAAAATATATACACAAAGTATCAAAGATACAGGTACGTGTCGTTCCTCTGCGGATTGATAAATATTTAATGTACCCAGTTTCTCTCCTCAAGCAAACATCCATCCTTTGGCTGTCGTTTTATTGCTGAATTAAATCCCCAAATTCCCAGTGCAGTGTGCAAACGCAACATTGCTTTGTATAACTTGAATTTAATATTTATCTCATCAGTCTTCTATCGTTTGTCTTTTATGATATTTTGCAATTGATATAATTGTGGATTTCCTTTGTCGTAATGTATTGTTGTCTCGCTCATTTCCTTAGAAAAAAACAAAGATTACAATACTTTTGACTTCATGTCTTTCGGCTGTGGAGTTTGAAAGAAAGAATTAGTTATAACATCAAATGCGCTGTGTCATAAGGAAATTACTTCTGGTTTGCCTGACGCTTTTGATCTATATGGAATTTAGAATTAAAAAACTGTTGAAGTATGAAACCCTTTTTAAACAACTAATTAATTATGCTGTACGGTTGTATGTTATATAAATGAACGTATTTGTTTACGTACATTTGTCTACGAATTATTATAAAAGTGGTTTATTTTTCATTATGTCTATTTTTGTACAAACGTAATGACGGCATTCAATTTCAGATAAAAGATGATAGCTTTTCAATAGGGATTAATGAAGTATGATTTGACCTGATTTGTCTCTTGCCAAGCATAGCAGTCGCCAAGGGCATGAGAGGGCTGCTGCCCCACCCCCTTCAGAGAATCGAAAATAAAATACTTCTAAATAATAATGTACCTACAATACTACAAAGATCACGGTTTGTTAATTCTATCTCTGGATTTAAAAAAAAATCTACTGGCCCCCTTGATAACGTTGGATAGCCCCCACTCCCCTCCTTAGTCATCGGCTGGCGACGCCCTTGTTGCCAAGATATTAGCCGCAGCCTCTTTATAGAGCATTGCAATTTATATGATAACTATATAACCAAATCAAATAGCATTATATAAATGTATATATTTTAAGTGTTATGTTGTCTCGATATAAAATACATTAGTGGGCACGGTGTTAGACAATAAGGTAAATATAATAGACGGCCTATGAAGAATACATATATATTTACCCGACGTTCTTACAGTGAGGGAAAACATCACACATGAAGAAATTTAAATATATTTGTACAGTCAACCAACTCTACGGGGCCAGCTAACTTAGGGATGACTAGGCAATCGGTTTCGAATACGATGACTTTTTTTTATTATTTATTTAGGTAGTACATAGTCGTTGAGCATAAGTTTGAGAAAGGCGACCACAATTTCAATGAGTTGTGAAGTTGATGTTACAAAGCGCTCTTAGTCTGAAGAACCTTCTACTTACTTTGTTTTCTCAACTAGGTGAAGCGGCAAATGGTTGAGTTACACTTACTGAGTTATACTTTAAAACTATTCGTCGGCATCTTGTTTTAAAAGGAAGAATTATAATTTACACCTCATAAACCACCAAAGTCAATGTAGCTATTATTTAAGTATTTTCTTACAATTTTATCCACCAATGTGAGGAGATTTTTATTCTGAATGTTTGTATTTTGCAAATATATAAAATAGCTGTCACTCGTGACTCCGTCCACGCGGAATTAAAAAAAAAAACTTAATAAGTAACCTATGTGTTCTTCCAGATAATCTATACGTATGTCAAATTTTATCGAGATCCGTTCAGCCGTTTTGGAGATACCTTCAAACATCCATCCATCCAAACATTCGCATTTATAATATTAGTAAGATAAAACAAATGTCTACTAGATTAATATTGTGTAACTCAGGAACTAAAGCACATAAATGTTAAAATATGCATAATTAATATGTTTATTTTAATGCTAGTTAGAATCAGCAAGTAAAAGTACACAATCCTAGCGTTTGGGCCATTGTTTTGAATAATAAAACCTACCGCCACACACAATAGTTTCATAAGCCATTGTTACTCAGATTGTAGTCTTCGTAAGAAACGTTGAAAGCGGATAATTTGCGCTTTTAATGATAACATATATATAAATGCTGTTTTACCTATATTTGTTAAATTAATTAAATTTTTAATCCGATTATTATGAGGAATTTACGCGAGTTCCGCCTGATTGCTTATTGAATTAATAAAATATTAATACACGTTTTAAATGTCCATCAATCAACTTGTTAATATGATACTTTTGTAAAATATTTATTACAAAACAAATATTAAATCTGTATTGTAATTTCAACAAGAGCGATTTCACGAAAAAATTAAATATTATTTTTGTATAGCTTTCAGATCTATTATTATGAATGTCGCAATTACTTAGCGTCAAGCTCAGAAGGCAATGGCAAACCGTGAACTCATTTCAAGCATATTCTGAATTTTACAGTAATTAACAAATGGAATTATAAATAGCTCAAGAATTTTTTCCTCTGTCTTTTTTCTACTTAATTCTCTATATTTCTCCATCCATTAGTATTCGGCAGATTTTTTAGGTTCCGTACCTCGAAAGGAAACAAACGGAACCCTTATAGGATCACTTTGTTTTTAGTCCGTCTGTATGTCAAGAAACTTTTTCTCAGGAACGCGTGAAGGTATCAAGCTGAAATTTATTTATTTTAAAAAGATCTTAGACTATCCGTTTTTAATTAACTTTGAAATGGAAATAATTGTAAACAACTGTGTAAGGTGTGTTTGTTTTTAGCATTTTAATGAAGGATTCAATTAAGTATTAATGATCGAGTAAAGAACAAAACATTTCGTGCCGCTAATTAATACCCTTCAGTTTAATTTAATACATAGCGACAATGTTTGCTTTTGATTACTTTTGTCTCATATTGTTTTTCCTTTCGTTTTTAATTCGCATTTTAAATTTTTTATTGTGCTTAAAAATGGTTTTTAACTTTGTATTTACGTTGAATTTCGATGTAGCTATACGCGGAATTGAGGAAAGTTCTATCTACTTTGTTTCTAAGCCTCTTACTAACTGGTACTCTAACTATGTCAGATATTTTAGAACTATTCAAGCTTTGAAAACGATGTAATAAAGCTATGACATAATAACATTAGAAATAAAATAATACGTTGAGCTTTTTTGTGAAATTCCTTGTTGAGACTATTACTTACTAATTACTTTATTAAATTACTGGACGCTTAGAGGCTTACAGCGAATGACGTGCTTTTTTATTTAAGTCCGAAGCCTTAGTGCTTGTATGTAAATGTTCACGTTAACCGCTGGCTACAATTTAATATATGTCTTATTAAATAAATGCGAAAGTTTAGATATTTAGATGAATATTTGTTAGAAGGTATCTTCAGAACGACTAAACGGATATTGCTGTAATTTGCATAGATGCAAGTTTTATGATTCCGCGCGGACGGAGTCGCGGGCGACAGCTAGAGACGTCAAGCTAGCCGCGAAGCACGTGATTCAGTTTCAGTGTGGACTAGTGAAGATACTTTAAATTAATACTAAATTTAATCATCTTTAATTTTCACTTCTTCTAATTAATAATGCGAACTATTTGAGAATACGACTTGATAGTTTACAAACAGGCCATTGTGTTTGTTTTACAATTCCAATGTAAGTAAGTTATGTATTGGTTAGTAAAAATATATCCGTAACATTCACAGAATTGCCATCGACACTCAAAGAAGAAAATATTTCTCGAAATTCTGGATTGAAATGAACGTAATATTTGAAAGCAAAGCGGAACTGTATTCAGCTCTCTTGCACCAAAGCTAGTAGTCGCACCTTTCACCTCTATATAGACTACAAAATGAAAAATAATAAACAGGAATAATTCTATTGAAAGAAAAGTTTCCTAGTCTTTTGATGCCAATATTTATTGAAGAAATATCTAGCAATTTTTACCTAAAAACTCCTTACGTTAAATTGACTTCGTTAGGAAAAATGACGCAAGTGTAATCAAAAAAGTCTTCAATATTACTAATATTATAAATGCAAAAACTTAGATGTATGGATGGATGTTATTAGGTATCCCCAGACCGGCTCGACGGATCTCGATAAATTTGATGATGAACCTAACCTGGAAGAACATATAGGCTACATACTAAGTTTTAAATGTTTTATATAGCTTATGCATTAAATTTAAATTATAATTTAAAAAATTGCTAAATCTAATTAGATTTGTAAGTTACGAAATTTGAACAGTTAACAGCGTCAAATCATTCATCAAGAAAGAAAATTTCAGACTCTTGAAAATATTAAATATTTTTGCTATCCTGTGAAATGTGTATCTTTTTGTAATTTCTCTTCTAAATTAAACATTTCATAATGTCAGAAAGGAATGCTATCATCTAGTAATATTTCCAATATTAAAGCTTCAAATGAAGTAAAGAGTTTGGTACGCTTATAACAAGGAACGTAAAGTTAGCACAAAATAAAACAAGGAAACACTTTTCGAAAATTCATTTTCACGGCTGTAAATGCTGCCATTTCCACAAGTTTCCATTTTGTTCAGTGGCATTTCAATTAAAAATTCGTTAGTTTGTTTTGTATTTATATAGATTTGTGGTAGCTATTGTTTCTCGTTTGTGAACTGCATCGGAATTGTATATTGAATTTTCTCTTGCAAATCTTCAATATAGAATTTTAGCAAATGGAATTGAACTGTTACACCATTGTAATAACAATCAATTTGAAAAACATGTCACTCGACATCGTACAGTTTGGATAGTCGAGAGCACTAAATGTCCGCTCTTGGACCCGTATTTTCCTAGTTCAGTTGACATGTTTGATTACAAGCTTCCTACTCGTTACCGTATCGATTATTGTGTTCAACATTGGACATTACAAGGTGGCAAAACTTGCCTTATCGGCAATAAAGTCTCTAATCTCTAGTCTGTCTAATTTTCTGACCGTCTCAATGTTATTATTGAAAGTTGTACACAATTTGTTAATTCGAATCATGATGATGAATTTTGAATTGAAATCATGAAAAATATTACGATACCAAGTCTTCGCGGCATTTCTATTTTGCTAGAAACCTATATTAAGCCCTATTCACTTAGAATCGAGTATCGACCAGGAAACTTTCATCATAAAAGCTATCCTTTACCACGTAGCTATAACAAGTTTTCAATCGAATCGCATTGAGAGCGTCAAATGACATTTCACCGAAATGGATACGCAATAAACGTTCTCGATTGTACAGTCAGCTGCATAAATATGTGTACATTTTTCAAACTTTAGAAACTTGTATCTGCATTAGTTTACAAAAATATGATGTATGCGCTTATTCGTCATTATCAAATATTCATGGCGGGGAAGCACATCGACGGAAATATGCATACATTTTTCTAAACTGAATGTGTATAGAAGTTTACAAACCTTTGTAAATGTCTACATACTTTTACAGCTGACTGTACATAGATAGGTTGTTATTTAAAGGCTTCGTAACTTCAGACGTTTAACATTTATGACATGTTGCATGACTGACATAATTTTTCCAACACAGACTGGGGTAATTTAACTCGGACAGCCGTCCGTCCTGTCCTTTACGTGTCATATCTAGTCTATCATTATTAATAATTTATTTTATAAAACTTTTACATGAAATATTTCTTTCTAGAATTATTTAGCACACTGATACTGAATCTTTCGTCAAAATTTCAAATCGTTATTGTTTAAAAATTTTAGCTTTACGTCCATAATGGTATGACAGGAGTCCAATTTCGATTTTGATATTTGTTTTAGATGGTATTCGCTTCGGTTTTTAGCCGCAAAGCTTAGAAAGCTTCTTAATATTAAAGTGTCTTTAGAAATATTAAGGTCAAAATCATACATAAAAATATAAAATCATCAAAGTTTTATATTATGTGAGTTTTTTTGTTTTTCATTTCGCCATTGTCTATGTTCAACATAGTAAACGACGCGAAAATCCTTTTGTATTAAACGCTGTCGGGACATTTCAGTTAGCACGCAATCAACCATTCACGCATCGAATCCATAGCCACGTACACTTTTCTACGTAATTATGGAAAGGTAGCAGCTAGTAGCAGTTATTCATTTGTTTTTATTTATGTGAAATAAATAACCTATAATCTATATAGATTTTGTATTCTCTTACACTAACGCACTAACACTCTTAGAACACACAACATTACAATCTAATTAATAAAACTAAATGAATAAAAAGGGTCTTGATGGACGGACGGACAACAAAGTGGTCCTATAAGGGTTCCGTTTATTCCTATGAGGTACGGAACCCTAAAAATTTATTTTTGAGGTAAAAATGACAGTATTCCCACTAAGAATATTAACCCGCCGGCCAAACGAGCGGCTTATAATACCTAATACTTTCTAAGTTATTAGTAAATAACAGAAATTAATACACATTGCGTTTCCCACAATTATCGTAATTCTCAAGGCGTTAAAAATTATAGACAGAGCAAGGCTCTTAGTTTAGACTGTAATTAAACTACTCAAATTTTCTGTTTTAATTTTTTGTTATTATTTCTGATAAAACGGCGTCAATTATAACATTTGACGAGCGTAACAATTTGTGTTTTTAATTGTAACTAAAATTAGTATGATATATATTATTTGTAACCTAATAAACAATACTATTTAGTTTTATAAAGCTTTATTAAAATATTATTAATGCAGTAAAATGCAGTACTTTACAATTGTTCTATGTTCCTGCATTATTTTGAATACTAAAACTATAAGTAGCTTTCTAACTTAAAGTGAAACAAAGTTTATAAATAACTAATGTTCGTTCAACATTAATGCTGCAACATAAATGTAAAATAAAATGCAATTAATTTGTAGTCTCTACTACAGTCATAGACATAAATAAATGCATCAAAATATTATGTGCCGACGTTACCCTAGATGGCAACAAAGGAACTGAGAAAAGGCGCTCGTTGCTTCGATCAAAGGTATTTTGTTGATGGAAAGTGCGTCCCGCCCGTGCGACATGTCTCTATGGCGCGGCGGCGGGCGGGCGCCTGTCTGGCGAATTCACTTTTTACTCCACTATTATAAACTATCACATAACGTCATAAATATTCACGTTTAACCAGAAAATAACACGTATTAAAAAGAAATTATAGGAATAAATGTTAATTATAATTGATGAGATAATAATTATTATCAACACTAACGAGTACTTATAATTAATTTGCAACAGCCGCATCGAATGTAATGAAATCCATTACCGAAAACGAATCTGAAGGGGACATATTAATTGGCATATTGGTTAACAGTAGAGATTTGAAGTACGTGTGTGGGTAACCCTCTTTATTAAAAAGGGCAGCAAGGTCCTTTTTTCATGTCATTCGTTTTTGTAAATATTCAAACTTATACCATGTTTATAAATACAATAGCCGTTAGTGCTCCCCTACCCCCTTAGAAATAAACGTATTTGACATTTTTAATTTACCTACAAAGAGTTTTACTCTAACTGTAGTAAACTACAACAACTGCGCTACAATTGTTTTGTGGAAACGTTTCACAGTAATTAAACTACACTTAATGTTTCAAATAACCGCAAAATTTTGAAATTAAAAATAAATATAGTTTTATGTTTGCGTCTGCATTCATTTGTTTTTGTAGTTTTTAATTAACTCTACTAAAATGATTAGATGGTATGCTATTTTGTGGAAACATTTTTATAAATCTCCAGTCAAAAATTACGCTATGAATTTCTTTTTCACCAATAAAGATAGACGTGATAAAGAGTGCCAGTATACTTGAATTGATATGTCAATTGCTGCAAGCAACATACGAAACCTTGTACACCGACCCTACGTGGGTGGGATAAGACTAGGGAGATGATAATGAATTTTATCTGGAAAATACAAATTAATTAAAATTATTTGAGCATCTCAAAGTAAAATATGCAATAAATTCAAATCTATACTAAACTTAAAGTATCTTTGAAGCGTAGAAAATTTTTGCTGTTGTCTTGTCTTGCCTTGTCTGAGAAGACGTTGAATTTTTGTCGTAGCGGCTTTGTAGCCATCAATCGTTCTTTTGTCTGCATATTTTGCTTATAGTTTTAATATTTGAAGAGTTTAAAGAATTCGTCGTTGCGTCCTGCCCTACGTTATTTTATAAAATAATAACTTATCTGCATAGCTGGTAGAGTGCACAACGCAACCAACTATATTCGATGATTCATTTTGATATTACTCCGAATGCCAGCGACGTTATGACGTTACCACTTTTTATGTTGGATGCGGTTTCCGGAAACTGATGTACACATTTTTGTCCGTGTAAATATAGGTTTCATAAAATAGTTCACACTTTTTCCAGGTAAGCGTTGAAAAGTTTCCGCTTTAATTAAAATGCTACACCGGATTTTCCGGCAAAATTATAGGAAATGTTAAACCTTAAATTCTTCATATCTACGTTCCGTCAACGTCTTACTTTCTTATACTTTTTGTACGTCAGATTCGTCTCGTAATGAAATATAAACTACATTGGAAGTTAAATGGTTTAATAAGTCAAACTTCAACTATATTAAACTGCTGAATTTGCAAAATAGTTTAACCTGCAACTAACGAGCAAGTATGTATGCTTGAAAGAGAACCGGGAGAGGTTTGCCTGAATTGCTTGAAATGGAAATCCGCTAATTATTAAACACAAAATAAAAAGTGACAATTATTATTTTAAAATAAAACTGTAATGTCTCTACTATAGGAATTACGTTCCTTGTCCAATTAAATCGAGCTATAAAGAGCTCGTGGGAAATAGCAATTTACGCGGAGCCCATCCAACTTCCTTTTATTATAATTAAATATGTCATCGCCATGTACAAATAAATACGATATTAAAATGTTGACTTATTATTCCAGCTTTTTAAAACATGTCAATTATCTTGAAAGTTGAGTATTTGCTGCAATTACTTTTGCATTTATAATTTCTTTGTATGGAAGGTAGTACGTGGATCGATTGTCCTTAAAACGATTGATCTGACTTATTCAATGCTATTGAATTAGTTAAATCGTTGCAATTTAAACAAGTTGAATAAAAAAACAATCTAAACTTTAGATAGGCAAAATAGATTGATTTAGACTTGTCTGTTAACATTACCGTATGTATTTAGGTCTATGTTTAGTCACTCAATATTACCTGGAAGCGGCGGTAGATTAATTCGCTTTGCATATGTCTCAGCTACAGCCCTTGAGGATATGAGATATACACACTGCATCTCATATACTCGAGGGTTTTAAGCCTTGCTTTCGATGCAATTAATGTTAATTGTTATGATTTAAGTTTACCTATAGTTTGTCAGCAGCTAATAAACGCTTTGATGGTAAACTTTTGAGCTATATGGAGAAATTAACTTGAGTTTGTGTTTTAGGAAGATATTGAATTTTGGTTTATTTAATAACTACCTAAGTTTCTCTTTGTAACAAATAGTAATAAAACAATTCACGAGTTTAAAGTCTTAAGAAATAACTTGGTAGTAGTATGCAAGGCGTAGGCTACGTCTTGTACGACAGTATGCCCTCTGGCTTATTAATCTATTTTCTGATAATGAGAACTGGAATGAGACAACGTTCCGTCTACGAGAAACTTGTTAATTAATTAGATCCTGGAACCGGTAATAAAATGTTGTCTAGATAGTTCACTGTGCTTATATCTAAGTAATATTATAAATGCGAATGCTTAGATGGATTGAAGTTTGTTCAAAGGTAACACCAGAACGGCTGAACGGATTTCAATGCAATTTGGCATACATATAGAGCACAGATATGAAAAATATATTTATAAATTTATTATGTCTGTTTATAAAACGTTTCTCATGTTAAATATTACATCGACTCAGAGGAAATGGAGATAAGCTAAGGAAATCGGGAGAAACAGTGTTCAAACAGAATTTGTAGAGCAGCAGTGCATTACACGCCCAAGTAGGTGGAATTAATTAGTATATTAAGCCAAAATAACCGTTATATAGATGATTCAAATCGATGGGAGTTGTGATAGAGTCTCCAACACATGTTTTTATTTTACTTTTTATGTTTTTAAAGGAGCTTATTCATTATTGCGTTTGACTTATTATTGTTCAGTAATTTGCCAATTATGTTTTCCTCGAGTTTCCTTTTACTGTTTTTCTTTTTTTTTTTTACTAATACTCATTGCGAGATTTTATGCAAAGTTTTATTCTCCCTAAAACCACCACCGGATCTTAGTAGTATGTAAAATAAGGTTTATTGCGACGTCACTTCTGTAGTAGTCAGCCGCGTGATATTAATTTTCCAACATTATATGAAATGCTGGTTTAATTTTTTTAAGTAAGTTTGATTTGTAATTGGTTTAATTACATAATCATGTCAAATACAAATAACACGATAGTTAATGCTTAAGTACTGAAGTCTTGACAATGGAAATTAAGCGAATAATACTTTATCTATGCTAATATTCTAGTAAACAGGCTAAACTATTAACAAGATACCACGGAGGTTTCATTTGTGGAAATTCTGAATTTGTTCTTAATATCCTAGTTCAATAGACGGATATAACTGACAAGCACCTGTCCGCAGCAATACAGATTTATAATAGAGTTCAGTTCACCTTACAGTTGACTGAAGATTTTTTATTTGCTTAACGTTTGTGCGAAGAGGAGCATGTTTTTTTTCTATTTAAATATTTAAGGCTTACGTAAAAACGGACGATGCAAAATAAACTACCATATAAAATGACGTCATGCATTCATATTTTAGTAACAGTTCGTACATCTGAATAAATTAAATACGCTGAAAGTTAATTTTAATACGGAATACCAACATACAATGTGACTACAATTTTTTTAATTGTAGAAGGTTTCTTGATTTGCATTTCGGTTTCAATACATTTAATGTACACGTCCATTGGCCCGCGCCGGACGCACGGCACGCAAGGCCCGCAGTCGATTTTAGTTTGCTTTGTAAGATTTTACATAGGACTGCGTCTATCGTCTGCGCAGTCCGCATCGCATCAAGACAAAACAAATTGTTTCTAAGTTATATTACCACTGTAATCTTGATTATAAAGAATTCATCGATATATGTTTCATCGGTGGACCTCAATCCCATACGAAAAAATAATGATCTTTGACTCATGTTTTATCGTCGTTGTAAGTTACCGCGACTATAGTAGTTGTTGAATCGCGGTCGTTTTATTTTATCCTCGTACGATATCAGTGTTTCACGTCGTGCTTAAGTTTGCTCAAAGGATCGTGCTTTAATACATTTTCAAATAAAGTTAAAGCAACAAGCGGTAACACGCAACAATGTTCAACGTTAAAGTCTTCTACTTCCACTAAATCTTGGACAAGTATACATTTAAGTCTTACCGCACATTGCTCTTTTTATCGTTATTTTTTTCTATATACTTAGTCCATAGCCGTTGTTAATGAAAGTCAGTCAGTCTGACCTTTGGATGCCATCATCATCACCTAGGGGTTGGGAGCCTGTCATTAGTTAAGGGTGGTTTTCGAACCCAAGATCTGCAGATTGCAAGTCAAGTGCTTAACCCCTGAGCCACCGACGCTCTATGCCTTTGGATGTGCATTCCAATTTAATGTTACACACAACATTACTTTTTAACTTTACAAGTTTCATTTATCAGCCTAATGCTCTTTATATGAATTGTGAACTATACGACTGAAACAAAAGCATTTAAAACTATTGAAACAATAGTAGTAAAAATAACAATCTGACTGCGTTTTAAACGCTTTTTTTCAGAATCACAACGGAAAACAAAGCAATGTGATATAGCAAAATACGAACATTTTTTTTTTCAATGAGATCTTTTCATGATTTTAATGATTGAAGCAATTTTCTTATAGTATTTTCTAGATAAAAAAAGTCAGGTTTGGGTACTTGACTTGAAATCTGCAGAACTTGGGTTAGAATGAACTGCCATGTTCCACTATTTTTCAAATTTGACGTTCCTAAAGTGAAAAAAATTGTGATGCAAGCTTCATATATCTGCAAAAAAATGTAAAGATATGTGTTACCTGGGTTGGTTGACTTCTATCTCTGTGAGCCAGCGTAGTTAATTATGACCTGGTCACTTAGAGGTGCAAGTTAGTTCTTAGGGTAGGTCAAGCCCCACAGTAGTCTTGTCTGAGACTGCAGCTACTTCTTTCTCTTTTATAAAGTACATTTGGTAAACGGCACAGGTGACTTTTTAAAATAGTAATTTTAAATTCGATATTTTTTTTATTTAATGCTATTGGAATTGATTTTAAACATTTGAATAGCTTAACGATAAGTTATCTGCCTCGTGGCAACCTTAAGTTACATCATCCGACCAGTGTGCGAGACATTTAACGCCTTTGTATTCTTTGATTCTAACAGGCCTAGTAATTTAGCGTTTTTAAACATTCCTTTTATTCCTACATCAGATAAAGAAGACATTATCTTGCATGAAGTGAATAAACCTTTTAAAACGAACAAAAGATTTTAAACCAAAATCTATTGTCGTGACATTTGATTTTCATACTCTATCTTAGATCGTGTTCGCTCTCTAGTCGTACTATACTAATATTACGAGTATAAATGGGAATAGATAGATGGATGTTTGTTTGAAGGTATCTCAAGATATCTCAACGGATCTCGCTGAAATTTGGTATATACGTAGAACTTAGTCTGGAAGAACACATAAGATACAAATTATATTTTTTTTTATTACCGTGCGGACGGAGGCGGGGCTACAGCTAGTAAGAAATAAAGGCAAAAAGACTACAGATATAGATACCGAATAATCGTCTTGTAAAAATAAATTCCACGCCAGTGATTTACCCTGTTCGTTATTCCGTGCGGTATTAAAAGACCAATTTATCTTAGTTGTCATGTCTCTTCTCAAAAATACTCACCCCATAGTTTCAGTAGTTACAATCTGACAACGTTCTATTTAATGGCAGATTTAAGATCAGGTATAACCTTTGCAAAGTATGAAATATTGAAAATATAGTACTATGACAATAACGATTATGAAATATATTTCATGAAATATGTTTCATAATAGTTATTATATTCACAATAGTTTAGTTTCGCTTCACGAGTTTAGTACTCTTGAAACAAGTAGGAAACATGGATGTTTTCCACAACGCTTCATCAGCAGCAGTACTTGTCGTAGTATCGACAAGCGCAGCTCATCGAGCTATGTTTACACCGGCTGTGAGTTGAAAACTAATTAAACTTTATCTAGTCGAGTGCAGACATCTATACAATTCCAATAAAACGATGTTTACGTCAATTATTACTACAATAGGTACTATATCCTAAGCACTATCTTTTTTCTGCCTGGCGAGTGATTGGATTAATGTTTGCAAATGAAATACTCTACGTTCAAAGGGTACGTTCCTATTGATTTTATTCGTACGTCCATCACATTCGTGTAAAAAAACACTGACCCATTTCAATCAGTGAAGCTTACCTTATATTGTTTACTATATTCGATAAAAAATATCGTAGAATAATGACTAAGGCTTAAGTAGAAATAATATATTTATAAATAAAACGTGTTTTTAGTTATAACGATTTGATATACCCCACAAGCGCTATAGAGTCATAGCTTGTTAGCGCAAGAAACTTAACGTATAACTTGCGGTCAACAGCATTTAGCGTACTCCTTAACTACACTTCGCCAATTAATAGTTACCGATTGCAGTTATTGAAATACTTTCAGTGTAGTTAAATTATAATTATTTATTAAACTATAATTAATAAAAACTTTTTTATGTTATAACATAGATTATAACAAACGAAGGGTTTATTTTAATGTAAAAAATATTCAATTCTTAGTTTTTATAGAGTAATGCCGTAAAAGATATACCAAATAACTAATAATTTGAAGATTAATACGATATAACTTAGATTATAGTATAGAAATACTTTGAATGAAAGTAAAATATAATTATTTTTTATATTATAATAAATAAAAACCTTCGTTTGTTATATATGTTATAATAAGATAAACGAGATTATTACCATTTATTTTAGATACTTGTCAATTACTTACCTTTGTGGTTTGTACTTAATATTAACTTCGTAATATTTTAACTTTACTTAAATCAATCCATCAAACCAATTCGAAGCTTTCAACTTTTCGATCGAATCAATCATTTATTCTGTTTGTTATCCATGTTTGTATTCCATATTTCTGAATATTGGCATTCCAATTTTTTGTCAAACAAATTTGAAAAAAAACTTCATTTTTTTTGTAAAAATGCTCCAACTAAATATCAAAAGAATGAAATGGATTAGATAATTGATTGATTCACATCTGTAATTTTTGACAATCTGCCGGCTTCGATGTTTTCATATTAATCTATATATATAAAAGAAAGTGTTAGTTACACTATTTATAACTCAAGAGCGGCTTTACCGATATGGCTGAAAATTGGTGAGGTAGCTTAGAGCCAGGAGACGGACATAGGATTCTATTTATTCTTTTTTTTTTTAATTTATGCCTTGATGAGCTGCTTTTTATTTAACTTATCTATATATTAAGTTTTTTATATATCCACACGGACGGAGTCGCGGGCGACAGCTAGTTAAATATAAATTTATTGCTGCTTATGTAAGAATGTTATATTAAATATGATGTTTTTTTATACGTGTTAATAATAAATTCATTAATGATAGTTTTAATAAGTATACGTAATACGTTTTATATAAAAAAAACTATGCATAATATAACATTGATATAGTTGTCAACAGATGAAATGTTATTTGGATTGTAACATATTGTCATCCCTTTCATTCTCTTTGATAAAAACAAAGACATATGATGATTAATATAAGTGCAGTATAACACGGTAAAGATGTTAAAAAAGAAATATAATAAATGCCGTAGTTAACGTAGGTTATTAAGGAACAGCATAAGAAAATAGAATCTATTTTAATAGAGAAAAATTGCAACTATAAGAGAATTCCGACTAAATCAACTTTTTAAATCGCTGCAGGCTTAGAGCAATGTAATACTCACAGGGGGACCAATGCAACAGCAATAAGCGTGGAATTAGGTTTGCTCACCGCTTCAGTACCTACTATGGATTATAGTACAAATAAAACCTGGCAGTTACGCGGAAAAACCGTATTCCTTTTCGCGCTTTGAAAATCGAACACGTTATTTAATTTGACATTAAGTCAATAAAGTTAATGGAATGTTTTCGAATTTATTTTCTTCACTTCAACAGCCATGGTCAAATAAAAAAGGAAAGTAAAATCGCTAAGGAAAGATACTTTTGTCGCGCATGTGTTACAGAAAATACGCTAATAATCAACAGTCACAAAGCTTATTGAATTAGCTTCTCTCGGCCAGGGTAAACTATTTTACGAAATCAAAAATATTGTTGTATACGATTTTCCTACTCAATTATCGAAGAGCGACAGTCATGTTAACACATTAATTTATTATCCGGCTTTTACAAGGGCTCTTTCAGTGCAATACCCAATGACAAGCTTAATGCATTCGCATTTCGAGTATATGTAATGTCATATTCAGGACATACAAATTAAATAAAGAGCCTTTAAAATTTTGTAATAAAAATGATATCAATCGTATTTCTAAAAGATGCATAAGTTGATGCAATAAAATAAATCCGATTCTTCTCCTTTTCGCAGAAAAGTAAATCTCGTTGTGCAGACTACCGATTCGTATATGATTTAGTTGAAAAGTATATTTGAAGTAGAAATCTTATCGTAAGGAGTTTACCTGGTATATGCGGATTCTGACGTTTTATTCAGAGACGAAGTTCAGATTTGCTTTTCGAGTACATCTTGTGTCTCCGCAGTACTGCAGTACAAGATTTCGAAAAAAGAAATCGTACCGGGGTTTTAAATGTGAATCTAAATTGATTCACGATTCAGTCCATTGTGTGTCGATTGATTAATATTTTTATTCAATGTCAACTATTTTATTTGATAACTACAATTTATTAAAATTCAAACGACATTTTAACCAGTGAAAGTGGAACTGCTATCGCGGTTGGTCCTGCTAGAATATATAAAACCTATCGACATAGAAAATGACATAAAAGAAAACATGACAGCTACAGGAGGATCTTATGATTTTTTACATTGAGAGGGGAGTACTAGTGAGCTGTTGAAATTTAGTTTGACTTATTCCCACCGGTCCAGATAGCCTTTTTGGTCTATACATCAAAAAGCGTTGTCAAAGGGTAAATGAACGGGGAAGTTCAAACCGATTTTGTCTGTATGATACCGGCAAGTACTAAAGACACAAACAAACAATTAAAAATGATCATTCATTCAATACTTTATGAAGATTATATTTTATTGACTGTAACTTTCTTTACACCAAATAAAGATACGCGGATTGGCGGGCGCTGATGACTGCTTAAGTTACATCGTCACAGAACTCAAGTGAAATGTCACCTTTTCAAATTGCAGAAATATTATACCTTATTTTATAAATGAATATGTTCGATATACAATTTTTCCGAATCCTTAGGATTTGCCAGGGGCAAACTATCAACGGACGGCGCCCACAATTTGCTGGTTACACGTTGTACAAGTGCAATTACGAAAATGATGTATACAGCTAAAGCCAGACGGGTCATGTTTGATACCACAGTATACAGGCAATAACGTACAAAATCGATCTCATATTTTTAATCTGCGCTTGGTTTTACGATGGATATAAATCAATAAACGATTGAAATCACAGCTGTATGGATCTTGTTTTGACATAAATGTAGAACATAGCCTGGAAAGACACATAGGCTACTAATGACATTTTTTAAGTCCTCGCGAACGGAGTTGTGGGCGACGACTAGTATACTTAGATGGTTTCTTATAATGAGCCAAAAATATACCCATAATATAACCTGCTTAGAACTCGTTTACAATGTTATCATACGATTAGTGATGTCGCTTGTAGAATCGACAAAATTTTGACACATTGGGAGCACGTGTGTGGTGTGTGGATGAATAAGTACGTGCTATATCGAAAATTAGTTTTGATCATGGATATCGCTGAATTAACTAACTATCGATACGTCACGTATTTATTCCATTTTAACAAACGTCGATTGTACTGTACTAGCTTTATATTGTATGATATTCTGAGTCTAAAAATCCTTTGTATTGGATATCAAAATGTTACATTTTAAAACCGGTTTGTTCCATGCTTGTGTACTACTAAAATAAAGCAAATGTGAAATTATAAGTATATTTTTCAAGCGTATTCAAATCGAACTTTCAAGTAAAAGTGGTCAACAAAACTACTTACGGTCCGTGGTGCCTCCTCAGACATATTTTGACTTTTCGTTACTGTGCCCATTTTTTTAGGATTTTTACCAAATACCCTATCCATGAATCACAAGAATATTAATAACTATAATATAGTTTCGTTAACAATAATTGTTAAAGTCTTAACTAATGTCATAAATTAAGACAATTTGAAGGAAATGTTAATACTTGTTAGAGTGTACAAAGTGCAGCATGATTGAAGGTATGGCGAAATGTCAACAATACGGAATCAAGTATAATTTGATTACAAACATGCATGTCGAGTGCGAGTGCGCTGCCTCGGCATTTCATTAGTTAAATTCATAGCGTCTGTGTTTGTCAATACAATTTGTGCTTATTCAAGAACTGTATGAGTGAGATTTTAATAACAAACATTACAACTCATGTTATTGAAGTGAAATTAAGTACGGTTTAAATTCTCGGCATTTGCAGTTTCAAATAAAATCTTAATGATGATATTACGATAAAACATGCAATTATTAAGCAATTCTGTTTCTAAGAACGTTTAATAGATTAGCTTCAATCCTGTTGTAGATATAATTATTAATAATATATATTTTGCTTTGTACAGTCTCCATTCCAAGAGAGGACAAAATGGAGCAAAGCGTAGCGGAGATGCAAACCCACCTGCAATTCCTCGATTCGCTTTACCGAGCCCGTCTAGAGGACCTCCTTACCTTGCAGGTAATTTATTTAAAATTTATATCTATTTTTACATTTGCCTTATTGCCGAACAACAATGAAAATATGTCGTTTTACAAAAAAAGAAAGAAAATTATAAACAATAATAACCCTTTCTTCAAAAAAAATATTTGGCTATTAGAAATTCAAATGAAAGTTGCATGTTGTATGTCATGTTTGTTTGTTCAACAGAATAAGGTCCTTTCAAGCCGGTGTTTCAATGAAAGCCACCATCATCAGCCGACATCGTACAGCGATACAGTTACGGTCACCCTAACTCCGGAACTTATGACATCATTGAAAAATCTTAGCGGTATGACTTTTATTGAAAAACCTTTAATTTTTTTCATGACCCAATCTTACTTTGCGAGTTAATTTTTAGACATGAAAATCGTAGTAATACTGTTATGCATAAATAAAAATAATATTTTATCATTATATATATAATATAATCTTTGCGAATATTGTATTTTTTGTTGTTTTATGTATGTATAGTGAAGAAGTATAAAAAAAGAATAATGTTGACACCTTATCGTTTATGTTAACTTACGAACTAAATTAACTCGATTTCGCAATACGTTTATTAGCATACCTTTAAGCCTGTGTTGTTATAAATATTAACTTGAACAGTCCACTCTCGAATCACTCACGAATTTTATTACCAGTCTCTTACATGTTATTTATTTTACACAAACGGTATACAAGTCCAGTTTTATGAATGCAAATAGCATTGTTCAATAGCATACATTCTTTTAAAAATATCTTACATTTTATCCACTGTTGAAAAACATTACTCGCAATTAAAATGTCCAATATATATCAAATATATTACAGACATCTTTGGCACACTACATGTAACATTTTCCTTACATACTTGACATCATTGCAGCTATAACGTCAAAGGAATATTACGTGAATACAACATTTTGCACTCCGTGTGGAGTAATACATGCTATGAGCTTCATGGCGCCCTTGTTGCAACGTACTTCAAAATAACAGATTAGCATGTTCAGTGGCTGTTAATTAAATAAATTGAACACGCCGTGATATAACCATATCTAACTGTAAATTTCAATTGACACTTGTATACGAATAATATTGCTATCTCGGTTTGATACATAAAGAATGAAAGGGATGGCTATATTTGTATTTATTTTTAACAACAGCGGGGATACACGTGGTCTTCGTGTATACTCGTCAATTGTGTTAACACGCTCTCGATGTTTTTCGTTTATTTGTCTGTATTTTCCGCTGTGCGAGCGCTGCTCTGTTTTTAATTTGCTTTAGCTTTTCCGATCTTTCCATTAGTTAAGTGTGTACCAGGTTGATTTTCAATGGCAATTACTTAAAATATATTGCACTGCAAATGAAAATATAAGACTTTTAATTAATATGTATGTGTATGATTTTGTCGCGTTGTTATGTTTCAATTGTTAGAATTGCCATAAATATAAATATTTTGTTCATAGGAACGAAGACAGCGCAAGGAGTTCAGCCCAAAAATCTCCAGCTTTTTCGCACTCCTTTTGTTTTTCAACTGCTTCCCCATCTGATGAATGACCCAAACAGCCTCCGCCCCTCTTATCACATGAAGTCCGGCCGAGTGTTTGTCGACGTTGTTATCGGTGTACCAACAGTTAAAAGAGATAAGGAGAGCTATCTCTTGATTACGCTTACGGTACGTTCTCACATATTTTTATTTATTAAACAATATTGTAGTCTAGAACCCTTTAAAATGGAATGCGACACATTTGTCCTTTATATGCATTCATAACTTATAATATATAGGTGTTCTTATTTGCGAAAGCTGAAAGTGTAGAAGGCTTAATATGCTGTTTGTTAATAGTATTCGACCTACTGCAAAAATCAAATGCTATAATTTATTTTAAACAGTTAATGAGACCGCACTATTAATGAAAAAAAAATTCGAGTTGAAATAAAACAACATATAGAATCAAAATGGTATCATATACGTATGTACGATACCAAAAGTTCAATCTAACGTCTATCGCGACTCATAAACGTTTAATTTATATAACAATGCAGCACCTGGTGAACGGGTTGACTGAGGACGACGTTAATTCGACTCTCATCGTCGTGTTTGTCGGCGAAACTGATTTGGAGTACGTCGTGAACACCGCTCGCCAGATTGAAATTACGTGAGTCTATTAACTTACTTTTGATTAAATATCATATTTGGGCATAGTTAATCCAAAAGTTAACTACGTTAAAATTGTGTTTGAGCCGGGGCGGGTCGTTAGTGTTGTTATTTTTTATTCGTGTATTTTGATTTCGTAAACAATCGGTTGTAAAAAATCTATAAACTATTGTATTTTGTACATAAAATATTTTCCATTAGGAATTTCCCGGTAAAACTACAAAAGCTCGGAGATGCGGCGTTTCCATTTGTTTACCGCTCCGTAATCCGCATTAGCAAAACCACTAGAGATTAGCTCGTTGTTTTTTTTTTATTTCAAATACAAAGTGCTTCCGCGCAATTTTAAGCGCCTTACGTATTTTTTTCAAACAGGCGGACAAAATAATTGCCATTTAATAACACCAAAACTTTATTTTCAATTTATTATTTGCGAGCTAATGTTATTTCTACGTACATTTCGGGAATGAATTTAGCTTTGATTTTCCTAAGTTACATTTAAAATTCGGAAACATTTTCTATTATTCAACAATCAACGATCGGTCACTCGATTGTAAATGCGTATAGCACTGAGTTTATCAGACGCAACAACATTGGTAGTGCTGATGCATTCAGGCCCGAAATTGGCGTGATTATCTGGGAGCCAATTGAATCAATACCCTCCTAGCTTCCGCTTTGTTTCCACCTGACAGGCGACAGATTGCATTAAGCTAATGGACAGAAATCAAAATCAAATATGCTACGACAACCTTTTGTACTTTGGGAACTTTTATCGTTAATTATGGCTTTGACAAAGTGAAGGCTGAAATTTCAGGTTTCCGAAGCAAGTGGAAAACGGTCTGATCGAAGTTTTGTCACCATCGACATCTTATTATCCCGACTTCGATACTTTAGAAAAAACACTTGGCGATTCGATGAAGCGCGTTAAATGGCGAACTAAGCAGAACCTGGATGCCATCTATCTGATGTCCTACGCTCAAACCAAAGGCACCTTCTACTTGATGCTGGAAGACGACGTAATTGCCAAGAAGTTCTACATGCAGGTAAAAAATTAATACCGAAAGATATATTGTATACATGATAAAAAATTGACTACTTTTTCTTGGTATAAAAAGGTAGTGTAATGAAACGCGCTTATCTCTTTCATAATAATTACGTTATTAAAGAAACGCATTTGCGAAAGATTTTTCCGATTTTGAGTATTTGTATTATCCGCTCAGCGCGAATTTCAATTCGAAACAAAATGTTGCACTACTGGTTTTTATGTGCTTTGCGTTCATTTTTACATTTTATTTCAATAAGTTATAATGATACTGAAGATAAAATCTTCTGAAGATAAAATCGTAGTGCGCTTCACTATTCATATGAAAATTATATTTTTACATTTATGTATTCGTACTAATATATTAATATTATCTATTCTTATTTATGAACTTTTTTTCCAGTTGGGTTAAATGTTGTAGTAACTAATAATAAAATTGTGGATTTAATTTTAATTATATACCTATAATTATTTTAATATTGTGATTTCGATGTAATTAAAACTATTAAATCGAACCAATATTGCAATAGTTATTACTGCTAGCGCTGCACTTTATATTATTTTAAGAACATAATCGATGAAATTGATAAGTGGAATGAATTTCTCATTCTCATTTTTAGGGTTCCGTACCTCATAGCAAAAAAACGAAACCTTTATAGGATCACTTTGTTGTCCGTCCGTCCGTCTGTCAAGAACCTTTTTTTTAACATATCAAAGTTTTTTTTTGTAACATATCCGTGAACTCCAACGCCATATTCCATAGCTTTTTACTATATAAGAAGCAGAAATATTTGAATAGGTAATTCAAAGCTAAGGAAAACAATAATTATTTAACGAGGTGACGTTAAGAGGGCTGTAAAAGCGAATTAAATCTCTGTTCATTCTAAAGGAATACATTACATTGGATATCGGATGCGCTACGAGAAATTTAATTAGGATTCAATTTTAAATTGAAGTCGTCGATGGCAACGAATCGAATTATTCGCGACGCTGCTTGCCGTATCAAATTCTATTAGCGAGAAATACTCTTGAAGTTTTATTTGAACCGTAATTACAATATCAATGGTTTTCAATTGCTGGAAAAAATTAATTTAAATTTATAGCTTCATAAAGTTCTCTTCGTATCTGCGCTAAGATGCTTTTTAATTTATATACTTTCTTTCGTTTTTAACGATGCATCCTGAGAAATTTCTTTACTATTCAAAGACTCTTCGAAACTTTTTCGATTTATTGAAATATCCTATTCATGTCGATGATTAATTTTTTGTTAAATCGTTTGATACTGGCTGTCTTTATGCCTAACATAATTGTTTATGATAACGAAAAATCTTACAAACATAAAAATTATGTGTCACGATGTATGTTCGCGATAAACTCCGAAATTAATTAATCAATTCTTATCACATTTGTGAGCATTTGAATTTTGTTCCAACTTAGAAGATGTATAGTTCTTTTGTCAATTATTAATCTTTTTTTTTAAATATCGCGCGGACTGAGTCGCGGGCGACAGCTAGTCAACTAATGTTTATTACAATGAAATATTTGATTATCTATTTCAGGAGATCAAGCAGTTTACAGCATCGACAACTGTCTCTACACCGAATTGGTTCTTCATCGAGTATTGTCAAGTGGGCGGCATCGGCAAACTGTTTCGATCATCCGACCTCATCCACTTCGTTACATACGTACAGCTGTTTTACAATAATATGCCTATCGACTGGCTGTTGGAAAGTTACCTCGCTGATCGAGTCTGTTCCATCGATAAGACTGCGGTATGTCGATGTATTTATCTCTATCTATCCCTACTTTATAACTAAGTTGTACACTTTTAAAATAAGTAACAAGGTTAGAGTAATGAAATAGAAAAGTTCTTGCTAAGTATATTACTTTAGTAGACATTAGAAAATGTACTTAGTTTTGAGGAGAAATATTATTTATTGTTGATTATTCCAAAAATATAAGATATTTTACTAAATAATAGTAGATTAGTCAGGACATTTAAACATAGGATTATCAAGTTGTATTAGATCTAGAAGTGTCACGCATAAGAATATAATAACAATTTCACCTAGAATTATTACAAGAAGCGAAGATTATGTATATTAATATTAATGTTTTTTTTTCAAAAAATATTATTTTTTTCATGTAAATAGCAAAGTATTCGAAGTGGTAAACTTATTTTTTATTCTTATATTATAGAAAGCCTGTTCTAAGAGCAAGAGCACAATTCGACCAAAGTATAAAACATCGTTGTTCCAACATATCGGTCTCTACTCTTCGTTAAAAGGAAAAATACAGAAAGTCAAGGTAATTAACATTCTCAGCAGTAATTATTAAAATAATAATATTATATGATTTTTTTATATGATAAATAAAAATCATATAAAACGACAATTACAGGATGCTCATTTCGGCTCGGTACCTACTTACTATCCGCACACCAACCCTCCTCTGGAATCCATGAAGACTGATATCGTAGAGCAAGGCGATCACACACTCAAGAGGGCGTATGAAGGTCAAACTTATTTCTGGGGTATCAAACCAAAGAAAGGCGATATGATTGAATTTTGGTTTGAAAAACCAACGGCTATTAAGAGGTAACTTTTATGTCTTATTATGTATATTTATTTCATTATTTCGTTGAACATTTTAATACCTTTCCATAAATGACTTAAGTGATAACAGTTCTCATCAGAAGGTCTTAATTAAAATTATTCTTTTTAAAAATTAAGCTTATTTTATATAAAACAAGTAGTAGAAATTTTAGATAGTTCATAGTAATGGCGGTGTGGTTATACTACCAAATTTAAAAGGTGTACTAGCCACTGTCCGATATCAGTCATTTTCCTTAAAAACAATATGTAAAATGGAATGGTCTGTCCTCGGCGGTATTTCCAAACCACTACAATTTAGCGTCCTTCAAGTAGCGAGCTTTTCACCATTTCAAAAGCCGGCAACGCATCTGCGATTCCTCTGGTGTTGCACATGTCTATGAGCGTCGATGAACATGTCATTGTTCCTACTGCTCATTTGAACAGACTGTTATAAAAAAAAAACTTAAAAAGATGTGACACGAACTTTTTAAACTTCTTGTAGACAAATAACAATTTGCTTTGATTTCCAGCTTCACATTCCGTAGCAGCAACGTCGACCACGCGACTGACAAGTTCTATGATACCGTTGTGGAAGTGCTGCCAGCTGGCACCAACAACTTCACCATTGTTGGATCATTCGATGAATTCGGTCTCGCTGATGGAGAGCTCAAAAAGGACGCCGGACCCTTCTCTGCCATCCGTCTTCGTGTACAAAGCGATAGCTTCTACTGGGTCATCCTCAGCGAAGTAAGTTTTAAGTTTATAGCTAATTAAATCGAGGCAAAGCGGTCCCGGGTGGGTGCGTAGTCAATGTGGTACACTATAGCTTTTTTCCTTATTTCCTCTAGCCCTGGGAGACTTAAAGGAAACATACAAGCCCAATGACACGTCACTTAATCATTTGGAAATAATATTCAAGTTCAAATATTAGTCAAGTTTGAGAAACACTAAATATTTATGAGAACGATAAGAAGTAAAGTCAAGAATTGTCTAATTTATAGAAAACTGAATGTTAATAAGCCGCTATTTAATTTATTAGTTACTAGCGGTCGCCCTCGACTCCGTCCGCGCGTAATTTAAAAAGATATTAGTAGTTCTTTTAAACTATGTTTTATGCCACATTTCATCTAGATCTGTTCAGCCGTTCTGGAGATACCTTCAAACAAACATCAATACATCTAAACATTCGCATTTATAATATTAGTAAGATTAAATATTAATTTGCGTTTTCAGATTGAAATAATGACCCACGATGGCACCAAAGAAACAAGGTGACATGATACACGAACACCCTGGGAGAGATTCGACAAACAGATGAAACCACCGCATATGAAGCGACACCACACGAGGCCCAAGACTTCTGGACATCTTCACTAAGGATTACAACTTTCTATTTCGGACTTTTCACGACGACTTTTGGCTTACTATTGGACAAAGAACTTTGACTTTTGAAAATTTTCCCATATTTTCAAAATATCTTTAAGCATATAAATGCACGTACAGAAGTTTTAAATTTTTATATTTTTGGTATGTATTTTTTACGTCATCTAGTCATTTTTTAATTTTTAATATTTTACATCAAATATGTACATTGAAGCTGTTGTTAGGGAATGAAAAATATTTAATTGAGTTATTTTATAAAAACATATTTATTTTTCTATATTTTAATACTTTTTATTTAAATATTTTATATTATTATTTATACTTTTTTTGTATATATATGTAATGTCTATTTATAAAAGCATTTTACGCATTATAGTAAATGCACAATTGAATCAGCTTTTGATGTTAGTAGTTTTATTAAAAAAACATAAAAAACAAAAAAAATTAGATTAGAAATGCATGTTAAAATATATTCAATAAATGTTAGAAAAATGTTTTATGGTAAAGCCATCACTTTAACCAAAAACTCGTGTATTACAAGAACTTTTCAAGTACCAAAGGCATTTATTTAGTTTTGAAGATCGAGTATCGAAATTCATAGAATAGGTCGAATATAATAAAAATAGATAAATAGAAATGAGTATTGTGTAATAAAAAAATAGTTTTAAATAATTAATTTTTGAAAAAACTATCACTAAAAGGGGCAATCAGTTGTAGACACCTAATTGCTGAATTGCTCAGTTTAACTGACAGTTAAAATTTACGTGTGTAGGCAAAATTTTAACTAAAGGTGCATTCGGATAGGTCGAACAATAAAAACAATAACAAAGTCCTGCATAAAATGTACAATATCGTCAGTTACTACGTACCATATTTGGAAAGCGGACAAACAATGCGATGCGGTAGCGCACGCGCATCTCTCTGATTAAATTGGTCATATTTGTCCTACCCATTACTTGTCTGTAAATTAAATATAGCTCAAACTATAAGATTGCCAAAGTAAATAGATTTATTCACTATTTTATTGTTAGATCAAATTTTTATAGAGCAAAATTGTCGTAGCTTGTGAACCGTATACCTCTACTGATACAATCCTAATAATATGCTATACATGTTTATTAGATTTAAATATTGTAAAATAAAGTAATATTTGTGTGTATCGTGTTACATTTTAGTAGTAGTCTTGGGAATTTCCTGCTTGTTTTCTTCTAAACTCTATCGTAATTAGCTATTGTTTTCAAATATGTATTATTATTATATTTACAGTAACTATGGTCAACTAAATTTAATTTTTATGAATCTTTTACTTATACCTTTCTTTAAAAACAATGTGGTATGAAATCTTTATAGTAAATTTTTAAATATTTTTGTTACATTCACTTTAAAAAGATCTTAGTTTTATTTATATGAGTTATAATCTAGATTTTTATAGAAGCTTTGAACAATGTTGATGTTATTTATTAAGCC
Source organism: Papilio xuthus (assembly GCF_000836235.2). Taxonomy (NCBI): domain Eukaryota; kingdom Metazoa; phylum Arthropoda; class Insecta; order Lepidoptera; family Papilionidae; genus Papilio; species Papilio xuthus. The sequence continues at coordinate 5,368,454 of NW_013533632.1, forward strand.
CTTAGTTCCTAATATGTTCCTTTAAAGTTAATTTCGATGCATAATATTAAACATTTGCTTCACAATAGTACAAGTTTCGTAAGTTTATAAATTTAATTGAATACAAAACGGCTTTACTATACTTTAGCTTTAATAAACCTTGCATATTTATTTGGAAATCCATCTATTTTTGATAAAAAGTTAAATTTTTCACAGTTTCACATTTTAGATATTTTTTGGGTTCATAATATTTTTATATTTCTTTTATCTTATAATCTACAGCTTCCTATATCTTATATATGTCACTTACGCTGTGTCTGACTTACGAAGTCTTTTAAAATATAATAATTTTTTTTAAATTGTAAGTAGTCGTAATCGATGTATTAACGTCTTTTAGAAGTAAGCATTTTTCTTAGTTTTTCGTGTTTAATTTATATGAAAAATTATGTCAGGGTACACACATGGTTTATGCCCTAAGTTTGTTTAAAATTGTATTTAATTTGGGATTGTGCAAGTTTGAGTGGAGGTCGAAGGAAGAAGTCTACAGGGATAGTGAGAAAGTGATTGCTTTTATACACGGTTATTTTTTAATCACTAGAACAAACAGATAATATAACATACAAGAATTTAAGTATGTATTTAGTATAATTTTTTTTAACTCAACGTAAAATAAAGTTAATAAGAAATTGATTGAAAAAGCCTGTTAAAACATAGACACAATACTTTTTACAAACTAAATATAACGACTCATTGTATTCATGAAAATCGCTTGACCAGTGCGGGCTGAAGTGAGGGGGAGGGGGAGAAGGTAAATGTCATTGTGGCTGTTTGTGAACAGAACGTGCGGCAACTAATATTACAAGCGTGGTATTTAAGTGTGCGCGCACGCATACAAGTATAATGCCAAACAACCGTGTATAAAGGATCGGTAGAAAAAAGATAAATGGGTGTAGAATTTCAAATCGTTACATTTATGCCAAATTCAGTAGTTAGTAAATAATAACAAAATTGATAACGTTAATTTATTTACTGTTGGAGTTAATAAAATATCATCAAATAACAACTTTATTGCATAGATCTCTGACTATATTAATGAAAATTAATAAATATTTGTAAATAAAATGTTTAAGATAAAAGTAAAAGTTATAACCAAGGACAAAACCAAATAATACTAGAAATTAATAAATTTTTGACATCGTAATTTCTATGTTTGTTATATGACTGTAAAGTGAAAGTAGCCCAGTTATACAAACACGCGTGAATGGATAAATGGATCCAAACGAAAATATTATTGTATTATTCATGTATCCTACTTTAAATGTATCGTAAGCGAAGAGAACTGTGAGTTTCGACAGTGACACATGACAAACCATCACAAATACTCTTATAAAACATAGACAATGTGTCAATATAACCGTGGGATTCTGAAGTTAAAATCTCAATTTACAACATATTGTTAGGAAACGTACCCATACTATGTGACTAGTTTAGGGGGGGGGGGAGCCGAGACTTTAAAATACTACGGTCAGTCACAGGGGTGAGGGGGGGAGTGACTCAGGTTTTCGTCCCGTAGTCGTTAGTTGTTCTTTTTCATATTTCATAATTCACTAGTAATTTAAGTACGCATCCAGTCTTGAAAAAACTTGGAGAACAAAAAAAAATAGGTCACGTAGTATGGGTATGTTCCCTTAGATCTGTTTTGTCAAAGATGACACGGCTGACGATATGTTTTATACAGAGATTTTGGTCTCAAAAACCAACCGTAAATGTGCCTGCAGTCGGCACGCACACAACTAAAACATTCACGCAACTTTACTTACATTTACATATGAAATTAAGTCTTTGACTGTAAATTAATTGTTTGAATCTTCATTATGTAATGAAATTAGTATTGAATATTTATCATCTAACTTATTTATATGGTTTTTTGTAAATATGTTTTCGTTAGGCATGTTTAAAGCGATTTAATCTTTTATAATTAATTTTACCGTTTTTTTAAATAAAAATCGGTTGAGTATTTTTTTCTAAGTAAAATCGAATAAGAACAAATTACGATTTTGTCTTATAAGTGTTGTGTTTGTTAAAAAATATTTGAATTTGAGTATTCAGTTTCATGACTATTCACTGCCAGAATGTTTGTAATATAACGTATTGTTTTCTCTTTTTTTTCTCTTGGCAACAAAAGAGAAAGCGCTATGTTTTTATACATGTTTTTAGGCATTCTAAACTGTTTTGATTTATAGAAACAGTTGTGATCAGTTTATTATTAAAAGATTGTAGAGTTAATTTGTGATTATTTTGAATTTGTTTTTTTTCTAAATTTTGTTTGTTGTTTTATATTAAAATAATTACTGAGTTAGTCCGCTCAGTTTAATATTGACATTTTCAAGTAATTTTGTTTCGTATAAATGTTTTTTTTTTTAAATATAACATATTTGCAATGTTGAAGACACAGGGTCGCAACAAATAAGAGTTTGTATTCCTATTTATGAAAAGAAAAATAATAGGCTATTTGTAATAATGAATTTTCACTGTAGAAACAGTTGTACGAAAAACAATATTGTTATTTCATTTTTTCAAGGAATATGAGAAGGATAGCGATATGTTTTGAACGAGAGTTAGGGCAGTGTAAACTCATGATAAAGTTAATTTTATTACATCAATTGTATTAAAATTGATTGATGTAATAAATCCTTGTTTGAAAACTAAATACACCTAAAGAATTTAAAAAGTAAAGTAGACTAAGGAAGAGATTCGAACGATGTAACAGACGGAATTTTATTAATTTAAGTTAATCAAATAAAAAATTGTAATATCGGAATTGTATGTTTTAAAATTATTAATTTCCTTTTAAATTTGTTAATTTAAAAGATTATTGTCAATGCACATTTTATAAAATATGTAGTCATTCATGTATTTATAATCAATTTGGTGTCATAAATGTATTTGTCGTTATTGTAGAGTTAAGAAGAATCGACAAAGACTTATGTTTTTACACAGATCAACATAAAGACTAGACACGACAACACGAATAACATTATTCAAATATTTCTTCATAATGATTTATCGATCAGATAAGTACTATCTTTTCAATGTGCATGAAATCGAACGTTTGAAACCTTTCTATATTTATTTATCTATTATTTCTTAACACAATACATAAATATAGCATGATGTGGAATTCCTCTTTGCATAACCATATTGCTATCTCTGTTTTTTCAAGTATTGTGAAAGGGAGGAGAATATATTTTGGCAGTGAAGCTGAAAAAGTTTTTACTTCACAGGGGGCTCAACTTTTTTATCTACAATTTATTTTCCGTTTAAGTATCCGTAATGCGAACGTGTACATGACTTTAGAAAATAAAAAAGATAGCTAATATCTGGTTAAGAGTACCCATTTTCCTTACGAGGGAGTGGAAAGATTGAGCCATTAATTTTACCCTGGCTACCAGATATGATTTATTTATAAATATTACTTGTGTTCGGTTTCTGCATTGCGTTATTTACCAATGTTCGAATGAAGTCTAGTCTCTTTGTTAATCGACTCTGAATCATCCTATCTTATCATTCCAGGACAATTTTGATGTTTTAAATGTTTTCCTGTATTTTTACGTTTGTGTTTTGGATAAGAGGCTTGCGCAAGACCCCGTTGGACTACAACAGGAGTGTCTCCTTGCCCGATCCATAAATATTATAAGTAATTAAAAATTTTATATATTTTATTTATTATTTCTTTTTATATTCTGAAATGTATTACACAAGCTTTATTAAATGTTCACTTTTACATTATATAATGTTCGTCGTTTGTCATTATAATTTTGTATCCATTTGTCAAACATTTTGAAGAATAGTATGACAAATTTATCTGGCACGATGGTCACTTTGTCATTGACTGCTACAGTCAGTCGTTTAATTTGATTTCTAATTTACTCCTTAGTGTTTCTCCTCATAAAGTAATAATCAACTCCGAATGCGGCATATACGTGTAGAATACACAAGACAAGTCCTGATATTGTTTTACTTTAAGTACATTTTTTACTACCGGGCCAGATATATTTGCCGCACTGTAATGGTCTTTGTCGTTGTATTCAATGTCAATGTTCAAAAATAAAGTGTGAAAAAGTAGTGGTTATTATTTATCCCCATTTATAAAGATGTTTATCGAATTATCGTCAATTTTCTATGTGGTTTTGATTCTTTTTGAAGTTGAACCCAATCGTTTGCGGAATTGCTCCTAGTTTATCTATATCTCCTAGTTTACAAATTTTATCATTAAAATGTAAATCGAGCTACTGTTAGAAACATATTTAAAATTTCCTGTCGACCGCACTCTGTCTGCGCGGAATTAAAAAATTTAATAACTAGCCTATCTGTTCCTCCGGACTATGTTGTACATCTTGACATTTGGCACAAATGTACATTTGTGCCAAATGTCAAGATGCGTTGAGCCTTTCCGGAGACACCTAACAAACAGCCATCCATCCATCTAAACTTTAACATTTTATAATAGTAAGATAACATTTACAAAGTATGCTTTGAGTATGACGTTTGTGTGCAAGTGATGTAAAACGACGAATAAACAGAAGTACCCTGGTCATTTTGACAACAGTTGTTGCCCGTTTTGAGTATTTTACGTAACTCAAACTTGTTTGATTTATTTTTTTAAAGTCACTCTCAGAAAAACAGAACAGCGGTAAACAGAAAAAATAATAACGTTCCGTCAACTTTCTAATGAGAACTTGCTAGAAGCTTGACAAGACATTTGTTGCATAATATAAACCGGTTACAGCGATTCTTAGACCTTGAACCTCTTTTCAAATATTAGTGTCCTCAAATTTCTTATTAGCATAAAGCAAATTTACATAATATAAAAGTAAGATCATCATTTGTTATGTATATTGTCATTTACGATATTAGTTATTAGGAAACCAATAACCCTGGAACCTGTATAAAAGCCTGCAAGAATACGAATCGACACCCAATCCCGAAATAATAACTAGCTACCTCTTGGGGATTCCCTAGAGCCTACTCTTAACGGGGTTTAAGGTAAGCGCCATCTGTGCCCGGCCACCTAAAGCCCGGCGAAGATGTAAATGCCTCTTCGAGGCAAACAGAAGCTGTTCAGTCACAAGAATCGACACCGATCACATGCATGTCCATCAACTTGTTAAGGATATATGGTATGGACATACAGATATATCTGCAAACATCTCTTCGTAATTCGCAAAAAATTGTACGCAGTGTATTCTAGTAGTTATGGAATTAATAACGGAAGTAGTAAAGTGTTTTCGAAGCACAATCGTCGTGAAGTAACGGCAAGGTTACGCAAGGCGCTAACGAGCACTCCGCATGCTCGCTTATACAATCAGGAACATTTCGCTTTTTTATCGACATTTCATACGAAATGAAGTTGGAATCATGAATATTTATAAATTAGCCGTTTTATTTATTTAAAGATGACGCAATTCGTGCACAATTTGTAGAAAGCTTTATAATATTTATACAAGATATATATTTACATACTAATCTAAGAAATCCAATGAACACATTTTCAGAATTACAGTCAGTTAATTTAATATTTAGTAAACGTGTACTTTATGTATGAAAACCCTAAACGTCTGCCAAGTTTTATTGCTTGCGTTATAAAAAGTATTACTTATGAAGTTTTCACAGATGTAAATACATAAGCACTTTGTACACAAAGCAATTAAAATCTTTGAAACACGGCGATTTTAGTAGGCTACTTCTGCAATACAATATCATAGAAATGTGTATAGCGCGAGTCACCGAATTTTATAACTATTATCGTCAAAGACAGTCGCAAGCACGATTTCGTCGCTTACGTTACCTTGTGTACGAAAGGATGGGCCTAATAGAACAAAACATAAACGATTTCAGTTGTTTACTCAGATATTTTAAGGACCCCATATTTTCGGAGACAAACTAAAAATGTCTCTATACTCAATCCTATATTCTATGGATATAATACGATTAACCTAACAAGGAATTTATCACAACAAAATAATAAAGTAGTGCTACTTAATTTATTGTCATATTATTTATTTAACTCTTTTTATTATCACATAAAGTTACTATAAACCAAAAAGAACGTCTTTATACATTACTTGATATGAACCCCCTTAAAGATATATTGAATTACAGTCGTAAGTGTATTTTAAATCTAGTAAATTCACAAGAAACATTGTCACAGATTTTCAAGTCCTTGGCATCACTAAGGCTTTGAAAGGAGCCGCGGATGGAGTGGCGCCATCTATATGATCTAAAGAAGGTAGAGGTTCACCTGGAAAGGGCAAGAAGGAAAACTTCTGCAGCATGCTTGTCGTAAAGATGAAGATATTGCATTTGGCCAACACATCTCCCATACATCTATGCTTCGAGAGGCCGAATGGAAAATAGTGCTCCGGTAAAGAAAGTTTTCCATCAACGATGAACCTTTCCGGCTGAAACGTGTACGGTTCGGGAAATAGAGTTTCGTCCATCAAAATGTTGGTGAAGTTACTCACCACCATTGTGTCCTGAAATATTGATATTTCAAATGAGATTGTTTGCAATGTTTGCTGTTTAGACTAATGCAAAAACAGTGAAATTCTACAAGTCAGCGAGAATAATAACATATATCTTACCAGATATCAACTTTGTCTAGGGTCTTTAAAAAAAAATTACAAATGTCATCGTTACTACTGTAATCAATAAGGCGTAAAATACGATGCGATTGGTAAAAAATATTTAGGTCAAAAGAAAATCTTTAAAGTCCAATATACTAATTAATCTTTATAAGAACATTTTAATGAAAATTCTCACCTCGGGGATATTATATCCAGCTAGCGTAGTATTACGAAGAGCCCGATGTGGTACACCAAACGTTCTCCCCATAAAATGTCGAACAGATTCGTGAACTATCGCTTCGTTGTAAGGCATGCTGGAACACGTTAAAAGTTTTAAATATACCTCAGTAATTGCCAATGCATAATTTTGCAGTTAAAACAGAATTTTTAATTTATCTTACTTTGGTCGGTCGTCTAGTGTCGGCAAACGATTTCTTCCAATAACCCTATCAATTTCTTCCTGTGCTTTTCTTTGCACAGTTTGGTTTCGTACCAAATAACTGAATCCAAAGCTCATACTCTTACTGGTTGTTTCTGTTCCAGCCATAAACATATCCATACACATGGCAACTAATTGACCTTCCGAATATGTGTCCCTTTCACCGTGTTCTCTAAGATTTCGTAAATATACTCCCATAAAATCTCTGCTATCAACATCCTCGTCTAGATTTTCCTTATGTCTTGCAATTTCTTCTCTTAAAAATCTCCATATTCTTTTGTGTGTCCTAATAAAATCTTTGTAACCAGACATCTTGGGAGCAATAATAGCTAATATTGGAAAGTGACTAAACAGTGCACCAACCATGTCGACATTACGGAATAGATCAAATAAGAGTTCCTGTAGTACTATCATTTGTGGATCACTAGCTTGATATCTTATTCCAGCCATCATAGTCCATAAAGTATTTAAGATGTATGTGTTAAAAAAATTATGCATGTAAATTCCATTTTGGGGTCCATCTTTGCTTATCAAATTTGTGACGTCTTCCAACATAAAGGAAGCTTCAGTGCAAGCTATATCACCCATACCTTTTCTACCAAATCCAAATTCTTTGAGATGCTTAATTAGAAATCTTCTTTGTTCTTTCCATAGCTCACCATCAGTCAATAGTACACCTTTTCTTTCACCCCATGTTCGAGTCTGATAAAAAATTCCTTTTGGTCTTCCATCAATGTCTTCGTTATATAACATCTCCTTGTTTGCATCAAGTGAGTTCACCATTACGATTTTGTCCTTACCGATCTTGAGGCCTAGCAGTGGTGAATCTTTACAATATGTGTTACATAATTCTTTAACGGCTTTATATAGATAGCCAGTTTTTTCACGCAATTTATTTACTTCACCGGCGTTACCTACTATAGGAAACCATTTTGGTCCTGGTGGAAATTTTCTAGGCTTAACAGTACTTTTAGCGAGGAACAAGCAAAAAATGCACACCGCTAAAATGGTAAGCCACATCTGAAACAATACAAATATATCGTTGCGTTACTTAAAGTAACCAAAATCTTACCTATGTTCCTTTAAAAATACCAATTTCACATTTGTGAAAAATATTACAATAAGTAGTCAAAATAAAGTATAAATTATCATCCATATGAAAATACAAACAAATATCAACAATCGCATCGTATTAAGAAAATAATAGCATGTTTAATTGCTATGAATATACAGATTTTAGTAATCGTGGGTTTCCACTGTTGATATATCTGTACAAAAACATATTGTCGACTATCACATTCTGTTAAAAAACAGTAATAGCAATAGGTTTGTAAAGGTGCTTCGGTACTGTTAATGCACGGCAAAGCAAGAACCCATTCATTAGGTTTTTCATTAATGTTTTTGAGTTTAACGCGATCAGAAATGTTATTTTCATCTTAAACAGTAATTTAGTTTATAGCGGAGCGTAATAATTCGACACAATATTACTAAGGATAACACAGATTTAAATTCATAATGAAATAATCTAGTAGTTCATTAGCAACCTTGTTTAATCCTGTATTCATTCAATCGAAATGTGAGGAGAATTTGCAATGAAAACTTTGAATAGTATCATCAAAGATATCATTGTTGTATAGTTCTAAACATCCTTAATGAAGCTCACTGAATAACAGGGTAACTGCAACTGAATACGGATACAAAGCATGTGATCCACATAAGAGAATATTGATAAACATTTCCTAGATTCCGCTATTGAAGTTAAATTGCTTGTAAATTACAGTATAGTAAATTACAGTATATTGCGTTGTGCGGTTAAGTAATTATGTCTGTTGCAAACTGTAACAATTAATAAAGCGAAGCTCATAGACGGACATTCGAGGAGTTCGATGCACGATGCTCGGCCGGCTTGGATTCATGCTGCGCATCAAATTGTTACCCGTCAGCGTCAGATTCAATACCCTTTCACGTATATGTAGGTGTACAGACAATTGAATTATATTGAAATATTATACGTTCCCAGAATAGATGTTAATTAAAAATATTCTAGCAACTCCAAACCCAATAAGGGTAAATCTTGTTTTAAGACTCGAACATGAATGAATTTGGAATTAAACTTAGCTCAGTTAGGAAACAAATAAATAACATTTCAGAATCCAAGTTACATTTAAATGTAACTTAGTTAATACTTAAAACAGTTCACCGTAAGTGCAGGCTGTTAGAATTTCAATCCTAGTTTTGTTCGTTACGTTTTTTTAGAATCATAAATACAAAAGCGCACAACAATAACACACATTTGCATTTCCGTATACAAATATTATAAAAATATAATCAACAGAAATACATAAAATGATTAATTATTTACTCCATACTAATTGTTTACTGCATCTGTAAATAAATTAATGAGTATTTGATATATCATTCTTTCTATGTATATGACCAATAGGGTCAATACATTTATAATTAATTTAATCTTATAATATGACTTAACTCTGCCAATAAATTCATTACGAAAAAAAAATTGCGTTCGCCAGCGGGAGCAAAATAAAACCTGAATAATAAAACCCGTTTCGCAGAGCATGTCTTGCCAAAACTAAACATTACCTTTAAGGATGGTTGCGATCCGCGAACAAGCTTTCTCTGGGCCTGGTCTGGTTGTTGTCAGTATAACCCCGCCAACCAGCGCGCGGCACGATGGAACACTGACCAGAAGCACAGCGTAACGTTGCGTGCAAAACGAGAGAAATTCTTACTTTCGCATTTGCTATCACTGCCATTCACCGTCAACGTTCTTTTACCGACTGAGATGCACATTTGTGTTATAGTCGACGCAGAAAAGTGCTGGTGGGGAAATAACACAGAAAGTGGGTGTTTTCAAAGTGGTGAGGAACAACAAGTACTAAAGCTATCGTAAATGCGCTCTAACTTAATTATATGTTTTGGTGTGTCGTTCGCGACTCCGTCCCTGCGGAATTAAAAATATTTAATTATCCAACTTGTTTTTCCATACTACGTCCGTGCCATCGTCGAGATCCATTGAGCCATTCTCGAGATACTTTCTAACAAACTGTTCGTTTATCCCTACATTTGAACTTTCGCATTTTATACAAGAGTTTCGGCTAAGAAATGGTGGTAAAATCATAGGCTTTGTTAACTTTAGCTAATTTGAAAACTTCTTCTGGAAATTTTATCATGTCTTGGAAATGTTTATAACCATTACAATATATTTTCTAGTTTATATCAAATTGATTCTCAGAATGCTTGGAACACCCCTCGTCTGTTCCACGACGAAGTCAAACGAGTCGTTTTGATAATAGAATCTAAGTCCCTTGACTGTATTTATTAATTCTGAGAAATACCAATACAGATTTATTTTTTTAACATCGAGTTTGTAATATTTGTACAAGTAAATATCTGCTAATTATATTATCATTTTAATCGTAGTATATTGGCAATTTGCAACGACGACATGTAAAGGGTCTTCATTTAGTTACAAACATACTTGCCTATGTATTAAAAGTTATATCGTGAAAATTTTAAGTATTTTAATGTTCACCAAACATTTCTTGGATAAGTGAATCGTGGTGATCTTTGGAGAAGCTCTATGCCCAACAGCAGGCGTCATATAGCTGATGAGAGGGAGACAGAGAGATAGAGAAGTGAAATGAGTCGATGATTGGACTATTTGACATCCTATTGAATTAATATTTATGCTTTAACAATTAGCACATATTTCAAGTCCTAGTAAAGACCTCATTGTTTCGAGTAGGTTTTATATTTATCATTGTTCATCATAGTGGACTTGAAACTACTACTTTCAGTATGTTTAAGAATTAATGAGAATATAACAAGAATGGCATTGACACAGTTTTTGTTTTATTTGCAGGCCCGTCTTATATGTGTTGTGTTCACGTCCAGTTCCCGTGCATTACGTAAAACGCCTAAGTCAGTTTCTTTATATTGCAAAAGTCATGGCCACTGAAGTTAAATTTCACATGAATAGATTTCACCAAATTTAAAGTGGTGACGTCCTTTTCTTCAGTTCCTACATGTTTTATGTCTGGACAAAAAAAATTTGTCTTAAAAATGTTATTTGTAAGTTGCGAAAGAAATACTTATGTCGTTCCTTTGATTAATGAAATCTGTAAGAAAATGTTTTAAGGTTGACCTAATTTATGATTGCTTTTTTGACTATACTTGTTAAGGTTTAACAAACCTCAGATCTTTGTTGTCAAAATTTCGGTAAGTAATCAGTCTACTTGTTATTTAAACGTGAAAATATTACAATGAAAGGTCGCTATTTTTATGAAAACAAAGAGTCAGTTAACATTAATGAAACGCGATTCCATTAATTTTAAAGTAATAAGAAAGTTAAAAATGATACTGAAATTTCACAAAAATAATATTCTAAATTAGAAAAACTTAAAACTCGCAAATTAGTCTTTAAGTATTTTGTCTTAATTCGGTTTTAGTGAACTTTGATTAATTGAATTATCAGATTTAATTATTGCATCGATAACTACTAATGAACTAATTTATATGCGTTAAATATATTTATTTAAATTAATTGCTTTAAGTCATCGACCTGCGAATTGCATTGCTTAAACGGTAATTATTAGTTATTGACGTAGAGCTTACTCGGTCTAATTAAGTTGTTCAGTGTTTGAAGAAGCTAGGAGCGAGTTCAAAGCATAGCTGAACCACTTCGAGCGAAATTAATTTCTATTTAGATTTTCTTCCGAAAGGAAACACTTTTGTTCAGTCAGTAATGAGATAATAATTTTCTTTTAATTATAAATTAAAAGTAGTTTTAAATTAAGTTTATTCATTGTAATTATAAAAAAATGACTACATTAAAAGCTTTTATGTCATAAATCCCTAAGTTATTTAAATTCCTAGGTTGTATTTATTACGAGAAATCTACACTTAAGTTATTGGTTATCATAACTAAATCATTGTAAGTACCATTAAACGAATTGTCACTGAGTGGAGTTTGTGAGTTAAAGCTATGGTTAAAAAATGCAATCTGGTCGGTGTGGAAACCAGGCGAAATAAATCAATTCCAATAGTTTTTTAACTGACCTGACTGAAAATTGTTCAATAAATTGACCAATTATTATTTGGTGAAATGGTATCGACACAACGGTTGTCATGACGTAACATCTGAAAATGTTAAACTGTTTTATTTTTGAATTATGTATTTTTAAATTTTACTCTCTTTTTACTTAATGAAAAGTTTTCATATACACTCGAAACGAAACTTAACCTGTGTATAAACGCGCTGTCGTCAGCAAATTAACTTGGCGAACTCTCCAATTAATCTTTACGAAGTGACTATAATGAGAAAACCGAACTTTGACATTTTTATAATTTCCACGTCATTATAATTATGACATGCTATAACATCAAAACAATTTTCATTAAGATGTCATAATAATATAACTTTACCTTATTGGGCTTTTATTTGCGAAGAAGAATTTTTCGTATATTTTCTTATTTCCATTATAATTGTTTATGTTTCTAGAGTAGTGTGTGTTTTGACAGTTTTACAGCTCAGTGCCTTAAAAAGTATGGAAGTAATTGTATTATGTTTTAAATTGAAAGTTTATCTTTGGTGTGCCGTTTTAAAATAACGTAAACAAAATCTCAACCGGTAACAGGTAATAAGGTAACCGGGGTAACCGGACTGCGAAAGTCATGATGTTATCGACTTTTTCCTTGATAAGATTATACGTAGCCGGCAATACACCTGATCTCGACATTGCCCTGTTAGCGAAATTGACACTACAAATCATGCGAATAAAAATCAAAATGGGATAATGAAGGGGATTTTTTGTAAGTTAAAATTTCACATTAACGTCCCGTATCGTAAATCATATTTTAACAGTGGTAAAGTCTGCGACAAAAACGTTTTTTTTTAAATGTGTTGTTTGACTGGGGTCGGTTTGACCGGTGAAATACTACGAATAAATAGAAGACCGGTGTGAAGAACCAATTCCGCGTTTCTAATGAGTGTGCGTGTCGAAGGCTATCCTCTTTCTGTGCGTTCTTCTGTTGATTGAAGGAAAGCAACACATCTGCAAGAATGCCTATGACTAGCGGTTGCTTCGCTATTTCAGACGAATTTAGGTTGTTGCTTGGTCGTCTGTCACCTAACACTATGAAAAGTTACACGTATGTTATTATTTTTCTAGTCAAGGTGAATAATTTGTCGTCGTTTAACACGAGGGGTTATACGGGTCACTGCGTCACGCGACACCATCTCCCTTGTACTTATTATGTTTCTTGCTTACAGACTAAATAGATAGGATTTTTTAATTGCTATCTTCTTCTCTTCTGTTATACAATTTGTTGAACATCATATTTTCGCTTTTTATCAATAATTTAAACAATTTATTTTTTTATTCTTCACGTTTGCTCCATCTAGCGATTTTGTTACGTATGAAATTTTGTCTCTGTTGAGTTTCAAGTATGTACTTCAGATTGTAATTTTTTATTTACATGCTATTTGATAAGATTATCAGTGTTTTTAATGAATCATTATTGAAATATATCTTAATAATTTTTCAATATAATATTATATGTTTAACGGCCGGTGGATCGCTATCAGAATTATTATAAATTGTGATCACTTGTAGGCGATACTGAGTATTATCGAATTCAAGGATTATACTGAAAGACTTCAAAAGCTGAATATAATTGATTCACGAAACACATGTAATAAACAATGGTCTAGCAACAATCCCTATTTCCAGAAATATAAACGTTCGGCAGACATCTTCGAACATCGCTCCGCTCAGCAGTGCTTGTGTTCTATTATATTTTTGGTTTAGAATACAAAATTGATTTCTTCTTCTAATTGCGACATGTTATATATTTTTTTAAGTAATTGTCAAAAATAATAACCAGTGCTTTTTCGTTTATGCAAAATGTTGATATTTAATTTATCTAGGCGCTTTAAAGTATTAATATTATTACTATTATTATTACTATTGTAAATAAATGTGTATTTGAATAACGAAAAAAATAACTACTAGTAATAGTTAGCTTCTTAATTATAGTGACAGTTTGCTGTACGGCATCCGATTTTAATTGGGAAGCGAATTTAATTCTTTGACAATATATTGTTTTCGGGACACCCCAACGCACATGTGAGATGTATTAAGGTTGTTGAATATTAAACGGACAGATTAATATGTACATACTAAATAATGTTTTGTTATTGAATTAAGGTGTAAATAATTTGTTTTGTCAGGTGCGTGATAAACTAAAAGGAACGTAAGTTTTGAATAAAACGTACACTATACTTTAGATCTTCGGGACTAAAGTTAAAAGAACATTTTTGAGTTCTGAAAGGAAAAATAATTGTGGGTTAATATGCACTAAGATCCACCAGTTCAGACCATTTAGCTTTTTAAACAACACACAACAAATTATTACAGAATAATTACTTTTTCAAAATGTATGGGTTTTTAAAATACAACTTATTTTAATTGCTCTTAATCTTTCCATTCAGTCAATTTATACAAATCGATAAAAACAGAAGATTGAAATGAATAAAGCCGGTGAATGAATGTGTGACTTTAAGTTATATTGTGCAATCCATAAGTTGCTGGACTGGTTGTCGAAGGTCGAATTTTTTGTCAAAATAACGAATTTTAGTTAAAGTATATTTATCTATATAATTCTTTAGTCTCATTATTTGAACTGTCCTTATGTTTTGTTCAATATTTAATGAGTAAACATATCTTTAATTATTTACCAGTAAGCATATACACACACTTTCTTGGATTTGATGAAATTCCTAATAATATATGATAAGTTTTATTCATTGAGTTTGCTATGTTTATAATATGCTCGAAGGAAATGAACACGTTCCTTGTTCGTCCAACTTTGATGAACTTTGCCAAGTGAACGATATAGACGTATGAAGAACTTTATAAGTACGAAGTCGGACTTAGATATAATATTTCAATAATACTTATTACTTCACTTCGAATATTTTTATCACAGGACCAGTGAATAATGGTATAATTGTTAACATCTTTTATATTATACGTTTATTTGCTTTACCATGTTCAAATTTTGTAACTTTGGATATATACATAACATTATGTCACTAATATCTCAAATTTGGATATTATGTGTCTTATAAAACATATAGATATCATATAACAATATATTTTATGCTAGGATTTTGGTCTCATAAACCAACTAAGAAAGGTCTTTGATCTCAAGTATAGAATAAAAGATATTGGCCTTTAGCCCAACGACGCGAAAGCAAAATGTATTTGAAAGGAATAAAAATTCACTAGTTTTTTTATAAAAGTTCTTTGAATATAAAAGGTCATTATTTGTTAAGTTTATTGCGAAAAGTAATTTGAGATAGAAATAACAATCGTTTTAAAGTTAGTAGAACGCCGGAATTAACTTTCTCGTTGGTAGGGTGGAAAGAGGGTAAATTACTACATACCACAGCCTGACTCCCGCTCCCGAATTGTTAGATACTGCAAAGTTCACCTCACCAACAAATATTTCAACTAATTGGCCTGTTTCACTTGCCTACAAAAATTATAATTATATAGTTAGAAGTTGTTGTAAATAGCTAGTAATAGTTATTTTATTAGATCAAATTACTTGATTCTACTTCTTATTCTTGAGGTGCCTCTCCGACTAACGAAGGTTGGGGATCAGTTCTTCACATTTTCTCTTGTCTCTTGCCAGGCGAAATAGTTGGGCGGCACTCGCAACCCATGTCCACTCTTGGATGTTACGCGACCAGGACCAGGAAATTATTTCATTACGTCATTTCAAATCTATTCCAATCTTCTGGCTTCTCTATCTCGTAGAGAGTAAAAAAAGAGTCGTAAGCACTTTATGTTTCCAGCTATCAACAATGCTAAACTGTAGATTACTATTGAGATGGAACGATTTAGAAGTAAACATCATGGAATTGCTTCCATTAAATACATCTGAGAGAATAAAATAAATTTAGCTAACAAAAAATTTTAACCGTTTCATTTTTATAAAACAGCCTTTCTAAACACTTGTACAAACCATCTTAGCAACCCATTGGGTTGTCTTTGAAAAAAAGGAACAATAGTTTGAAACCCTAAGTTAGAAATTGATTCAGGAAATACGTTATATTATTTTGTATCATCACAAATCAATCATTTTCTAATAAGATAATATCTTACACGTTCCTTGATAGGAAATGATGAATATTTTCCTTATCAAAATGAAAATACTCAGAACTTGTTAAGTGAGATAATGTTAAATGAAAATTCTTCCCCCTTATAAATGCCAATTAATAAAACGTTACACATTATTAGTACAATTACACATAAGTATTATGTACGAGTACATAGCATTGACAGCGCGTCGGTGGCTCAGGTTTCAAGCACTTGACTTGCAATCTGCAGGTCCTAGGTTCAAATCCCGCCATGTACCATTACGTTTTTCGATTTCCGATTTACATATGTACATTTATCCGACGTTCTTACGGTAAAGGAAAACATCGTGATGCAATCTGCACACGAGACACTGGGAAGAAATTCAAAGATATGTGTGAAGTCAACCAATCCGCACTTGGCCAGAGTGGTTGACGATAGCCTAGTCACCCCTAACTTAGGGTAGGCTCCGAGCCCCTCGGTGGGGACGTTTAGTGAGCTGATGATGACATAGCATTGATTTTAGAGGAGATATATAAACATTTAAACTTAAATTTCAGGTGAGATACTTCAAAGTCTGTGATGGCCAGCTACTGACTTAGTACTTACATTAATGGAGGGCATACATAATGTTTCGTTCGTTACTTGAAAGTTGTTAACGTCAGGACCTCATAACCTCGTACTGCAGCTAATGGTTTTCGGAAGTCATAAATTTTCCAATTAATTTTAAGCAGCAAATGAATTAAAACAAAACCTAAACTTTGTGTTAGTGAAAACCAGCTTAAATACTAAATTTTATATTCCTGTATATTATAATAATAATAAACAACAGAATTCTATATAATAAATTCCTTTACTAATTTTTTCCTTATAAAAATATAGACCTGTATTTATAAAGGACTACGCAATATTTACACTTGAATCTTTGCATGCCGTGCTTCGTTTTCACCATCGATCGAGTAATTCCCCACACAAATATAAGGTCCCAATGACGAAGAAAGGGACGGCGAGATTTGTGTTCTCACGTAAAGTTTGAGTGACCCCGTACGAGCGGCATTAGATAAAGTGCCAATACCCAAAAATACGTAATATATGTAACTGAAATAAAACAGTTAAAAATCTTATTTGTCATTTTATAATTTAACCATTGACGCATTTCAACTGCTAAATTGATTCTTAAAATGTACAAAATAAATAACATATCACGACTAAGCTTTCTTTGATTTACTGAAATGGGGATTATTAACAATAGCTTTCTATACGAAATAAAATTGAAAGGTATCATTGTGGCACGTGTTCCTAACTTGAAAGGGGATATTGTTGAATTTGATCGGCTTATATGATCGCTCCCTAACAGTAAATGGACAGAGAATTAGTCTCTGTACTAAACAAATAGATATTCTTTTCTATAGCTAAATATTGTATCAAATTTACCGTCGAATTTATTTTCATTTAATTGTTACTTAAACAGGAATACATGTAGATTTCACATGCTTAAAATAGTTACTAAATACAGTAATTTAAGTACTAAACTTTAACTTAATAAAAATGGATTAAGAAATTATCTTACTATGTTATACAAAACAAGGAATAAGTCAAGCTTACATACAAAGTATGCGTTGGTCAGTTTTGGAAATTTAAGTCCCAACGACTAAAGCCATTACAGCATGAACGACTTAAAAGCTATATAATAATAAAATGACAGATTTTTTGGGAATTCCACAAAATAAAATAAAAACATCCATTACTAATATTATATATGGGAAAACTTGTATGAGTGTATGGATGTTACTACATAAAATGGATGAACGGATCTGGAAAAAATTCCCTAGAGATAGACTCCAATCTAGAATAGCGCATACTCTTTTAACTCTTTCATTTTTAAATTCACCTCTAACGAAGTACACGTAAACAACTAGTTAAGAAGCTATGTTCAGTTATTTCTTACTAAAAAATAACAAATCGCGTAAAGTTCTATAAAAATATTAAAATCTTCACAATTATTTAAAAATAAGAAATCTCTATAAATAACACAATAAAGTATAAGTATGTGATAGAAGCTTTTTTATAAATCGGTTCAATGGAAAATACTGCATTGAGGGATTAAATCAGTTGAAAGCATTTCAATTTTTTTAAATTCTGCTCGCATAACATTGTGTTTGAAGATTATCTCACTGACTATAACATTTACTTCACAATGAATACTTCAAAAGCTTTGTTACGAGTATATTAAGTACATTTATATACTGAAAGCTTAAAAATACATTTTGCATTTCCAATTCAATTATTGATCTGTCTAACAAAACGTATTAGTCACACCTTTCAATGACTTGTAACTCCTTGGGATTTTGTTTTTTTAGCGTACGAGAAAATATCACAATACAAGATGTATTCGATAGTAATACGATCGCTGAAGTCATTTTTAAATTGCACTCGTAAAGAAGTCAGTACAGATTAAAAATAAATAGGACTAGCAACTAAATAAAAAAACAAATGATACGGACTTTAAAAAGATAGCATCGTCTTACTTGTACGTATTCTTTATGAATATTTTTGATTAAATAAATACATTATATCTCCTCTCTAATACTATTTCCACTTATAATACAATCCTGTAACAGAGCAAAGTGTATTTTATATGAGATAACATACTTTGTAAACGTTCATGTAATTTCGGAAACAACGCTACAATGATGGAGAATGTGATGAAGCATTTCGTCCGCTTCAAAGCTATGTTAAATTGGAATGCACGTTAAGTTATGCACCTCATGAATACCTATATTAACTTCCATGCAAATTAATCTGTTCTGTAGCTGTAAAGGGGTCACCGGTAACATAGAAAGATCGAACCGTTTGTAATATAAGTTTGTTATCGCTGAAACTTTATCAGAAACAACTCGCACACTGAACAATAGTATCGAACAGTAATGAAATATTCATAATATACGTTTGCTTATACGAATTAAACAATAACAAAGTGGCCGTTGATGTTAATATTTTTTATAAAGAATACAACGCACTTGACCACGATAGTATAGATAGTACGAGTTAGCTTTGTTATTAACTATTTATTTATATGTTACATTTAAGTTCCTCTCTATACAACTACCATGAAAGTAATGTTTATATAATGTCGGGCTATATGCTGTTATGTATAAGCTAAGCCTCCTGTAGTTAAATCGGTTCTACGAATTTCTTGGAACGTGTAAGGTTAAATGCCGTGATTAAAGTAGCTTACTATTATAATCGTGGGTGTCTTACGAATATTATAAATGCGCATGTTTGTATGTATATATGGGTGGATGTTTGTTAGAAGGTATCTCTAGAACTGCATGGATCTCGCTAAAATTTGGTACAGATGTTGAATTTAAAAATAAGTAACGACTTTGAAAATGTTCATTAATTTATTGATAGAAGGTCAAATTAAATACGTCATATAATAGTTAAATGAAATGTAATCTTGCTATTTTTTCATTCGCGTTATCACTTTAAATATTCTAAGGTTTGCTATGTTGACCTAATTATACGATCGGCTCAAGTTTTCTATCGCGCCTAGAGCTGTGTAAAGATCGTATAACGTTCAAAGAATATGCTCACTCGTTGAAGTTACGTCGCTTGTTTATAAAGAGAATTGAATTTGATTCTAGCGAATAAAGAATTAAGATTTTTCTTACATATAATCACTGATTCGGAAATGGTGTGCTCTAAAAATTGTCTCACTTCTTATGAATATTATAATGGATGGAGAACGGCTGGACGGATCTCGTTGATTTTGGCTTACAAATAGAACATAAACTGGAAGAACACGTAAGCTACTAATTATATTTTTTTAATTCCGCGTAGCGACCTCTAGTAAGTCTATAAATTCGGTTTCTCTGTATACCCTTAAATATAATAAACTCCCTCTTTTTAAATTACAACCTCAAATCTAATGTTATCTATTTAATATTAAAATTTAATATACTCTTGGTGATGAACGCGAATAAATAAAACACGATCGAAAAGCAAATTTTATTTCGGAAAATTTCGCTGTGGCTTTATAAAATCAAATTATGTGGAGATACGAAATCAGTTATTAGGTTTTTAGATGTAAAAACAAAGGGCATGTCTAAGCGTAGTAACCACAATGTACCTACATATATATCACTTGAACAAATTTTATGTCTAAAATAAATTCATTCGCGAAACTCATAGTTTTCAAACTCATTATAGAGCTGGTAAAGTTGTCTCGTTTAAAATTAAAATATGTCTGTGAACTAACTTTAAACACGTCAGTTACAAAATTGACACAATCTAGTTATCAAGTCGATTCCAATAACAATTACTTAAAATGATGAACTGCATTTAGCAGGCATGGCGTACGGGTACAATGTTCACGTGTATGTTAGAAACTATGTATCATATATTACCAACATCCATTAGCTTTGAAAAGCTACTATCCACTTTTATACAAGGCTTTTAGCCTCGTATTGTTCACCGGCGACATCAATAATCATATTAAATAATAGTGCATTTTTCTTAATTATTTTTTAAAAGTGGAAAATACAAAAAACCGCATTCAGTTTAAACTTTCAATGAGCTTTAAGCGACAAGCAAACCATATCATCTATGCTTTGTCGACATTTGCAGCGAACAAAGCGCAAACAATTAAACTAATTTACTATTAACCTAATTACGAAAACGTTTTACAAGTGGACAGCTTGTTTGTTTCAACAGGTGAACCTCACAGATTAATCTCTGTTGGATTTAGATTGTATTTTTAATTTTTAATAACACAGATGTGGCTTATGTATACTGAAATAAAATTAACAATCAAGCATCCTTATTTAAATGCCTAAACAATATTCAGGTAAATGTGGCATCATATAAAGTGTTTAAGATGTGATCATATTTATTCATATACGTTAAATTATAAAATGAATTGTTGTTGTTCACACTCTTGCTTGCGCACGTTTAACGTAAAATGAAGTGGCATTTTCTGAAAAGCTGAGGCGTCGCGGCGGCGTCTTCAAAAGACATGACGGGTAAATGCCACACAACACGGGCGGTGCGGCGCCGTGTGCAGTTTTGTTATATTAAAACTACTTAAACCTGATGCGCTAGTACACTGCTGAGTATTTTATGCAGCATACAAATTTATTATCATTAAAAGACTAAATTACAATCCACTAGATCGACTTGTGTTTTCTAAATTTATTTTTATGAATAATAGAAACTTATAACAATAAGTTGTGTTTTTCGATTCCTACGCAGTCATATAATAAGATTATTTAAATGTGATATAAATGGATAAAAAATCAGATGAAGAAATTTTTTTCGAGATCGAATATTACTTTGTTGTGGCGGTGTTAAGCGTTGGGTCGTGTGGTACACACATATAAGATGAGTCAACTACGATGTGCCTCTCGTAATGTTTCTTAGATAGGATTATCCACTGTGCTCTGTCAGAAATTACAAAATAAAGCCTCTTTTTTCTCTGTTACGAAAATATACATTAACGTGACCTGTTTGACTTAATGAATGTTTTCATTAAAATAATAAGCTGCCGTATTCTAGTTATTAACGTTTGAGACGATGGGTGAATTTTTGCAAAAGTTTTGCGCTGTAGCTTTTTTTTATAACAGAAGGGGGCAAACGAGCAGCGGGAACACCGAGTTGTTCAACGACGCCCATGGACATCAGCAATACCAGAGGAACCGCAGATGCGCTGCCGGCCTTTCAGGTGGTGATAAGCTCGCTTCTTGAAGGTCGGTCTCGGTCTATATGATGATACTTTTACTTGTGTATGTATTAAGTACCGCAGAGTTAACACAGGTAATGTACATGGATATAAATCAAGTTCGTTTACTAATACAATCGTGGAGGAATTCTTCCAAAATCTCAATAAATATTTGTCAAGTAAATTGCCTTACGAAAACTTCGCGAGATTGAATTTCTTAATATTAGGGTGTCTACTGTGTTTATAATGGGTGTCCAAGTATTAACCCTGTGAAAATTCCAACACCCTTTGTAGTTTGGTACAATCGCGTCGTCAACAATGAATGTGATTAACTCCATATGCTAATAGAGCAGTGAGTTGTTCTTAAGTTAGTCATTTTAAAGTATTGTTCTTGAAAGAGAATGTTATAAAAAGTTATAATACTTTTATGTCTTACCGATGAGTACCAATGGCAATGATTTGTCATTATACAGAATGTTAACATTTTCAAAACTCTAAGGATAAAAGACGTCGAAAATTAAATGGATGAACTAATTTCTTCTTTTATACAACTCTACAAGTTTACGCAACTTTAAATTAACCGTAGAATTCGACTGCCAAGACACTTTTATTAAAACTTTTGTCGTTGACTTAAAGAAACATTATTCTATAAATAAAAACTCTTTAAGAAATAAATCGTAAGTATTACTTTGTGGTTTAACACATAAAACTGCTAGTCTATAGATGACTTTACATTTCAGCAGCGTACTGATTAATCAATAATAATTAGAATTAATGAATTCATTTGATCAACGTATCACTGATACGTTGATTAAATGACTTCGTTTTAGTTGAACATACGAGTAGAACATGTATAAACTTAATACATAAAAAAACATTTCAAAAATGAGCACGCCGTATCTTAATTATGATGCAAAAGTAGATATAGTATTCGTTGCG
Source organism: Papilio xuthus (assembly GCF_000836235.2). NCBI lineage: Eukaryota > Metazoa > Arthropoda > Insecta > Lepidoptera > Papilionidae > Papilio > Papilio xuthus. The sequence continues at coordinate 5,391,323 of NW_013533632.1, forward strand.
CTATTCATTTCTTTACATTTTCCGCAAACTGTAACATAAACGTGCGATATTAAAAAGCGAAGCAAAAAAGAAACATTTATTTCATTGAAAACGCCAAAGAGTATTGCATTTTGCTTTACGTTTATTTTTTTATTTTCTTTTCCTGCGTTGCCATCTCACAGCCAGATACATTCAACACGTGGTTAACGATTTAAACAAGGTGAATATTTTGAATTGGTTTTACATTTACCTTCATTATTGATGTGATTAACGAAACAATTCCTGATAAACTTATTTAAATTATCGAGATATCACAAAAACGTTTGTCAGCTAATATTTCTTGCGTATTTCATGAGTTAAGTGTGTCATGTTGTTACGTTGTTAAACATATTTAGGTAAACAAAAATAGAAAAAAAAACAATGTACGTTTGTCCCGTATGCGTTCGAACCACGGGACAAATTTTGATGAAATTTTGGTAGGGTATTGTTAGACCGACAGAGAAAGTTTGTTCCCTGGCGTGCTAACATGGTGAAACTTTTTATTTGCAATGTAAAATTTGATATTTTCATTGCTTACCTATGCTGTAGTCTTTGCGATTGCAGGTAATGTCTGGTTTAAAAAGTTAATCAAAAAATATTTTGATTAGCTTCATTGAAAAAAAAAACGATAACAATTGATGTCCCGACAAAAAGAGAGAAAGAAAAGTAAATAAATATTAAAGATATAACATTACTTTTGACACTTAAAATGTAAATTGTATGTTAAAAGTATCTTTTCAAAATAAACTCTTGGACAGCTTTTATTCAATACGGCTGTGAATCTGCACAAATGCAATTGAAAAGACATATTTGTGAAATTCCGAGCTGTTCATATTTGTGTAAAGCTTCATATTGTATTCGATTGCGAGATTATGCCCATCATGGAAATTAAGCCTTATTGCGTATGTGCACAATGAAACGTAAATTTTCAATAATATTTTTACTGTAGTAAGCTTAAAATTATATCTTTTGATATAAAAGATCAGATAAAATCTTCAACTATTTACAACATTTAGGAACTATCGTTTTTACACTGAATACTCTTTGGATAAATATAACTAGCGTTTAGTACAAACCTTATAATATTATGATTTTCATTATATTATAGTCGCCTTGCCAAGACAGAACCAAATATTCCAAGTTAGCGGCCAACCTTCAAGACTGAAGCGGCACTAAAAGAAGAAGAATTATATTATATATGGTACGATGTGTTATTTTAGTTTTACCAACCCGATGTTTGTCTTCAAATCTAGCGAATCAAATTTGATCTACTGATCAATCAATCAGTAACTAGGTAGTAACCTAGTTACTGATTGAGGTAAAATTTGGCATATATGTTTAGTTCTTTTAATTAGTAAGAACATAATAAAATCTTGTTTTTTTTTAAGTTTAAATACTTTTAATAATTTAAACTAAAACAATTTACAAAATAGTTTCGCTTAAAATTGTATAAATGGATAATAATTTAAAGCGATAAGCAACGACAATAGAATTCAATCAGACTACGATAAGCTTTGATTGAAAATTGATTTGACGGGCCATTTAATTTGCTCTGTAGTCCTGTGTCAACAACTGTCACAATAGTTTATTTACAATAAAATATTTGTGTGAACACAATGTTTATTGTCAATTATAAATGTTCAATAAAGTCGAGAAAATTTATATAATTGATTGCTCAATTTTTAACGTAGGCGGTTATGTGTTTAAATATTGTTAAAGGTACTATTCAAGTTAAAATTTACCTATGGGTTTGGACTATTGAGACTCATGTATTGTCATATGTTAGTAATCCCTGGACTTAAAAAGTATAAGTGATGACAATATTAGTCAATGCAATGTAGTTCTGTTAAAAATTATAACTAGATTAGGTCTTACGACTTAGCAGGATCGCCGTAAAAATGTCTATTGAATTGTTAAAAATCTTACTAATATTATAAATGGGAATGTTTATGATGAATGTTTGAAGGTATCTCTAGAACGGCTGAATTCATTGAAATTTGGCATGCACATTATGTTTTTTTTTTGTAATTCCGTGCGGAAGGAGTGTCGGACGATCGCTCGTAAGAAAGAAATAGTATAAAAGTAAAGTAAATGAAAGATTTCACAATGTGTTACACACATTAACCCTAACGAAAGTATATTAGCGAAAAAAAATATCAGAGGCTTGTGTTCAACTACAGGTTGATTGATGACCGAGTCAGAACTCGGTAAAGAATTTATAGGAACAGAAATCGAGTGTTACCATCCGCTTTTTTCAATTATTCCGAGTTACGTTAAAACGATAGCGTTCCACGGCAAGCCCTAGCTTTATACAACGCAGCTCTTCACTCTCTCGCTAACGTATGCTTTTTACAGAATCAATTCTCTCTATACAAGCTTTTTTTTCAAATACCGAGCGTTTTACTTTTTATAGAGTTTGAATATAAATGGTTGAAACGGAGTTTTTAAGTGGAATTCATTTTTTTTAGCTTTTATCGAAGTATGAAAAGATTTAAACGTTTTATTAGATTTTCATTCCACAGCTGTTATTTGTAGCTTTAGTTCAATGAAGAAGTAAATCGCTGCTTTTCTTGGTTTATTAAGACTATAATTAAATGTTGATTAAAATATTCCTCATATTCATCACAAGCATCCATCAAAAATATATGAAACCTTTCGTCTACATGTTCTTTGTCTTCTGATAAATGAGCAGCATTCATTATTACTACAGCCGTACAGAGGCTTGTACTAATAAATGGAAGCACTGCGTCGACCGGCATATTACGATTTTGCAAAATCCATCAGTGAATGATATAAAATTATATATTTTTACATATAAAAATTGTATTGAATTCCCCCTCTTATAATTTAACGTGTCGGAAGTTCAATCTGCAATTTTGCGGTTTAATTAATTTTTGTTTTTCTTTTAATTTCGGAGCATTTCACAATGAAATGTAATATTCATAGTCTGAATTCCATGGAAACGAATATCAACTGTTTTCAATAAACTAACTTAAATTATTCCCAGTATTCATTTACTACAAACCGCACGTCTTTTTGAGACTTTAATTATGACATTCAATAGGCTTTATGATTATTAAAAAATTGCTGTAATTCAACAAATTACCTACTTCTTGTGTGACTGTTATGATCGTGTTTTTTCCATTTGAATAACAGGAATAACAATTTTGTTCCGCGCTTAGGGTACAGGATAGAGCCAAACACTTTGTCAGTTCAGACAGACAGACAGACGGCATTTCCGTCGGTTCCGGTGCGTAGTGACAATACGGACCGACAAGGTTATCTGAACCGGCGCCTCCTTGTCATCGTCAAAAAATGTCACAAAATCCTCTTTGTGCTGTCATCTTATTTTGCCTTTTGTCATTTCTATGTAGGTTTCACATATTTTTTGATAGAACTAAACGCGACAATAGCCCTTCTCCGACCGGCACTGAAATCCTTGTTGGACTATATAGTTGTTTAAGTAACGCAATCTTAAGGTTATTTAAAATATGTGTATGTACATTTGGTCTCCTTGTGGTGTCTAAACCTAATCCATTTTCAGTAAGAATTGTCCAAAAAACGCACATATCCACTTTTAAACGCGCATAAATAATGAATAATAATAAACTAAAGACACTATTACACCTGTCATGTAATAAACACAAGCTCGACCTTGTTATGTTAAAATACTAAAGCCGAATAACTCACTCAAACATGCCGTTTATGAATAACAAAATAGAAACAGTAGCATGACAACGGCAACGATAGATAGTTTTGTTATGATATAATACTTGGGAGCGAACAATCTGTATGTAGTTAGCAACTACTGTAGTATACACACATAGGAAGTATAGTATTGGGTCAACCATACGACAAATATCTAATACTAAACTAGTTTTGATAGCGTTCTTGAAGTTAATATATGTTGGTTACTAATATTCCTAATTGTTTTGCGTTTTGAAATTCTTATTCCACATTCATATTTAGTTGAACACCTAAAAACAACTCAACTAGCCTTGTAACGTAATTAACCTTACCGCAAGACTAATTTGGGCAGATGCGACAGTTGGGATGGCCTTTGTAATTTCAGTCTACTAGTTAACTTCAATGCGCTTGTTTAAAAGTTACTGACACATGGTTTTTTAATTTTAAATTTGAATTTCGAGAATTTAGAACATAGCTTTATAGACGACAATTTGTCAGCTATCCGATCTTACTTCTTAATGCGAATGTCGCTGAAATTTGGGATATGTGTTGAATATAACCTGGAGGAAGACATGGATACTAATTTTTTCTTTAATTTCGCACGGACGGAGTCGTGGGCAAAAGCTAGCAACAGAATATTAGTTGTACTTTTGACAATATCATCTTCTTCAATCTTGTCATCTCTTTCGTCACATTCTCTAATGGTAGAAATGATGCTTACTTTTACTAAGGTCTGTAAGATATTTCCTTTCTACTAATGTCCGTCTCTACGTCTTTACTTACGACACTCATCATTTCCATAGTCGATTCTTTTTTGTTTATCATATATTTCATGATTATTATTATTTTATGAATACACTTTTTAATTTTTCAACTTACTTATCAAGTATCTTTAACATAAATCCTGTTATCTTAAATAACACATGTGTTTACTGGAATAATATTTTCACTATTGTGTAAACAATTTGAGTAAGACAAGTTCAAGGTTGACTGTAAACATAAAGATATAACAATAGTATCATTTAGTAGCGAGCAATATCGTAGTTATAGTATAAATGCGAAAGTTTAGATGGATAAATATTTCTTAGAAGGTATCTCCAGAACGGCTCAACCGATGTTGATGAAATTTGGTACAGATGTAGAACATGGTCTGGAAGAACACATAGGATACCACTTTTTAATGCCGCGCGGGCAAAACCATGTGTAAAAATAGCTTTGTTGTCTCTAAGCAAATACTTATAATTTACGAAATACAACACTTCGTACTAATTTTCACAGTAAAATAAAAAAATGGCAAACCTTATCATATGTTATATTTGTAATTATTGTTAGAAGTATTATATTGTATATTAAGATATATATGAAAAAAAAAGGAAATGGTGTCATAATTTGAAAAATATAGGTTACGTATACAAGACATATAATCGTAATAATTTTGGTGGTTAGGATACCTTAAATAGCATATCTTTTTCGACTGCTTTACGGTTGATTGAATCGTTTTCATATAACCAAATATCTATGCAATGAGTACTGTTTATTGCTGCGTGAGTATGAATGGAGCGGTCACGGGTTGTTGCGCACGCGCGTAACGGGCTCCGTCCACATGCCTGCGTTGCGCGGGAGTAGTATTTTGCTCAGAATAATTAACCTTCAGAGATTGAATAATAATATTATTAATAATTTTCTGTTTAAGAATATTAATAAAAGCTAAACTTAAATGTTTTGTTGCTTAGTTTTCTTGGCATAATAAAGCAAAATTTTATATGAGTCGTATTTTTCTGAAAAAATATTTGAATAATTTGTATCTAGCGTCTACGTTATTATTCCTTAAGTTCGTTGTTATTAAGTTAGTTCTTTTATTAAATTTCTTAAAAAAATATTTGACTTTGTTCGATTGTTTGCTATGTTTTTTACTCATAAACATTTTTGTATAAAAAAAAACAGTTACGTTATTTATTAATGATATTAAAAATATATACAATCATGCGATAAGCCATAACAGATATTAATAAAATAAGAGATAAGGCAAATTTTACAATGGACTACGTGCCCAAAATCAGATATCAATTTTTGTTTTAATATGAACCCGAAATAGAAATAAGTATATTACATATCAATTCCGATAACTTAAGGAATTAAAAAATGCACCACAACTTCAAGGGTGTTTTTTACAGTTATCATGGTGATCCAGCCAGGACATGAAAAAAAATTATGAAATTGTCGATGCTTAATTAGTGTATTTTTTAAACATAACAGATGTTTCAAAATGTGAGAAAACAGACAAAGCTAATAAGCGTGTTTATAATGTGTTCCTTCTAAGTAATTACCTGACGTAAATTGCTGAAGGCAAATTTATATTAAGGTCTTCCTGGTGGCTTCTGTAAGGCGTTTAAATTTACTTTTAAAGTTCTAAATTAATACTCTTTTGTATCGCGTGGCCATTGGTAATTAAATATTAACATTTCATATAATTTGAAAGGAATTCTGCTTATGTTTTGGGGTTTCCAAATACAGTGTAAACTCTTTATAAGGTCGAAAATTTTTAGACTTTGGTTAATTTACCTTGTTTTTTTTTTAACTGCAACAGTGTACTTCCTTTTGTTTACGTTTTGTTGTTTTATTATCTAACACGTGTTTACTACGTCTGACGTAACGGTCGTTTTAAGATGCCTATTGTTGTTGATATATCTGTTTTGTATTTATTTATCGAATTCAAGGTAGTAGAAAGAAACAAATTTACGAAAAATAAGTAAGATACCCATACACACGAAATGTAATTTGTGCATTTAAATTTCAGTTTTTAGTGCGTATACATATATCAAAATCTATAATTTTATTGCACACATTTATGCCCCAATATGAAACTATGCTCCAATGCATAGCTCTAGTGTAAATATATGCATTAATATAAAATATGTTAAAAAATGACATAAAAAAAATAGTACAAAAAATTAAATAAAATAATATACGTTAATCTCAGTAGCCCCCTATTAAAATTCCATGGCTTTATCGGTTATCCTTAAGGACGAAAAAAGAGAAAGCTATACGCATTGTCTCTGTTTGTTTCTAGTCTACGCAAGAGGATATTCGCGGGGCAGGCGCGGGTTGGGGGGATGCCGGCGCGAGACGCGGGCAAACCAGTCGTGCGCGTTCTGCCGTGGGGGGTTTACGTGAGTTGTGCTAAAAATTCGTTCGGCGTCACATGTAAGCACGATGGATGTTCTTCCGAGCGGTAACCTATTCCGCGAGTTGCAAGACGTAACGGACACCGGCTATTTCGAATGGAAGCTGTCCCTTGAGGACTACTGGCAACAGGTAAGTGACGCTGCGCGGTGACTCTACCACTATGGCATGCACTGGAAGCGAACAAGCTGGCGCATTATATTGTTTAACAATTTCGAGACTTGAATGTAGGGAGGCGTCGCGCTTGCGTGAAACTTCGCGGTCGATTTTCAACGAATCTTCAACCTAAACCGACGATCTTCTTAACCCCTGTTGAAACTTGACAATACCCAAGAAGTTTTCTTAAATTTCCCTACCGAAAAAGTAGAGGACTTGCCGCTGTGCGCTGTACAACACCGCGCGTTTTACTACGCTAGAACGTGCTTACGCCACAACTAAAAATATCCTAGCAATGTTTTAAGAAGTTCGGATTTACGGTTTATCTTATTAACCGAGTTTGTATACACACAAGTGTTCAGTTTCTTACTTTTTGTAATAACTGGTCGAGTACTATTTTGAAATTGCCGCGGTAACACCGCTTTACATAGTTCAACGTTGAAAACAAACTTTATTTTACAAAGTTTACGCTACAACTTTTAAAACGTTGTACCTGTACGAACATTTTTATTCATAAATGTTATATTTTTAAACGGGGAATATTATAATGGTTATGCTATTGTATATGAATAATATTTGTTTTATTATATGTTTTTTTAATTAACCTTAATAACATAGTGACGATTATTAAACTTTTTACGGACAAATCTTACCTTGATTTGAATTAAAAATAAAAGGTTTTTTTTTATTTTCAGGGTTTTACTCACTTTTTCCAAAAACTGTTTGTATTTTCGTTTTTTACGATAAAATCTTTTAACAATTATATTTTAAATGATTTTGCCGAAATGAATTTGGACGGTAAATATTATCGTTTCAATTAATGTCTTAAAATTTCTATACAGTTATCACATTATTTTAAGGTGTACTTCCAATGTACCTAATTTCATTAATCCGTACGAAAATGAGAATCACGTGGTCGAAACACGGATCAATATTGGACCACAGAATTTAAGTCTCCTAATTCTCATTATTTCGTCTAGTTTTGTAACATCGCCCCGTTTTTTCCACGATACATTTAAAAAAAATGTCAATAAAATATTTCGTTCTTATAATTCCATAAAATTGTTTAAGTCAATAATTCTAATTTGATACAACATTCCATCATTCGTATATATTTTTCAATTTTATTTCAGGTTGAAAAAAATATTTTTATGCGTTTTAATTTTCTATGCCGTACGTTCTTTATAAAAATGTATCCGCAGTTTCCAGGGATTTCAGGTAGTTGAGCGCAAAGCAAGCCTAGTTTAAACCTCTTCAAAACTAACTTAACTCGAGGATTCCTCGGAAACCTTGGATTGGTTTTTCACATATCTTATAATACTACGGTTTAGCTGACTAATGTGGCCAAGAACATTAGATCTAAGCATTTTTTGATTTTATTAGATTTTTTAAATTTATGGATTAACAAGGAATGTAATGAGGGGAGAAAATTTCTCCAGGTGTTGCGGATGTACATGGGCGTCGTTGATCACCTTGGCGTTTCCGCCGCTCGTTGACCCCTTCTTTAAGCTTAAATAAAAAAAAAAAACTTCTTTATTTACTGACAACAGCAGAATATTTTTAAGACTGTATAAGTAGCATTAGTAGTGTGACTAGCTAGACAAATAACATGCCTCCTTAGAGCATCAAAGTCCCGAGCTAGACGTAGACAACTGTTATTCTTATAAGACCGAATCCGTAGAATTTGTTTCGGGACTTTGGTCCTTTTTTACCAGTCTGTCTCCGATACAAGTACCATTGTTACGTCCTAGAATACTGCTCCCAGAAAAATTGTCTTAATTATTCTTAAGAATAATTTAAGGTATGCTTGTTAAAGCAATGGCGCTATTCAATTATGTGTTTCATCTCACAGAAAGCATTTTAGTTGATGAAACACGATCGGATTATACGAGAGGCTTTTGAAAGAGAAATTGGTTTTGATAGGATCGAAGCAATAACTTGAAATATTGGTATACAGTAGTAAATCCTAAAGCTATCTGTAAATTCCTATTACGCCTCAATTACAATCTGCCAGTGGACTACGTTTAAATTCTACACAAACTGAAACTTGTGTATTGTTGGCAGAAAAGCCGGGTCACGGACAATTGCTATAGATTATAACAATTTAGGTGGGATTCTTCCATTTGTTCACAAATTAGAACCAGCCGCTCGGATTTTAATCCGGCTGTTAAGCTGATCAAGCAATATCGCTCTTCGATTATCTTAATTAGTGATAATTGTATTAATTAAATAGTTGAATCTGCGACGTTAAGTATTTTACAACAAATATTTTAGTTTATTCCTGACAATATTTAAATTCCAATGATACATAATACGATTTTTCAATTTTATCACAATCGAAGTATTTCCAGCAATCTGGTTGTATGTTTTTTTTGCAAATAACTTTCAAGCCAGCTCGGTAGCAAACGGATGCCTTTACCTGTAAGATTTCCTCTTTAAATGAATACTGATCGGTTGGAGTTTGTGACCGAAGTATTTTTTGCTCCCGATAAAAGACTCTTTTACCTGTTCTTGCCATTCTGTTTGTTTTATAAAGTTCCAATAAGATTGATTGTGGAGCAAATTCTTCGCAATGTCTCATTTCCAAAATCACCACCCTCTTAAGCCATATGACGCCCACTGTTTGGCATAGACCTCGCCCAAAAATCGCCACGATATTCGGTCTGGTACTACCCTCATCCAGGATACTCTGTTAGTGTAAGATGCCTGTATCAAAACGAAGCATTTCAACCAATCCTTCCTTCCCTTCTTCCCACATGTTATCCCGATTAACGCCGCTAAAAATCTTCAATGTTAACTGTACAGTTAAAATTGTAAGGTGTGTAGGCAAAACTGAAAACTGTGCAGTTTAACTCACAGTGGAAATTTTTCCTATACTCGTACGTTTTAACTGTACAGTGTGTTAGGCTTTAGGGGTTTATCAAAAAAATATTAATGTTGATAAAAGAAAATTTCAATAGAAACGTACGAACACAAAAGTCATTAAATCTATATCACGGAGAGAAATGAAAGATTTTTCTGCAGCACGTTTTTGTGTCGAGTTTGTCAGATGATGTAAACGTCCGCTACAAGCAAAGGCCGCAAATTTCCATTTGGCACGATCCTGTCCATATTTGTTTTTTGCTTTATACCAATAACACACAATACTTGTGTGCTACTGTGTGCTTGTGTGTACAATGCTCAGAGCTTACTCATCGTCTTCGTGATTGTTATACACTGACCTTGAATTTGTGACATAAAATTAATATTATCATTTATAATATAACCATCGTTACTGGAATCAAATAAAGAAGTACGCTTGATTTCAAGAAACAAAAAATGGGCTTCTTGTTGATCTAAAATATAAAAAAAATATTAGCGACACTAATCCAGTTTTAAATCCTAAATGCTGAAGTTGACAACTCCTGACTTACTTTAGTTTTTATTTGTTTTTGAAATCGGATTATAGTAATTAGAAGACCTTTCATTCTGTGTGTAAGTTGCATATTTTTAGGCATTTAATGTAAAAAAAATCCATGGATATTATGAGAGATATTGATTATCATTGATAAAGTTGACGTAACTATCTGCGATAGTCACTCGTGCGTCCAGTTATCGTGGGTTTCCACTGCTGAAAACAGGTCAATTGCAAAAAAAAATGTTACCTCTGTATTTCACAGAATTTTACAGATCACTTTATAGATTTTCATAAGCTGACATGGTTTCGTTATGTCAAAATAACAAAAATATAAAAATGTACATAAAACGATCAAACGTTTCGTTTCCATGAGCAACACGATTATTAAAAATGTGATCTTTTGAAACTTTTCAAATATTTCGCGTACCGACTATTCACAATACTGACAATATTTTCGCATTGTGATGTTTATCAGAATAGTTCCACGTTGTCGGTTGTATCGTGTTGCATACGTATCTGTGATTATTTATCAATATCAAAAGTTGTAAAGGTATTTCACTGAATATGATATTAATGTTCATATCTAATCAACCGCATGGAAGTAAAGCTAATGTTTTCAACCTTGTCCGTGGTAATCGAAGCAGTTCTCAATATATGACACAGTACCTTGGGTTTTTAATACCAAACAACTCAACAAAAGTAGTTTTCTTGCATTCGTAGAAGCATACTATAGGTATCATGTACAGTCGAACCTGGAAAACCGAAAATCTAAGGGACAGCGATATTTTATAGGTCCCTCTCGAACAGGACCGTACGATGATTCTTGCTTCTTTAGTTTTGATGGTTAACATATTGGTAATATGGCTATCTATACTTTAGCTGATAATAATTTGGTAGGACTTATAAGAGACATTCAGTGATAATGATGTATGAAACATTCCTGCGAGATAACCCGAGTACGGAACGACGATTAAAGTTAATTCGTGACAATTAGGCACGCAGTGTTCGTCATACGACTAGAGGTCGACGCTTTTGGGTGACTTGTCCACCCACGCGTATCTTAACGATGTACTTTCCACTATCCAATCGGTAGATCACGGCACTGTACTATTACTAAATGGCCTGCCTATGTTTTATGTCTCGAAATTTCAAATCAAAGACTCCTGAGTTTATGTTTAATAAACAACATAATTATTTTCTTACTTAAATAAAAAAGCGACTCCTTTAAAAAGTATTTTTTTAATAAATATGTCGTTGCAGATTTTTTTAAACTCAATTATATAATCTTCTTACAGTAATAATGCTTCTAAGACTAACTTTTCAAACACCGTGACTAGTTGCTTCGTCTTTTTAACAGCATTAAGTGCATCTGTGCAGAAAAGATTTAAAAGCTAGATTCACGTTTCGTTTTCACGTCTTTGAAAAATCCTATAACAGAAAATGCACTCATCCATTTATATATTTCAGTAGTAGTGTGTTTCTGTGTATTAGCTGCTCTTCGTGACTTCGTATTTGTTTGAAAAAAAAATACTTAGTATAATATTTATTTTACAAAATTTATTTAAGTTTACTTAATATTCAAATTGTTAAGGATGATAGGAGTAAACATAAAAATTATTTCACTCTAAGTGAACAACGGTGGTTTGCTTTTTTTAATTTTCATTGCGACAAGAAGCGGTTTTTATTACAAAAAGTAGACGTGGAATAAATTGAACTCCAAATAAGCGAAATACCAAGTCTCGGTTACGTAATACCTCTGCAGACGCAGTTTTACCAACTGCGCTGCTTTCATAAAGCAACAGTTGTCTTTTTTATTGCGATATTTTAATAAACATTACTATTTAGGCCTTTCGTACCTAAGTAAGTCTTCAAAAAATTTACGCAATGCAATGTAGAGGTTGGTACACAGCGTGCGTCGCCGATATTTCTTTCATCGCTAAATACAGTCGCTTTGTTTCTCAAAATTGTTATGAGACAAGTCGTTGCTATGGCATATGGCGGAGCAACTCTATACAGGTGACATGTAGTCGCTATCCTTCTACTGACCAAATAGACGATTCGTTTTGATGTGTTTACGGAGCCCGCGGAACGCGATTCTCGCGCCGTAAACATACAATATTAGTTTCGAAGATTTACGTTGCCTTGGATACGAAGGGCTTTAGTTATAGTAGTTTTCTAGAAAATATAGACATTTTCTAACGAGAAGCAGAGATGTAAAATTAATACGCTCCTGCAGGACGGTTGCTAGGCTAGGGATATTAAAAAAGATAGCGAGGCTGACAATTTTACGTTATTCAGTGACGAATACCAACTCATCTCTAAAGAGGATTTCGTACTTTAATATCTCGTAAAACGTAGCTAGTCTGTTGGTGATGTAAAAAAATGTAAAATATTTCAAAACTGGTGCTGTCATTTACACTCTCCTACAGTATTTCAATGTTTGTACTTTATGTACATACTAAAAGTCATTGAAAATTAAATACATGTTGCATTCTATGTTTTATATCAGAGCTACCAGCTTCCCACCCATACCGTCTGCTGCGATATCGTCTTCCATCTTATTTAATATATTGATAGTATACTATCGGTTGGTTATTATTCCAATTGCCATATTCGGATGATACCTCAATGAAGTCCAGCTTCACGGACCAGCTTTGGCTTCCGCTTAGCTGCATCGTGGGAGACCTAACTTCAGCTACTCAGCCCCACCACAACGACAAGACTGGAACTCGGTATGAGGAATTCGAATACTTAAGGACCTGAATTGCTATAAGAAGTTTCTACCAAACTTTTTATAGCAATTGAAACTGGAAATATTATCTCAGGGGAGTGAAGGTGAAAACGCAAATGTTAAAAGGAAGCGCGCTTTTGCCGAAGTTTAGACAGCGAGTATCCGACAGACTACGGGTGTGAGATCGATAACTTTACTAACAAGATTATAACGTCGTTCAATAAATGCTAATATGACGTTCGCTGAGTATAAACGATACATCACTTGTGAATAAAACTAATAGATTTAGCGGATTTTCTTAAAGGACAAATGTAAGATAATTTTGCAACTAAACTGATTTTTTCAGTTACTTTCACAACACACATCACACGATCACGATTACATCACGATTTGCGGTACAAATCTCAATGAATTAGTAGCAGATGTTTGTTAATTTACTAATATTTCTAGTACCGTTCCAACTAAGCTCTATGCTCGTGCTATGATATGGTTTACGACAATAGTTGAATAGAGGGATTCGAACCCCCGACCTCATGATAGGAAATCTTTACCTTTAACCATTAGGTTATTGAGGCTTCAAAAGTCGCTACAATAGTTTTCCACAAATCATTATAAATTTGAGGAGTATCAGAATAGAAACAGCAACAGGAAACGGACAAAGCAAACACAACATTGTTTTAGGAAACTTGAAATTAGGGCAGAGATTGTATGAGGATATCCTATACTGCATATATCGGTAAATCAGTAATCAGCTATAATAAATATTTACACATATTTTACTCACAGTAACTGCTTGAAGCAGTTGGTGTTGTACTAACCCTAAGAACACATACATTTTCACAAAGTCACAAAATGTTAGTTGTTCCAAATTTGTTTTTGTCTCTTCTGCTTTTTCTTCTCAATATGCTCCTATTTCGTTATTAAATAATCCAGTTAAAAAACCTTTTTTAAACGTTTTTTCCTCAATTGAGTTTAGTACTAACCGTAAATTTTCTTTTACGTCTAATGAAAACTGGGGTCGTGAAGTGGTAATTTGAAGGACAAAGAAAGGAGTTGGTAGAAGCCATATATGATGAAGAAGGTGGTCACAGGATGGTATTACTTTAATTGGTCACGTTAATGGCCTACCAGGACAACGCTTTGTACCAATCATGTTCAGATGTTTTTAATCAATAAATCTATATATCTAAAAAAACAATTGCTGTTTGTTAGTTCGCTAAAACTCGAGAACTGCTGAACGCATTTATCTTATCTGGCTGCGCTGAGAAAAGCCTAAAAACAGCCCTTTTCTTTTTCCCATATAAACGGCTGAATGGATCTCGCTGAAGCTTGGCACAGATGTTGAACATAGCCTGGAAGAACACAGAGGGTCATAATTATGTTGTTATTTATAACGCGCGGATGGAGTCGGGGGCGGCAGCTAGTGTAATATAACAACATAAATACAGTCGAAGTAACAACAAGAAAAAATGAGATGCAAAAAAGCTTCTACTCCTGATACTTGTTGACAAAAATTACATTTTATAATTATTATTTCTCTGTCTGGATCTAATCTACAAATGTATTCTAAGACTGAATTATTTTAGATTTAAAATATATACACTGTAATATTAGTTATAACCGTATCAAATGTTATTGTGGCATTTAAAAACAAAATAGATTTCTATTGATCATTATATAATAATTTAAGAAGAGCGATGGGAATCGAATAACATTCATAATACATAATTTTTTAAATGGGATTTAAAGTTCATAAAACATATTGCTTTTAAGCTTCACTTTATTTTTTTTATTAAATCACCCAAGGGATTGATTTTCGATTGGGACCTGTCAGCACGGTAGAGTGGAACGAAATTTCATATATGTATTATTTTAATTGATATTGAAGAAATTAAAAAAATACCATTCGCGTTAACGTATATATTAAAACATAGTGTAATAAAAATAGAATCAACAAATAAAGGGTTCGCGTTGATAAATTGGAGTGTAATTAGGTTACATAAGTACTTACTAACATTTATATTTGTATCAGCTGATTGTTAAGCATCATCTTTACGATGTGGCGATCTTTATCATCACAACATTGAGATAACAGTCTATATGTACATACGTTCAATGTTTTCGGGGTATCGCTATTCTGATAAAAGTATTTACTTTGAAAATGCAATGAAAAGATAGTATATCAGTACCGTATGACTTCATATTTTATTATTGTAACCATTTTACGTACTAAAGGCGAATGATTAGCGTGAAAGATGACAGGATTGAAAAATAAATGAAGTTTGAAATTACGAATAATTTTTATTTAAGAATAATTTTAATCATTTCAATATTAGATACTAAAGTAATCGTCTACTAAAGATAATTCCGTCCGGATATAGTTTGATAAATATGAATATCTATCCTATGATGAACTAAGACAGAATGTATATCAAACTGTTTGATTTCAGTAACAGTGGTAGAGCCCGCTTTAACATCTTCGCTCGAATCGACCCGGCTCTCCCGGTGAAATACCACACAGAAGACAGGCGTGAAGTGGAAGCAATCCCGCGTTTCGTCTGATGAGTGTGCGTCCCGGAGGCCAAAATTAGTCCTCTTTCCCTTCCCACCCTTTTTCTCATAAGGAAAGGATGGGAAGTGGAAGTGGACTTTCCGGATGAGAGGGATGCATGGAAAGGGAAAATATTTTCTTTCTGTGCATTCTCTTCTCCGTCGATTAAAAGTAGGCAACGCATATGCAATTGCGTATGTCTATGGACAACGGTCACTTCGCTATTTCAGCGATTTCAGGTGGCCGCTCGCTCGTTTGCCACCTTGTGATATAAAAAAAAAAGTAAGATTTATTCAATCAAATATCAAGGTTATTAATTGAATGTGTAATTTGGGATTCTGTCACTTCGAGTTCATTCATCATGGCAATAATTACTAATTCAGTACATGTAAGAAATCTCCACTACTTTTTTTTTAAAAATAATTATACCTCACTAATATTATAAATGCGAATGTTTGGATGTAAGGAATGATGTTTGTTAGAAGGTATCTCCAAAACGGCTGAACTGATCTGGCTGAAATTTGGTTTAGGGTTAGAACATAGCCAAGCAGAATACATAGGTCACTAATTAAGTTTTTTATAATCCTGAGCACACAGAGTGGCTGGCGACAGCTAGTACTGAATAAATACATAATTTTACATCCGCGTCGACCAGTTTGTCAATGTCTGCGTGATTCAGTGTTTTTTAATAAGAAATTTAGCGCTAAATGTATGAAGTGAATAAACAGCGTGAGGAAATTCACGTAACACATGTGAGTCAATCCTTCGCATTCGTGTCATGTTGTATGAAACGTGTCCATGTTTACGATTTACAAATAATCGAGTATGCGCTGTTCATTACAATGTTTACAAGTCAATGAAGTGGATCACGTTATTTCGCTTTGTTGTTTTCGACCGATGCATTCGATCTACTACCTTATTCAGATTCTTCTATTACTAATTCAGTACTGATCTAGTTGTTGATCGTAATCGTTAAGTAACTAGTCTGCGCCAAAGTAAACTATATACCATATAGTACCTGTTAGTTTACGAAAAAAATTGAATTAAACTATATAATGAGTTAGTAAATATAATTACTCTTAAGCCCAGAAATTAGAAGAAAATGCATGAATACTACGACAAAAACAGACTTAAAGCACCTTTGATTAATTTCTACGAATTGACTGTTACTTGCGTGCTGGAGTCTAAAACTCATTTATACTTCCATCCTTTTCATTTCTGCTTTTTCATATAGTTTATCTGTTGTTGAACATAGAAGACTATTAGAACTTCCAACAATACGGAAATTAAAATGAACCGCTCTAAAGTTTGCCTCATAGTCTTGTGAATCTTCGTTTATATTTGTATGTTTAAATAGATTTATTATTCTTATCGTCTATAACATCGTGATATTATAGATTCTTACTTGTCCGTTACGATTGAACGCAACAATCGATAGTATATTTAATTAACACTTTTATTCCGATTTCAATATAATATATAATTCAATATTCTATGAATCGCAATAGAAATCTAAAAATATTACTTATCTAAAGATAAAGGAAGTTTCTTAAGAAACATTAAATAATATCTACCCTTAGACAAAACTTAATAAAAATAATCGTTATATCGATCTTTCGAGAAGATTGGGTTCGGCCGTACGACAAAAACTACGAAGTACGTTTTACGTTAAACGTTTATCTTGTTTACATAATTTCTAAGTACACTACCGTAATGAATCAGCACTATATCAATAATGATTCATTTTAAATTATTGATGCAAAGTTAAATAATGTGTTATTAGTTATTTATAACTGACTCGGTCACAAATCAAAACCGCTTGAGGAAAAGCAAATACTGTTAGTTAGTTTAGCGAGCGAATACATATTGTACATCTGTATGTTAATAAAATAACAGCCCGTTTTTAAAATGATTTCCAACCGCCATGTATTAGATGTTTAGGTACAATTATATTATTTTTTTTCAATACATTTAATTTTTCATAACTAAGCGGCAGGAACAAGATGTGTGTTTTGTTATTATTATCATCTTATAGTAAAATTAAAAGAATAATTACAAAAAAAAAAACATTATTATTTTAGTAACTTAATAATAATATTTTGGTAAGTGTAAATTACACTGATTACCTTGTATTTGTGAAAATGGCGAAGTTATATGATATGAACGAGAGAAAAGCTATTTGCTTATTTATCTTTCTTAAATCTTACAGTGAATTAAAGTTGTTCGTTTTAAAATAATATTTGAAATTACGTTTATCGATCATGAATGCAGGCCCATTTGTAATTTGTATAGACAATTGTAAATAGTCGCGAGACTTCAGTTTAACCATTATCACACAAACTATCGAATAAGAAGTCACTTGTTGATTGAATTCATTCATCATTTTGCCTATTCTTATGCTAAGGTTAATTGCAAACGGGCGGCATTTACGATTTGCCGGTGACAAGTTTATTTAAAGCAAATGCTTTTAAAATCGCATTAACTTCACTTTGACTAGAAAATGTAGCATTAAAACTGTTAAAGTTAAAAATGTTTACAAGAGAAAGTAAATGTATAAAGGCTTATTGTTCTTCGTTGTTCGTGAAATCAAGTTACTCAAGCTGATGTTGACCTCAGTTATTAAGTTAACTAGCCGAGCCGGAGTGTTTTAACTCCATTGAAGTGAGTTTTTAATTCCATGTTTGTCAACCTAACTTTGTAAAGTTCACAAATTCGTTCGTATTTTTTTTTAATGTTTACTATTTTATATACGCAAATATTTTTGAAAGACTTTATATTACTATAGGAATATTTGCTATAGAAAATACAGTTTTTATTTCTAACCCTTAAATAAAATAAACGATATAAAATTGAAAAATATTTTTTAATAGCATATATTTTTTAAAATAGAAGGTGAGGTAGCATCACATGACAAGAGTATGTGAGCCAGATAATCAAAGATTAAAATTGTGCTCTTAAAATTTCTTGATGGTGAAAAAAATAAAAAAAATAATAATTAAGCAATGAGATTTATTTAATCATCACCATATTCCAATACGCTATAATGACCCGCGTCAAAACATCCCGAAAATAATAGATGTTTAGTTATCCTTCCTCTTCCGTAATCTATTGTTCTATTGCTCATATTGACGTGCACTTTAAATGTATATTCATTGTAGAGTTCACTCGCACAGTGTATTTCCACATGGCCGCCGTATTGTCCATCTCTTGACATTAAACTTTGATAATCAGATGCGCTTATTATATTTAAACTGTACGATGTGTCACCGATTATAAAGTTTTTATATCTATTCCATTCATTAACAACTCGATTAACGACATTCAGACGTATCTCTCGATGTCTTTCCTGATTATTGTATATGCAATAAGAAATCGATCTGAACAAACAATTTCCATCGCCATAAATCGATATTATTCTCGGTGACATATTCTTTCATTAAACTTTTTACTGTTCCAAAAATGTCACTTGAGACTTGTCAGTGCTTTAATAAATCATGGCGTCCGTCAATCTTATCTGTCAGAAAAAAGGCCGTTTTATTAATACTTTTCTTTTTCTCTCGTCCCTTGCAAAAATTATTATAACTGTTAAAGATTAAAATAAAAAAAATGGAAAAAATAACTAACGTCTCACCTTAAAATTTTGAAGTTCGAAATCACCGTTTTGTAATTTTATCTTGGACCTGTCAAAATATATTTTTTCTCTATTAGTGAAACCTTTTTGATGTTTTAAATATTAAATAATTGTTCATTTTAAAATTACTTAAGAAATAAGTACGTACGAGACATAATTGGCAAAGAAATGCGACGATCGAAGAATTGATTACATTGAATTAGTGATTCATATTAAGTGCATAAGCGGAAGAAGGTATTAGACATAAAGTATCATCAGACGATGCAATTTGCGTGATTGGCTTGGAGAGAGCGCTGACTCCTTCGATGGTTTTATTGATTATTTGATTAGATTAATGCTGGAAGACATGTATACGTTGATAATCAGACATCAAAATGGCATCTACATATGTCATGTCGTATATTCATAAAAATATGCAACCAGGAGAACCATTTTGATGCATGTTAATATAAAGATGTCAGTTAAGGCTATATTCTATTCGAAATAAATCCTAAATTAAAAAAAATGTACTTTGATTTGAGGAATGTGTGTGGGAGAGGTTGAAAAGCACAAAAATATTTTGCTAAAAAAATGAAATTCTATAATAAGATTTGTTTTGTAATTTTATGTTTCATTTACATTGTTTTATATTTATTTTATAAAATTTGGTATATAGGAGTAAGTAACTAACTTGTCTTTGTACGTGCATACAAAGTGTCACTGGACACGGTAGACCACTTCACAGATTGCCTTATATCCCGCGAGAATAGTCTGACTTGAATATTTAATATTCCTAGAATATTTGGTCCCCTCGCAAATTATCTAGGTATTGGTATAGCATATATTATACAATAATCGCAGTTTATTAAAACTTAAAAATTATTAAAATCCTAAGTTATGTCACACTTCTGTCTGAACCCACTGTAATGCCACAGACCAAAATCATTTGGTATTAATATGGTATATAAGTTTTAATAATGAAAATGATTTAACAATGGAAGTAAATTTTCATTGAAAATTAAAAATATTTCTATGAATATTTTAGAAGACAAATTTTTCTCGGGCGTACTTAGAATATTTTAGCAATTTAATCAGTTTTATCATAAACTGTCCAGTCTCCAGTGGTTTAGGAACGCCTCTGGGACAAACCTACAAATACAAATAGACAGTAAATGTGGCAAGTTAAAAAAATAAAGCTATTAAATAATATCAGTCTTTTGTATATTTTATTGAATTCGCGTTTTTATGTTAGATAACGTATTTACATACTTGTGTTTATGTATATAAGTGTCCGAATTGATTACACAATCACGAGTGAACGAACCGGACGATTGCCAATGTCACAAAGAATTAGCGCCGCGATGATAGCAGAGAGATTTGACTCATTGTTGGCGAAAGTTGTAAGAAGTAGCGGAAATGTTCGAGATTTTAATGCGTTTTGTTGATTAAACGATGTTTCAATGAAACTAGCGGTATTCTACTCTAAAATATTATGAAATGAAGCTTTAAAAAATTGAATTATTTTTGTTTGTAAAACAGAACGCTGACGCAATTTTATTTCTCTTCTCAGTTGTAATATGCTTTTAAATTATACCATACAATTTAAGCAACGGACAGATTACCATAGAATAGTCGTATCACTAAAAATAAGAATGAGCAGTTCGCTGTGATTCAAACCGGTTGTTTGTTGTCCCTTTCTTAAGCTCTGTTATGAAAAAGATAGAAGGCATATTATTAAGGGTGCGTGAGACTCGTCCTACGCTTAACAGTTGTAAAAATATTCGGATGAATCATAAGAGCGATGTATTGGGAAGTTTATTTTTTAAATTCAGTTTTAATAAAGAAACGAAAAAGTAAGTATTGTTTCTAAACTAGCAATATTTATGAATAGGTTTTTACTATTTAAAGAAAATATATTCATTGTTGGTATTAAATAAGGTACTTGGCGTTTTTTAGTATATAAGCTATTTTACTGCTACGGTAGATGAAATTGTCCACATCCGTATATCCACTCCATAGTCAACTACAGTTAAATTGGGGAAAAGTTACCCCCAAACTTTTGCTGTCAAACCTCCGTTACTAATAGTGAAAGTTACACTGTCACGTAAATTTTACACTGTGATTCGTTTTTCTGTCATAAAATATCATAGTTATTGTTCATGCTGACCTTTAGACCTTTCTATATTGTTCATTGGATTATGAAATAAAAAAAATATCTGCCCTTTTTTATAGCGAACGTAAAAGCTGCTACGATCGGAGCAACACACTCGATAGGTTCTCTATATCGACAATTGAATGCTAATTAATAGAAAAGTTTATGTTTTTATAATGAAACTTAAACCAACGATAAATTATAATACATTTCAGACGTTATTTAATGTTTGAATAATTTCATATTTAACGTTCATCTTTTTGCCGTTTCTTTATTTTATTTCAAGATGAATGTTAAAGATATACTTAACTTATATAATTAAGCCCAGCATTTATATAATTTTACTTTTTGTTTCTCCAATAGTAATGCTACGTTTTAATTTTGCCGTTGAACTTTTTGTAATTAACCGAGCAAGATGTTGATTTTAAAACTTATTGCAGTGTATCCAATCTCACTCCACGATTACTTTGCCGCCTTTGGGATAAACAAGTTTTTCTCTAAGTGGAAAACGTTTCGAAACCGCTTTGGAACATCGTAAACTCTGTGGTTTGCTTTTAGATTTTTTATCCGAGCTACTTAGTTTATTTTCCTTTTTAATCGCCTTTAATTTCACTGACTATTATGTTTTTTTATTAAAAATTTAATTCGTAATATTTACAGAAACGATCATACGGCAACAAATGGGACAGCAGACGTCATTTTATTCTTTAAAACTGCTCTTGAAATCGAGTAAGCACTTCCAGTGAAAAAGTTCTATATGATCCAATCTTATAACGGAAAGTCTTTAAAGTTGAAATTGTTAACCTACCTGAATGGTATCCGAATCGAATAGAAACCTTATAGCACAATCGAATTATTTGACTGTGCTATAAGGGATAAGCTTTAGAAAGTCGGCTCGTAGTCAATGTAAGAAGCTATACAAGAAGTATAAAGAATACAGGACAGATAGGAAGATATTACGAGTAGATCAATTCTAATATACTGTACAAAATGGAAATGTAATAAATTTTACAATGCTATTTTTTTTTGTAATCTTGCAACCAAGGTCATATTGCTCATGTCTAACGATAAACAATTCCTGTAACATATACAATGTTATAAACTTCCACCACGATAAATTCTATTCAAGACCTCAAAGATAAGTGTTATAATTCTTGGGTTGAACGAAGGCACGTGTAGCGTTCGAAATATTTGCAGCTTCTCAAAGGCGTACGTAATATATTCTCTTGCGTTATAATTTTCAAAAATTATAATAGCTTTTTGTCAAAATATAAAAATAATATAATTAAATACAAATTACAAAAAAAAAACAGATGAAGTTATTAGTGATTTTTTAATACAAGTATTATAAATATTTGCTTTAAAGTCAAAGGCAAAAATTTTAACTGCTCTTCAAATGTTCTGTTAGCCTACACACTTAAGTTTTAACTTTACAGTCCGATTGTTCAGTTAAAATTAAAGGTGTGTAGCGGATTCAACATGTCAAGGCCAAGCCGTCGATGTAAATTTAATTTCGTGTGACCTTAACTTTTAAAAAAAACTTGTTATGTGATCATCAACTTACTAGAGTTGAATAACCTAATGATTATTTGCACAGCTTTTATATTTTATTCTGAGAAATATCAAGATTGACAACCCTATTTACATAGGGACAACCCTATTTACATAGGGTTGTTGCGAAGGCAAGAAAAATATTGTAGTTTGCCAGTCGACGTAGCTTCGATATTATCAAGGTAACACAAATGAGGGATTGATTTTTTCATCCTTCCTTTGCAATCCAGGCGAGAAAATGCTGGAATATTTTCCACTTTCAGAATTGTACGATAGTCGAGATTAGAAACAGGTAAGAGAGGTTTTGATGGCTTTGTATTGTGAATAAAGTAATTGTTAACTATAGTTATATTGTTGAAAATATTATGAAAATTTTATTAAAATTCACTTGATATCACATAAAACTGACCATGATTACGCTAAATCTGATTATGGTTAACGAAAATGTACGAACGTATTATTCAATTAACCGAACACCGTAAACTGTTACCGTCAGGTGATTAACTTAGTGACCAGATTATTGTGCACAGATCACATTATACAATTAATTTGTTAACTGCTGTAGTTAATATAAATGAATTTTCAATCAGTTCCAACTATTGTAACGTATCGAATTGAAAATGGTAAATCGAGGCGTACTTAAGTTTGTTGTATAAAGGTGATAAGTAATTAACAAAGTTATATTGCGATATTGATAAAAAAATCAACATTTTTTTAATGATACAATTAACAGAAGGGTTTATTCACTCGAATAAACACTCTCTATAGTGATTTAGGAATATGAAGAGCATTATTTGATTGTTCGTCTACATTTAATAGGTTCCGAAACTAGTAAACTGATATGAAAAATTATTTCACTGCTATGAAGCAATACTATCTCCGTGTGACATATGCTATATTTACAACTATTTTTTTTTAATTTTACGCGAACGATGTTGCGGGCAACTGCTGTATATAATCAACACGTTAAATACCATACCAAGTAATACTATTAGACATGTGTGTAAAGTTAATAATCGTGACTATTCAAGATAAACAGCCCTAATCTTTATATATTCCTCTGAATCACGATCCTGATTAACTCTATGTATAATATAAAGGGCGCTTATATACGAAGATAAAAATCTCATTTCTATAGTATTCACCGCGTCATAATCTTACAATCAAGTAAATTAAGACATTCAAATCTAATAAGTTCTTGATCATTGTTAATAACGATATATTTTGTTTTGTTATGTTGTTAAATTATAATTATGTTATGCATTATTAAACCTTAAATTCTGTAACCGCGCGGCGTAAAAACGCAACTGTAGGCTTGAACATAATTATTATTATTTTTGCGGAATTTTTACTGCCTTATTATTCCACTCTTAAATGTACTCTCTAAGTGCAATTTAACTAAAAGCTATTTTACATTCATAAGAAGCAATTCCGAGCCACAGGGCTTACGTTAGGCGTTGACTCATTAATTCTAAAGTCACGTCCTATGGATGGTGTAGTTATTTAAATCGATAAATAATTTTGAATGTTAATATTCGGATAATATTCAGGTGTTCGTCAGGTACAATGGAAGGCAATTCTTATTCGAAAATAAAACTTGAACACAATCTTACTAGTATAAATGCGAAAGTTTAGATGGATTGATGGATGTTTGTTAGAAGGTAGCTAAAAAACAGTACAATGGATCTCGATGAAATTTGGCACAGATGTAGAACATAGTCTGCAAGAACATGTAGGCTATAATTTTTTTTTTTAATTCTGACAGGTAGCTTATTAATAATTAAAACAACGTTTAATTTGCATTCGTAAGAGAAATTCTAAAAGTTAGGTGAGAAGCTTAGTATATTGTCGACGTAGCATAATAGGTTTATAGTTTTAAAACTACGATAACAATATGTTTTTATACATTTGTTTTGGCAGTGGAAACTCATTGCAAAATTGTTTTCATGGTCGTGACAGTTAACATTACTGAAACACACCCAAAGAATGACATCACTGGACTGGTTTAGCTGCCAACGTTTTCATAAATCGATGAAATATCCTATAAAGGCATAAAAGTTTTGAATACATGTAGATTCATTCCTAGAATCTATTGTAGCCTTTTCAAATTTAGTTTCTAATTTTTTTTACTTTTTTATGTAACTCATATATGTATTCCAAAAGGATGGTGTTTATTTTATGAGGCATTAATATTTTGTTATGTAAGACCAGAGATTCAGATAAAACATTATTTATAGAGCGGACATGACATTTTCCTTCAACTATTTACTTATAAGATAGAATTTTAAAACAACTAAATATTTTAACACTAGTATTTTTGTATGTGTTGTTTACACCAAATAAATAGTACCGAATGAGGAGGCAATTTAGCTTCTGACTGAACCAGTGGTTCAAATGATTGCGTATTGTTTCCGACAAAATAAAAGATAGCGTAAATAAACCTTTCCGTTTATTCGGGGACCAGCACTTCAACGGGCGGTAGTTCGCATCGCTTGTCTATTGTGTTAATTTAAAGCCCACCGACAATGACGTAATTTACAAACTGTTAATTATTTTCAAAGCTCATATAAAACGTTGCATATACTATGTTATTTTCATGTAAATACATTCTAATATCTTTCTTTTATGTACTTATTAAGGTATATGTAACGTAAATAAAACGTTTGAATCGATGGATGTAAATATATGTTAACAAGTAACTCCAGAACAACTCGATAAAACTTGAAACAGAGTTGGTTATAGTCTCGAATAAGGCATAGACTACTCAGAGTTTTTTAATTCAAAGCTGATCAAGACGCTGATGACAACTAGTACAACAAAAAACCTCAATCAGAAAGTTGGCTATTCTGATAGTATGCGGCTTTATTAGACGCTTTAGTGAGGAATATTGAACAACAATTTTGATGTTAATTTCGATAGACTTTGCTTTATTTCTTTGTTTGAAGTGATCATATTGGTAATTTACGGTTGTCGAACAGGGTATCAGAAATATTAAAGAACGAAAACTTTTATATAGAAAACTTGAGCCATTCGTCATAAGAATGCCTTAGCTATGAGCATTATACGTATAGGGGTGTATTAAATACTTTTATGTAGTGAGTGCACACCGCAGTCAGGGCAGTTCGTATTGTGCGAATACAATGGAGGATAACATTTTTTTCCTTACGAAGGAAATGCGAAATACGCAAGCGATGAAATTTTTGTCCGCCATTATCCTTACTTCACATTGTGTTGAAAGTTCATCGAAAGAGATGCATAGAAATTATATTTATATAGATTGTTGCACATAAGAGTAATTTTTAGTACTTTCATTGTTTTTAAATGTAAATAAATTTCACCTTTAAAACATAAATTTGGAAGTCAAATGTTTTCACAGATCTACAAAATCGTAGCGGTAGTATGCTTAAACTATCAATATTATCGCTTCATATTGAGTCCGGTCCAGTTAACCGAGAAATGGCATAACAAAAAAACATTACAACCTTATCCCTTCGTTATACTGACCTATTACTTACAACTTTGTAACAAAATCAATACTCCTTTCCGTCAACTTTGCTACAGACAAGAAAGTATCAGATGTAACTTATTTACGACATCAGTAAAATGTACGAATAAGCCTAAGTAACCTTACACTTTCGCAAAAATATATAACTAGGTCGCGTCTTGTTTTATTTACATTAGATGTAGTACTAAATATCTATACATATTAATATAATTGCATGATGTAATTATGTTAAATATTGGAAACAAAAACAAATGTTTAACATTATTGTCTCTCTGTTAGCAAGGTTCTTTTTCTTTCTGTCAAATTTGGCGACTACGAAGTCGCGGGCAACCGCTAGTTTGTATGCCTTAAAGGCCAGAGTAAAAATTTTATTCAAAAATGTCAGCGATAACATTTTACTCATGTGAATATAACATAAGTACTTATGTTCAAGATACTCTATAGTCTAGAGCTTCAAATATAAAAATATTGGCAGTTTCGAATAAAAGGATAAAGTGCCCTAATAAAATAGAAAATGCATCTGCGATTCGAAATGCACTCACATTTTGTGGAGAATTTCGCTTATAAGAAAAACATAAACTCGTATATCCTCGATGTTTCACGAGGATTATTAAAAGAAATTGGAAATATGATCGGAAGTTTGTTATGCGAATTTCCGATGAGACTCTTCAGCTCATATTTTTGAGTATTCATATAATCGTATAGGGGATTTGAATCTATTGTGTGTTTATAATTTAAGTTTTATTAATTTTCCGAATTTCTAAAACCTATTAGCCTTACCTTACTTACTTACCTTACTATCTAACTAATATTTTACTAATATTATAAATTCGAATGTTTAGATGTATGGATGGATGGATATTTCTTAGAAGGTATCTCCGGAACAGCTCAACGGATTTTGATGAAATTTGTCAAACATGTAGAACATAGTGTGCAAGAACATATAGGCTACTTAATAAGTTTTTTTTATTATTTCGCGCGGACAGAGTTAGTTTTCCATGCTTTATACGATGTTTATCTTTTTGTGAATGTATGTAGCAAAATATTGAAATTAAAGTGTGGAGTTCGCCTTTACTTAAGTCGACTTAGTTCAAGTTATCGGAAGAAAACTGTAAGAAGTTCAAGTACTTAAAACGCCTTTGACGCTTAAGTAAAATCTAAATAGCTTACGACTTACTTCTTCAAATAAAAATATTCAATAATACATTTTAAATTAATATTTATAATATAAAATTTAAATTAATTATTAATACTGGCAATCCAGTTTTGATGAAATCTTACTGTATTATTTTTGATAACTTTAAAAACAATTCAAACGATGATCGATTTTAAAATAATGAATCTCATTTGTCTTCTTTATAGCAAAAGGTGGAAAACCAGCAAATGGCCTTCCAAGATCGCTTAAATAACGAAGTGACCTCAACGCATATACGCCTACGTCTGCAAGAAGCAATAACCAATAATTACCAAAACCAATAAAAACCAATAATAATTATTGAAAATAAAATGTTACAAATTTATTTTAGTATGGTCCATAATTTCATAAGAGATGATAGGGACTCGGGAAAGTATGTTTAATGCATCATATGGAAGATTTATGCGAAGGTAAAATTACTTAAAATAAATTTGTAACATTTTGTTTAGTATAGTTTAATATAATAGATAAAATACTTGATTAGATTAAACGTAATGCCGTTCCAACCATACTAATACCTCAACACACGTCCTGCGTGTACCCTGAAAATCGATCCTTGACCCCTTTCCTGACACGGCAACCCACACCCAACTGTCAGGGGGAGAGTTTATTTTCGTTGTGGTGCAAATTGCAAGAGAGCGCGAAATTTATATGCGCATGATATATCATTCACAGAAAACAAAACAAGTTAAAAAAGGCGCCTAAAATGCTTTTTTCTTTACATTTAAAAGTGGTCTTGCAAATTCAGCTATATTTTAAAAAGTTCATAACCCTGCCCTGTGGTCTACCTAAACTGCGTATTCCAGCTAGTGACTAACAATCCTAGGACCTTGTACTCGTGCATCTTTAGCCTAGAAAGGTTTAAGCATTGTTAAGAGCCAGTCACCGTTCTTTGGGACGGATTTTGATGGTGCCTAACAGCGGATATTCTAAGCTATGATATTTGACACGTATTTAAAAGGTTGTGGAGGCAGATTGTTTTCACAGTAAAGATCTAAAGCAGTAAGTCGCAAAAATTTGTACCACGTACGACTATTAATGCCACCCTCTTACCGACACGGGATAGGGTGCTAAAAAGCTTGGAAAAACTTCGCTATTGCTATCTCTGTTTACCTGCATCTTAATAAAACTTTGAAGTTACTATCAGTTAATTGCGAAAAATGGATTTAAATCTAAATGATTTGTTTATAAGGAAGATGTAACGTGGGAAGTGACAAACAAAAACACGAAGAATAGCATGCAAAGTACGAGAATAAACAAGAATGGTAAGGAGTCGAAGTTTGCTCTTGTTAAAAATTACATTACGGAAATTTACGTTCACAGAGAATTGAAACAGAACGTAAGAAATACGCTACAATAATTCCGATTTGATTAATTAAGAAACATACATCAAACTAAAATTAAAGGAAAATTAAACTTCTCACTAATATTATAAATGTGAATGTTTAGGTGGATAGATGGATGTTTGATGGTATCTCCTGTACGGCTTTATGGATATAGAAATTTGGCATAGACGTAGAATATAGTTTGAACGAACACTTATGCTGCCAATTAACTTTTTTTATTAATTCCACGCTGACACAATTCATGCGACAGCTAATATAACATAACACGAAGAAGTCGATAATTTTTGCAAATAATTTATTGTTACAAACAATATGTAAGTATGATTTATGTAAATAAAAGTTAGCCTACGTTTGTCCATTGTGAATCTAGCGCGGACCTTGTGAACAATTGTTTGTAGACAAACGATAGCTCTATATGTTTGCTTTGAATTTGTATATGTATCACAGGAAACGGGAAACAAGGTAATTATAACAGTGTCTAGTCAAATTTCCACATCTGCCGCAAACTCGAATTATATTATTTCCTATAGCTTTCGCAATCTACGTAATATATAGCTGTAATGGTCTTTTATAATACACTGTTCTATTAAAATAAAAAAAATGATTGGTAACATTTCATTGTATCAAAATATAATTTATATTTTTCACTTACGTGTAGCATTTGTGTTGTTAATTACAAAAAATATTGCCCTGATTGAACTTCATATTTTTGTTCAGAAGTTTACAATATTTTTTTAATTGACATTAATTTATGGGCAATTAAATATGCAAACGCAAATGCAAATTTGTTTTTGTAAAATCTATGTTCGTAAGTTTTGAAATTACTTTTTCACCAAATAAACATTTTTGATGCGAAAACAAACAGGTATATTGTTTAAGAAAGGGGATAACGACTTCACTAATTAGTGAAAAGAAAATCAAGGATTTAACAAAAACAGAAAATCCCGAAGCGTAAAATAAACATTTCTTAGGTTTGCTTATAAAAACGAAATAACAGTGTAATGATGTTTTTCTAACAATTTTGAATCTGTTTTCTAATTAACAAAATTGAAATCCTTTTTTTTTGTTTTTACTAACAACAAATATTTGTTAGCCTGTTTTTAAGTGCGGTATTATAGAAAAATCTGATTGATTATCTGATATCAGTTTATTGTGTCCTTATGGTCACTTATATTAACTGTATACTGTAATTTAACAGACTATCCTCTTACTTGACTCAGCTTACCTTCCAGGACTGCGCTCAGATTACGCGTGAGGTATCTGCGGATAATGAGTCATAACTCGTGAGCAATTTAATAACAAATGTCTTTAAAATTCACGAGCTGATTTTATTAAAGTTAATTCGAACTCACAAGCTGTGACCCCAACAGCTGTTCGGTTTGTTCGAGAGGCTACATGATGACTCAAACAGAATTAATTACGAACGTCAACTCTACAAGGCAGAGAGCATAATATGTGCAAATATGTCATCAGTAGAATTTTATGAAATTAATATAATAATTATCAGCTTATGATAAAAATGAGCTAAAATATAATGAGCTCACTATGACAGTATACAGGATGTCTCAAAGATGTATAAACACGTACAAACCCTTGTACACAAAAATATTCGTTACATATCAGCAAAAAACTTTATCCTTTCAGTCGGGAAATAACAGTTATGTTAGATTACTTGAACAAAACATGTTATGACAATTCTTATATAAATTAAAAAGAATAGTTTTTTTTCGATTATAAAATAAAAACTATATTTACATCTAGAACTACTTTAAATAAGTTAAAGGTCACTCACAAGGCAAAGTAACAATATGGAGCTAATTTTTCAACGTCTTCCATACTTATAGACTTGTTAATGTAAGCACTGACACAGACACGTGCCTGTATATGATTTTTGCCTACTTTCAGCGTCAGACAATGATTCACGCGCATTATGCTATTTTCACACAAAGACAGAACATTGGAGAGGACAGAGTAGTAAGCCAGTGCAGTACTGGTATTGTTTGAACGTTAATACCCGCGCCGAGGCAGAAGAGTACTCTCTTGTCAGTAAATTACCAAACAATAGTAGAACTGCATAGTAACATTGTTTCCCGTCACTGGTCTACCCTCGTGTAAAACTAGCATTACTGTTCCATTGTGCGCCGTCCTTACAATCAACTTTACGCGAACAGAATAATATTACTTTTAAATCCTCTTCATATTCATATAATAACTTCACAAAGGAATTTTTATACAATGGCCAAATTAATGTCATGTTTTATAATTTAGTTTTTTCAATAACAGAGGTAATATTTATATCAATATAAAGAGTGTCTTGGAACGAACATTTATGATGTTGATTTGACTATCTCGAATCAAACTTTGGAGATGCAATTATAATTATATTATCGTTGGCTGAGTAAAAATGTATACGGCATACTTTTCGGTGATACTATCGCCTCATAAGCATACAGTTTCAAATCATTAAACTGTCCCCCGCAAAGGAAACTTTCTATAGGGGCATCTAAACAGCTTCCGTACCGCAACCACAATACGCTTACACATAAGTAGGAAGTTTCTATTCTGTTACTGTGGTAAGACTTACTAAGATTAATTGTTGAGATTGTAAAACTTTATTGCCAGTTTATAAAATGACTGTGTGTTTTCTTTTATTTTATACTTTAAAATGTTACGCATAATCAGATTCCTAATCTTACTTATCTCACTAATATTATAAACTAGC
Source organism: Papilio xuthus (assembly GCF_000836235.2). Lineage (NCBI taxonomy): Eukaryota > Metazoa > Arthropoda > Insecta > Lepidoptera > Papilionidae > Papilio > Papilio xuthus. The sequence continues at coordinate 5,423,127 of NW_013533632.1, forward strand.
TGTCGCCCGCGACTCCGTCTGCGTTGATATATAAAAAAAAACGTTAGCCATATCGATAAAGCCGTTCTTGAGTTATAAATAGTGTAACTAACACGACTTTATTTTTTATATATATATAAGATGTGAATGTTTGGATGGATGTTTATTTAGAAGGTATCTCTAGACGGCTGCATGGAACTCGCTGAAATTTGGCAGAGATATGTGAACATAGTTTGGAGGAACACATAGGCAACTTATTTTTTTATTGCACGCGCATGGAGTTGCAGGTGAAAGCCAGAACATAAAATTGGATTTCAATATTAAATCAAAATAAATAATTTTAGTATAGTATAGTACAGCATAAATTGAATATGGTTTTCTAGATAGATATAACCGTGACTGAATACATGGTTATTAGGTCTAAATAGTACATTTTTTAATTTTATTTTTTTAAATTGCAAAATATTGTATGAGTGGTTTGAAGGTTATGTACATAAATGCTACTAAGCTTATTATGGCAACAGTTACGAACATTAATTAAATCCGGTGAAAAGTTCGCGGTATTATTTTGTGAACATGTATTTTTGTTTTTTATATAGCGCTATATTTTCGTAGTAAATAATACCCAAATTATAATTATGAAAAGGAAAAAACTTTAAATATCATTATATTAAAAAATGTATACTTAATTGAAATTCAAGGATTTAGACGGGCCAATAGGTAGTTAGGTAAATAATATATAATAGTACAGGAGGTAGCAACGTTTTCGAGAAAGAATTTCAGGTCAGCTGATTTTGTGATATGTCGTCCTTCTTGCTCTTTCGGATAGAGTCTAGGCTATCTGGCTGATGGTAGCGGTTGCGTTCATTACTGCGCATCCTATCTGTCCGCGTACTTATCCTGGATTTTAAAATCATTTTAAGAGGCGAAATTTTTAAATTTTTGTTTTTTAATAAGTCTACCTGATATACCTTTTTAAGATAAATTAACGGAATTTCTAATTTCCCATAATTAGCAGGCTATTTTCCAAACAAAATAACTTTAATATGAATATAAGGAAACGGGTAATTGCTTTCGCAGCCTCATCTTATCACGCCTGTCGGAATTGTTTCCGCTTACCGAGGCTTAGATCGATCGATATATCGCCTATAGTGTTTACTTGTGTTTTAGTTGGATTACCATTCTGTCACAAAATATAAAATGAAACGACAACACCTTGGTTGACAGACTTTAATACAATATGAATGATTATGAAATAAATCAACCTATCTGTTCTGAAATGAAAACAGTAATATAGTGTAAGTATGCAGAAGAACTTTTATAACAAATGTTTGGCTATTTTGTAACAGTAATTTAGACGTATTCTTGTTACGATATATTACTAGCAAAATTTACTCTTGAATTAGTTCTTCTTTTGTTGTTCCATTTAATATAAACATTCAGCCATAATTTTAAATAGTCCCTCGTTTTTTTTTGTATAATAAGAATAAATAATATAAGCATTTATAATGTTTGTCGTAAAGTTGATGCGTATAAGAACGCTAATTTAAAGATTATAATGCTGCCATAGAAAAAACGAATATTATATTGACTCGTTATTAATAAAACTCTCGGTTCCTCTTAATTAATTAATTAACTTGTATCACAATACAAATATAAAATGAATGGACAACCTTTTCGAAGCGAAATTAATTTGCTGTCCAATATTTAATTGGCGTATTTTAAGTAAGGCTCTGTATCAAAGCGAAGTGCTTTGTAAAGTTGTAATGTGTCATATATAAAAAAATACATAAAAAACCTTTTGTGATGTGTCTACTGGTGTGTTAAAAAAGTTTGATTTGTCATTACATGTATCTTTATCAGATAAGTTTTCGGGAAAATATTTTTACGTCCTGTATGTAAAAACTTTGAAATTAATACGAATGTTAAAACTTGTTTGTGATAGTTGCATGTGTGTGGAGCAGCAGTGTTGAGCATACGTTTTAAATTTCCATAAATCGACGCAGCTTGGATTAATTCGTTTGGAAGTACAATAGAAAATGGTCCAAGAGTCTAAGGGATCGCGATATTTATCTCGCTTATAGAGTTTTCACTGTAACCCGAGTTTATATTTAAAGTCGATTATAAAATTATATTAGAAAAATATGTAGGAAGTATGACCTATTTTCTTTATGACTTTCAGTTTACATATTTGTTTATATTGATCAATGATCTGGATAAATGGGACTAGAGAGCAGTCCGTGGGAATTATCCACCTTAGTCGGTACATTGAGCAAACGGGTTAGCAGGCGCAGTGGCAGGCATTTTCGCATCGGTTACGTCACGGTTATCGGTCCGTGTTAATTTAAATCAGGCCAAGTTTAGTACGTCAACGCTGAAAGTCGGTCGCTGGAGTACTCTCAAACACTTAAACACAATCCTTGGCAACATGTCATTAAAATCTGTTTAAATTTTAATAGCCTTTTGTGGATTTAAAAAAAAAATGATACGTAGATCTTTGACGTTTATTACTATATTTTCTGTTTCTATGTTATTTAAAATATTTTTTTATTGATTTTTTACATCTCTTCGATTGTATTCCAGGAAAATTTAAATTGCCAATTTTAAACGGAAAAATAAATAATTTTTCTATTTTAGTTATTCATAAATTCTATATGCATTTTATACTTTCAATGTATTTACTCGGCATTGGATAGCACACCGAGTACATGTGTTATAGTTTATCGTATTCTTGACTTTACTATTATACCGTAAAAAGTAAGAATTTGGTGGGTGCTCTAAATTACACGAGTCTTCATACAACATACCTATGGTTAATGAATTTAAACTAGGCCATGGAACAATGAAAATGTTTATTAAATGTTTAAACCTAACATTGTACTGAAAATTGCCTCGCATACTGTAATGTTGTGTAAATTGTATGCAGGCTTATTGTCATCCCTTGAATTGAAAAAAAGAACTCTGACAAAACAAAGACATAATACTTATTAATAAAAGTTTCTCGGCATTCGAATTCTACGGTTACACAAAAGGGGCTTTGACACTAATCTATACTAAAATTATAAAGAGGTAAGATTTTGTTGTTTGAATTGAATAATGAATGCGAATTATAAGGTGGATAGTTGGATGGATTTAAGTTTAAAGGTATCTCCGGAACGGCAGCATGGATCTTGGTAAAATTTGGCATAGTTGTAGAACATAGTCTGAGAGAACACATAGGCTACTTTTTAAATTTTTTCTTTAATTCCGAGCCTACGGAGTAGCGGGCAACAGCTAGTAAGCTATATTTATTAAAAGATTTATATTATTTCGCGAGGACGAAATCGTAACTGTTATTAATTTAGAAAATTTTCTTCGTATTTTTTTAGTTATACCAACCATGAAATAAATTACGCTCTTTTTTGATAAGGTACCTAAGTTACTTAGGTATACTTTAATCTATAACCTTAATATATACTGGTTATTAAAATAAAAACGTTGAAACTGATAAAACGATTAACAACTTGACTAATAGCTCCATTGTATTGCATGATTCATATCAATTTACCTTTATTATTCTAAAACAACTAATAAATCAAAGCTATTAATTGTTTTCCTAAAATAATTGAATATCGTTTTGCGAATATTCGGTGGAATTAAATTAACAAATAACATTTATGAGTACGTTACAAATGTATTGGTGCACAAAATAGCTATCGTAGCTGTAGCGTCCCTATCGAATTCGATGACCATTTCATTACAAAATAGTAGCATCATGGTTACATTGAAACGACTCAGTTTCAATTATGCAAATAATTAAACTCCCATTCAGCAGTGTCTATGAATCGTCCTTTTAATTAATTGAATGTAATCCTCTTAGGTCTCATACGCACTGGCGATAAAATATATTTTTTTCTTATTGTTTTTTTTATATTAAATGATTCCTAAATTATTTAGCTTGTAATAAATTATCTTCATACGAAATATGGCTGATAGTAATTCGATGTTTGACACAATTAGAGCCAGTTCCGCATGATTAAATTACTCGCGGTGGGCTTCTACCGTTTGTCCGTACGAACGGATGCTGTGAGAAATTTCGCAACTAGCGAAACATGAAATGACCAATTCTATTTCATTCCAAATGTTCCTATAATTAGGAATCATGAACTACAGCATTTTTTTTCTTAACAAGCTGTGATTTAAAACAAAACATTGAAACGTAATTTAAAATTGTTAAGCAATGTCTTACTAATGTAATAAATGCGATTGTTTAGATGGATGGATGTTCGTTAGAAGGTATCTCCAGAACCGCTGCGTCGATCTCGCTGAAATTTGGCTTAAGTTGGCATAATTAAGATTTAAAAAATTATTCACAGACGGAGTCGCGGGCGACATCTAGTTTATAAATAAATGATAAAGTTGTATCTCGACGCACCAGATTTTTCTGCAATGGTTCGGATAAATTTTATCAAAAGCAAAGTAAAGTGAAATCCTTAGCGATCTATTAACAGTTAAAAATAAACTTAAATCTACACTTAACATACACTATGATGAACTAGGCAAGCTATTTTCTACTTGTTTACAGGCTTAATAGTATATTGATTAAACTAATATGTATTCAACAGTCATTACAATGTGTATAATGGATTCGCGTCGGGGACTTGTTGTGATGTGAAATGCAAAGCAATTGTCACGGAGACAGCTCATTTATGTCATCGCTTCCGAACTCTATTGTGGGAACATTAATCGGAGGAATATTTGTATATTGATGTTATTTCGGACCATAATTATTATATATTAAATATTCAGTATATAATTTTTCAAGTTAAGTTTGAATTCTTTTATCTAAACCCTAGATTTCGACGCTAAAACACCAAGATCTTGAACATCTAATCAAAGCGAATAATCTATTAATTAAGTTGTAGGTAAAGTTCTATTTGAAATACTCAAATGGTTCTTTGTGGTAAGTTATATCCGCTTGTAGTTACTTTTGTTTCAAATAAAAATAAATATCGTAAAGCCGGTTCAATATTTATCTTGTAAAAAATCTGTGGTAAATTTTAAGTTTTTTGCCGAAGGGCTTAACTAAATGCCGACTTGTTTTTTGAGTACACATAGGAAGTTGAGTATTAACAGTGTTTTTCAATCGCGTTATTTGCACGAGCTATATTTTTAAAGGGGAAGTGAATCCGAACGTTATTTTACAAAAAAATTAAAACTTTGTCGGCTGCCAGTTAGTTATACGCTGCGGATTTTTTTTCATTACTCGATTTGGTAACCAACAGGCTTATCCGTCCGAAACGCCTTGTAAAAAACAGCACCTGGAGGCTTATTTTTAGTAAACTGTTAACAATAAAATTATATATTATAGATAAAAACATTTTCGTCAATATTTCCTTTTATTTCTTTACTCCTATTTAAATACCATTCTTTTCACGACCAAAAAGAACTATTCTTTCCAATCTGCTTTAAATTGAATTTGCAACACATTTCCTCTCACGTTTCTTTATTGTAATTCGATTTAAAATGCATTGAAAGAACTCTTACAATGTTTTGAGACTATTTCGCAATATTATCTAAGGGAAAATTTTGAAGTTATACTAAATACCTACTTTATGTTATTCATACTGTTTCTTCTTGGTAAGCGTCGCTTCCTCTTTCAACTTTTAAGTACTAACAAACTTTGAACTTGTTTTCAATTGCTTCGTAAGTTTACCAACACTATATCATAATATCGGCTTTAGTACTAAATACAAATACGAAATATTGCAGTATTACAGCGTTTATGGTAATGTAATAAATTGCAATTAATATGAGAGTACGTATCAATTCATAATGACTACTAATTAACATACTGAGCAATACTGCTGCTTCAGTTTTGCACAGAGCAGATATCTGTCAGAGATTTCAGTGTTTAAAATTATTCTGCAAAGTATTCATTAACAACCAATCATTATTCGAAATAGGCTACCGTAATCAATAAATTGATTAATAAATAAATTAATTAATAATATTAAACACAACACAAAGGTTATTTCAATGCTAGACGCAAAGGTAAACACAATAAGTTTATTGTCTTTTTATTCCTTAGGGAAGATCACTTCCTGACGTCCTTGCTTTGTGCTACAATTATAAATTTTTATATGCGTCGTGTCATCCGGTTGTATGACTTTGAGACTTATTTAATTATTTCACGTTGTAGGTCGAGGCATTGTACGCTTTAGCAGTAAACAGTTGATTTAATTATTTATTTATTTGTAGGAGTTTTAGAAAGAGACAACTCATTTTGAGACTTCAGGAATAAAACTTGTCTTTACTTAGAAACACTAAAATATCAAGTATTCGTCGTATGTATATTTAATTATTAAATTGAGAAAAATCTTGATGCATTATAAACAGTAAATAGTCAGACGATTGTAAGGCGGAAAAAATATACTTTACTTTTATTGTTAAAGAGGAAAAAAAATATTCGAATAGAACAAAGTTCATCGCAAGCTGTCCCGGACAATAAATATTACGGAAGAAAATACGAAACAACATTTCACTCCGATGCCTTTACATTTCGTATTGCGTTGGCATATTGCAAAAAATTGTTCCTAGCTTTTCTTTTAATTGAAAGATAGGTTATTGATTTCTGATTACTTTCACTTCTATAGATAATTGATTCGAAACAGGTTTACTTTAAAAGAAAATTTTGAGATATACTTGAAAAAATTTTACAAATACTTTTTTAAATTGTATTTATATTGGTGAATGAACAACGTAGAATATTCTGGATCAATCATGATACAACGTTAACCGTTTTATCATATTTGCTAAGTGTTTTTTATACTCTTCTCAAAACACACTATACTTTAATAATTACTATAACAGAAAGTAATGAATTACGTTTTTCGTTGCAACTTGTAAGGCACTAAAATTATTACTTTAAAAATAATACCAGAATCTCAAAGTTATTTCTTATGAAATAAAGTTTACGACAGCACTAAAAAAATAATTTCATTTACTACGATGGAATTACAATGCGGCCACAGTGCATTATATTATTCTGTGAGTATCACTTGATGTATTACTTATAACAAAAGTGAAAGTATTGTATTTAAACATTTCAAATTTACAGTAACCTATGTGTCTACCGCAAAAACCGAACACGCGATACGAGTCATAGAATTTAGTGAACATTTGCCGCAAATAAACTATGAAGTGGATACATCGCTCGATTTGTTTTTAGATATACTTATTAAAATAAATTTAAAACAGTTAAATAATACAAAACGCAATATTATAACAGATTACGATTTAGACAAAACTGAAATTGATTTGATTGAAAATGAATTTCGTTTCAGTCATTTACAATTACAAATAATCATTTTAACTAAATTGCAAAAATTCATTAACGTTGGTAAAAATTTTGAATCGGAAACATTTAAAATCGCGATATTGGAGCTTTCAGTTTTAGTATTTCAAAATATTATAAGGAACAATTTGGAAAACATCGGCGGTAAATTGTCGCAATTAACGGAATGGGACGAAAAACCATTGAAAGATAAAATATCGAGACAACAATGTAAAATTGCTGTACACGTTATAGAGAGAAATATTTGTGACATATTGAATCTTTGCTACGATAAAATATTGTACACGGAATACCTGACGTATTGGTTCAAGCAACTAATGAGTACACGACCTTACAATTTGAAAGCATTTTTCTCAGCAATATCGGAATATATTAATTCCAATGTTTTAACATTCAAAACAAATTTAAATTTTCGGAAAAGAATCAAGGATATTATAAGAGGAAATTCAAAACATCAAAGAGATGTAATAGATTTTATTGATGAAGTTTTAACAAAAGGAAATGTTACATTAAGAAATATAGTACCAATTAAATTGAGAAAAATTACAAGTTTAGTAGTGCAATTAGTTAAACTGGTAGACAATAACTACGACCTTAATATTGAAAATATTAAGATACTTAAAGACATTCATATAAAATTTGTACAATGGTCAAATAAAGGCGATTTAGATTTAGAATCAATTCTTACATCGGCTATACAGAATATGCAATTAAATATCAGAATATGGCCTTTACCTGTACAAGGTAAAATCGATTTTATTTGGTCTAAGATTATTAAATATTGATGTAACATAAATATGTATTGTATGCGGCAACCCAATTTAAACCACACATGAAACTTAACCTTTCCTATAGTTAGATTGGTTGAACGTTGTGAAAGTTTGAGGGCACGCCATAGCCCACAATAATACAACTTCTACTAGACTCATCTATTAAAAGTAGGCAACACATTTGCTATTGCAGAAGTATTTTAGCAGAGGTCGCTTCGCTGTTACGGCGAATTCAGGTGGCCGATTTATTGTTTCCACATTATAGTACAAAAAATTATTTGTGTTGTCAAATAGTAATTTCTAATAATATAAATTGTAAGCAAATAGTACTACGAGTAATTCGTCATCAAATAAATATACTTATTCTAATTGTGTTTTATTTTTACACTTTGACGAATCTGTCCCCGCGTTATTAAAAAAAAAAACTTAGTAAGTATGTGTTCTTTCAAACTATTTTTTACATTGCAAAATTTTATCGGAATACGTTAAGCCATTTTGAAAATACCTTGTAATAAACATCCTGCCATTCATCCATACATCCAAACTTTCGTATTTATTTTTGTATGATTACATTATTTAGTAACTACCTACGAATAATGATATAGTCTTCTATCTTTATATTTATTATTTAAATTATTTTTATATATAACATAGTTTTAAAAAATGGTTTTATTCTCCACGAAGTCTTTCGACAATTAGTTAATCTTTTTATATTTCTTCGATGAATTTTCTTTGCCTTTTTTACTATAGCTTGTATTACAATGATGTTATTATAATAATGAGAGGCATACTATTGCAATCAGTAAACTAAGAGTTACTCATTCGTCCTTGACTGTTATTCATTAGATTGCTAATGCACTTAATGCAACAAAAATCTTTGATGTTATCAAAACAAAATTACAATAGTAATATAGCATTAAGCTTGATATTTAAAGATGAAAACATTTTATAACCTCTTATGAGTCATTCCTTTGTACAATCTTTTGAATGCATATATGAAAAAAAGTAAATCTTTTTTTAAGTATTTCTCAACTATTGCTAACGAAACTAATAAGGATGTTTTCAGGACGCCGAATGATGTTTTGTACAAATAATATGAATATGTCTTTTGTTTTAAAATGAAACTTTAAACTAGCAATAAAATATTTGAAACCATGTTGATTAATCAGACTTTCGACTTTATATATGTATAGTACCTAGGCATATGTAAATATGAATAAAATATGCACCAATAACTATGTGTATATTCTACCGATGTGGTGGGAGGATGTAAAGATTTGAACCAATTTTATAATTCAATATTTACAATACTTGTAGGCATGTAACCCTCTGGGTTACGGATGTGAATTATGTTGAAAGCATGCATGTGGCTTTATGTATGTCATGTCACTCGCTGTAACACAGCAGGCATTGTTCAAGTAGGGCGCAAATTTCAATTTGTCGATGCGGACAGATCTTGGCACCTTGTTAGCTAGAGCCATCTGTAGACGAGCCGAACATAATCGGGTTGACGCGGAACCAGTGTTTGCCGGGATACAAACCGTCCGGCGTTAATTAACTATTCCCTCAACAATTTCCATGTTGAATTACAATTTCAGTGTCAGTTACGTAAACGATTCACGAGAATTCAACTCCTACTGTATTCTACGTTAAACAGCATAAGTTGATACTCCACGTCGCGTTATATATTCACATTAAACGTTCTTCGAATAGAAATTATGTGCTGAATTACATTTAATTTAACCCCTATTAGCACCTCTATTTATTTGTTCCTTAGTCTCTGTAATAAGACAAATATAAAACAATTTTAAATAACGTATGAAAAATAAAAAAATAATTTTCAAATATTCGCGTTAAATGGACCTCACACGTAAGTTCCAAATTTTAATTTCAGAGTCATGTATTGGCTCGTAAGTTTGGCGTTAAATTCCGTGTAATAACCATGAAAGATTGTAACGTCACTATTAATAAATTCAGGTTACAGTTTAGCCTAGTTCTCATGGAACGTTGCATAAGAGATTTCTCCAATAAGTGAAACTGCAGACCAATCTTTTCGTCAGTCGATGAAATTCGATTCTCTTTGAATTTTCATGTGAAATATCTTTCAGAATAGTCGAGCGAGCATTTTGGTGCTAATCTTTTGACGATGAAAAATAAAATAGAAATGGCCTTTTTTCTTAAAATTTGAGACTATCGGTGTAAAACTCTGATGGAAATACGGCAATCAAAAGATTCAACTGTTGCTTTGAAACTTAATAATCAAATCGTTTTGCTGTGACTTGTCACTTTTCTGAAAATGGTTACAATACAAAGTAGAAATTATTGTTTTTGGAAATGTAACAATTACGCATGTAAAATACTAGTCAAGTACATTAATATGAAAGTTATCAAGAATACACTCTATCCTAGCCTATGAATAGATATAATTATGACATACTATCCCACAGAGTTGATTCATTGTCTTAAGTCAAGACAATGTATTGAAAAATGGTGGTGTGACGCCAAAACACATTCCATCCGAGTATCCACAATCAATGGTATTGTGTTTACGTGACTAGACTACGAGTGGATGTCGAAGCAATTCTGATCCCTATTTTGTATGAAATGTGATGTGTTATTCTTTAAATATGTTATTAATATCTAACAGCATGTGGAGGTGTTTGTTGAACGATTCTATGCAGTGTAGGTATTATATTGCAAAATTTAAAAGAACTCGAGGCTACAGTAAAATATAATTTACGCAAAGAAATAAATGAAATTGTGCAAAGTTTATATGTTTTATTTCAGCATTTCTCTTGACTGAAGAGTTACATTTTTTTGTATTTATCCAGTATTTTGTATTACCGAAAGCGAATTAAACTTTTCTATGCAAAAAAAATAGCATGACTATTTCAAATAATAATGATATTATAGAAGCGAATGTTTGGATATTTGGATGGATGTTTGTTAGAAGGTATCTCTAGAACGAAGGTATCTAAAGAACGAACTAGAAGAATACTTTTTTTTTTAATTTATATCCATGCGATCTGATTCGCGGTTATATTTAGTTTCCAATAATTCGGACGTGTGCCACCAATATTTGAGATTATACCGGCCACAAACAATCTACTATATTAGGTCACTTTCTCGCCCTTTTATAAACAGCAACCTCACTTTTACGAAGTGGTTTCGACCATACGGTTAATTGTGTACGAGTATGTTATCCGTAAATAAATTTATTTTAGTATTCGCGTCTGTTTGTCGGCTTTTGCATGCAAACTTGTTCAGCGGCATTCCGGTCGAGTAAGATTACGTCATGTAACGGCTACGTTTATTAAGTCTGTAATCGCTTGGCGTAAATGAAATGTCCAAATAATTCTCACATGATTCAATCGAAAATCTATTATAATGAATACGATTTTATTCACATGTTCTTGCGAGCTCAAATAAAGAATTTTAGAGGGATTAAAGCATAAATTATTGCGTAAAATTGCAAGCAAATTACGTTTTGTTTATTGCCTCCTATTCGTGCCTACGTGATCTTTCAAATATATAATATGGGTACACGAGGTACGGGAAATAATAAGTAAACATGTAATTTTAACGGGAAACTGTTTATAGAATCAAAAATACACTTTATTTCTCATATCCGTTTTCCTACCGTAAGAATGATGTATTTTACAATTGTAGTGTATTACAGAAAGTTTATTCTGAAAAAAATACTTTTGTGGAATTAATTTAATACAATACATCTACATATTATATTCGAATATTTTTGATTTTAATTGACAATCTACGTAAATTACGTAAAGTTCCATGACTTATTCATACCATATTTAAAGGTGTTTAATCCAGGTAACTCCTCACTGAAAACAATCGTTTGCGAAAAATACACTGTGCTTTTTGTGGGTGACATTCTACAAAGTTATCACCCCCTTTCTGTTTGAGTTGTATCACCCCTTTCTGTAGGCACGCGTGCGGTGACGTCGACTGCCGGTGTCGAGCCATTTGATTTTTTTGTGTTTAATTTACACGTACAAACCATCACAATCAAAAGTTATCATACAATATACAAACAATGTTGAAGAATGTTAAAGTTTCGTTTGTTTTCTGGAAATTAAATTAAATATGCGGTTTATTAGATACCAAATAATTTTAAATTTTCGCCGTGTTCAGGTAGTGTGGCTTTATAACGAGTTTACAAACGATATGACGTACATATTTAACGTATCAAAGTGAGAATTGAGTTTGTTATGAAAACAATGGCCGCGTCTGTATTAATTCAAACTTGCCTTTATATAGAAGGTATTCGGTATGCATAACTTTAAAGGATATCGTGAATGGCATTCCCGCTCGGTTTATTGTCAACATATAAGTTTGGCAAGCATCGTTCTAAGAATATTTTTTGTTGGTTCTATAATTTATATAATTGCATAAGTTACTTCAACTTGGTTTACATATTCTATATTTTGTATTCATATTCCTTAATTTTAAGTAGTAATTTTCGTTATAAATAACTAAGATTTGAATAAGTCAGGTCAGACTGTTGTATATATATTTATAAACAAATTAAAGTTCCACGAGATTTGAATCCAATTTTCATGGAATATCGGAGAATTTACCTTACAACGGATAAACTTATTTTCCGCACAGGCAAGTCAAAACAAATATAATTTCTATAGTCTGATTTTTTAAAATAATTTATCTGAGAAAAGCTTAATTAGTCGACAAGAAGGTTAAATAATGTCAATGATGTTAGTAATGTATTAAAATTGTACTAAAGTAAGATTCATTATGACTATAGCAATGAATATTTTCAATACTTTGTTAACTTCAGTTTCGAAAAGAATTAATCAAACTTTTTAAATGATCCTACAACGAGTTTGCAGCGGTACACTGACGACGTAATTAATTAATTATAAGTTTCCTCCATACTTTTGTCCTAACAATATTTGTATATAAATATACTTTTATTCTTCTTATTTTCCATATAAAAATAGAGACAGTTATATTTGTGCATATACATATATTTTGGCGATGAGAATTCACGGTATTTTCCTCTTTAGCCGTATGTCGCGTGGTAATCGATGCACAGAGTAATGCACGTCGCATGTGTTGCATCGCGCCCGGGAACCCTTCAACGCGACTAATGTTCTTTTTAATTATTTACTAGAACATGAAACCATATGGAAAGTAAAAAAGTTTTTTTTTCTATTTAAACCAGAATTACTAATTTTCCAAGATGGCTACTTATAAACGCAACATTATTTTTTTTGTGGAGACGCTAAATTAATTGTCATTCCTGATTAAATAAATTTCAGCTTGATACCTACAGGCGGTCTTAAGAAAATAAGCCTCTGACAGACATGGACGTACAACAAAGTGATTTTAAAAGGGTTCCGTTTTTTTCCTTTCGAGGCACGGAATCCTCATAACGGGAAGACTGGTAATTAATAAATTAGTAACAAGTATAAAATGTTCATGTTTTAACTAAAACATATTTTTCATAATTATAAAAATAATTCACATTCATTTTCACATGGAAAAACTTTCGAGTCTCGACCTAAAACATTCGCACGACATTGCAGTTCAGCAGTTATTGTGCGGCGAACAATTTAAGAAGTAGAACATCTGTTCTCATTCTCTGTGTACCCGATCTCCCTCCGCAGGTTACCATGGTCGGGTGATACACAATGGCTTAGTTTATAGCCGGTAGTTCCGAGAATGTGTGTCAGTTAGTGGAACTATCGATAAACCACAACACATTAGTATCTCCTTACAATCCACAAGCATATTCTTTGTTATTTATACATGTATTTTATAAAACACTAGCTGACGCACGCGACTCCGTTCGCGCGAAATAAAAATAAGTTAAAAAGTAGGCTATGTGTTCTTCGAGATTATTTTTTACATTTATATCAAATTTCAGAGAGATCCGTTCTGTCGTTTCGGAGATATTCAAACAAACATCCATCCATCTAAACATATTTATAGTATTAGTAGTTCATTCATTTTTATCATAGATTACTTTCTTAGAAAACACAAGCAACGTAATGTAGTTTGAAAATTATTAAGTTCGAGAAATCAGTTATAATAGTTTCCAAAACAAATATCAAGATAGACAAAAGGGTTCGTTTCATCGAATCGTTAGATATGTTAAGTATGACTAAAATAATAAATAATCCAAACCCTTAGTAAACAGGTTTCCAGTGTTTCAAAGTCCCTATGGTTATCACGCAAACGCATTACTTCCATATCGACGTAAAGTATGCCCACAGTATTGGACCGCCCCGTGTTTTGTCTTTCATTTCTATCTGATTGTCATAAAAGCTTTGCGCTTAAAGTCATTTTGCTTGAGTGCTTTCTATCCTATGTTTAATACTTCGCTTACTTCTTTCACTGCGAAAATTTCTTGTGTATCTAGCTAGTTTTCTATTTAAGGGAATGTAAAATATAATTTTTTTCAAAACATCTGTTATTCATCAATTTTCCATTGTTTTTTTTTTTGGATTGCATTTTTAAAGATCGTATTGTCGCATGATCTGAATGCAATTTTCTACGAAATGTCTTTTATTTGAGTAGTATATCTCTATTGGAAAAGAGCCAAAAATTGCTTAATATCTGCACAGAGGGAGTCTGTTAACGCTTCGAATCATTTCCGGAAAAAAATGACAAAAGTCGAAAACTTACGTTTCCTAATGTTTCGATAGATATTTAAGCAAAATAAATTCATGTTGTTAAGAGTCTAAATAATAAAATATTGTACCAATATTTTCGACTCCCGGGAACAATACAAATCGAATGTAACTTAACCACACTTGAGACGTAGTTTCATCTAAACGAAATGACAATAATGGTCATAAAAGTGTTCCCACAAACGACATCAGCTACCAGTAAAAAAAAATAGATACATAACTATCAAATCAAAGCACTGCATTATTTTTATGCCTATTGCAAGACAAGTGTTAAATTATAAACAGAATGTATTCTAGCGCCACGCTATACAGCATTCCATTCATACGACTATTACGGTAAAATAGCCAGAGCAATTATCATGCAACCACAATACAAGAGTGTCATTGTGTGTGTATGTATCCTTGTATACGAGAGGTCGGTGAGTAAAGTAACCATGACTCACCATGCACCAAATGAAAAGCGTAAACATCGTACACAGAGCATTCCTTGTCTAATAGTGCCTATCAGAAATTATTAAGAGTTTCACTGCTCTAGCTAATTACAGCATAGCACAACAAAATGATTCTTGTTCTTACATTGTTGATGATAAATTTGAAAAGTCAAAGCAACATTGTAAACATTTCATTAATGAAAAAGATACAGTCGTCGAAAACAGGATAAGTTGTACGTTGTACAGTATCTTACTTTAGTAATCTGCGTCCATTCACACAGAGCGGGGCAGATTTTTATCACAAATAAAATTAAGCTTTATACGATTGAAACAAGGTTTTTAATTTTACTTTTCAGGTCCTTTTACGCTTGATCTTGATAAGAAAAGACGAGTAAAGTTTAAATTTATTTGCGATAACTAACTGTGCTCGGCGGACCTTTACACTTAAATCCTCTGACAATATTTTCTTTGAACTTTGTAAAACTAAAACTAAACTATTATTACAACAAACAGTAAACGAATCTTAGCAATGTAACAGTTGGATCCAATAATTGATATACAACCATTTTTGATTAATTAGGTATTTCAAAATAATATACAGCGTGTCCCAAAATGCAACGATGAAACGGTAATGGTGTATAGCCAGATCGATAACTATACGGGGAAAAATGCTAAAAATAATCCTACTCTTTTTGTTTAAAAGTTACATTAACTTTCGTAACTTTTCTTACAATTTGTTGAAGATATTCTTGGATTTTTTTTGTCTTACCTACCTACCTAAGTAATATAATGTAATAGTATCATATAAAAAAATAGCAGAAAATGTACAAATGCAAGACACACGACGATATTACGACGAAAAATGATTGCTATTTATGTTCAATACTCGCACAAAATCAGGTTCAATGGCTAATATAAAAATCAGTGTCGCAAACGTTCACTCGACTATCGTGACTCGTTTAAACAATGCGATTATTATTTTATAAATTTGATATCAATGCGTTGGTGGCGTCCGTTAATGGATGCTTATTCATCTTTGACACCAATGGAGTTATAACAGAAAATAGTGATGTTATAAACGATTAAAAAGATATTATATTGTACTATATTCATTCTAATTGTATTTTGTTTATGTTCATATATATCTTTACCGTTTTATTAAAATAAAAACTCGTACAATCATGATATCTGCGATCAATAATTTGACCTATACAATGAAAAGAATCAAAATGTCTTACTTGATCCCTTAAAAGTTTTTAGTTTTGTCGTTTCATCTCGTTTAAAAAGTGTTTGCAGCCTAATTTAATAAGTGTGGTCATATCGTGAATAATACTATTCCATCAATCGAATAACAGACTTTATAACACTAGATATTGAGTAGAGTATATGTATGTCGAGTATTGTGGATAACGCATTTCCAATTAGATCAACGTCAGGAAGGACAGATTAGTTAAGGGAATTTATGTAAAGGAGTTGATGTACGTAATTCACGTAACTTGATTTAATGGCTTCCTCTCAGTCATTTGAGGGGTGGGGAATGAAAGGTCGTTTGGTCACAGTGTGTCGCTTGCAGGGCATTGATCATTTTGAACGTCGCACAGCTCACAATTTGATTATACCACGTCAGACCTCGCCTTAAACGTATTAAGCGAAAGCCTGTCCGTTAGATCCTGCCTTAAATTTAATACTAAGCACACAGCGAACTGAAAATGTTATAATAGATTTAATAATTTTATGCTAAATTTGTTAACTTCTGTATACTATGCTGTTTAGTTCTGAATATATATTAATAAGTATACGATGACGTCGAGCAAAAGATGAACGAATCGACCCTACGGTATAATTTATTATTATAAAATGTTGGTAAGTAAATAATTAGGAACAGGTGCCTATACTTTTAATTACGAGTAGTCTAACGCATTTAAAATGGAAAATATTATTTCAAATTTTAACAATAACCCATTACGAGAGTACATTATAATATTAAAAATGAAAAACAGGAAGTAACACTTACATGCAGTGCAGAGGCACCCTTTTATTTATACTACTTCCTTTGTTGTAGCAAACTTGTGCGATCGTAATCAAAATGTATTACTTGTGTGAACTAGACCGAGTAACATTAACGGGTAAAACAAATTGTTATTTAAAATTTTTGGACTTGTTAGATCAGCGTAGTTTTACGCTTTATTATTATAGCATTCAAAGGAAAGCCCTATTTATCAGTCTAAATTAAAAAAAAACTTTCTTTTATTGTCATCTGTTAATTAGTTCTTTATATAGGATGCAAAACGAAAAGCGGACACCTTTATTCGCTAAAACAGCGAACTATTAATATCCATGGGTTTTTATCTACTTGCTTAAATATATGGAAAACTAAGTTCATTTAAGTCAGTTTCTACTCATAACTAATTTGAAATTGATACAAATTACAAATTAAATACTCTACATTTTAATAGCAATTAAACATATTTGTATTTCAAAGTGACTATAAAATATAATTTATTTGTTAACGTATTGAAGCAGAAGCGACGAAGACTTCGATCAATTCCGGCAAATATGACACAAATTGAGCGCACTCACGGCAGCCTCTTTGCCTCAGTATTGCATACTCTGACGAGCGAAGAAAACGGGCTATTACGAAAGACTATTCCAAGGAAACATAACATATTTATAATGGTTAAAGCAAAGTAAACATTTTTAACTCAAATTGGTTTCAAATACACCAAGTATATTTTCTATGATTTAAGAATGTATATCAATATTTTTGTTACTTATGGAACATTTACGTATAGTTATGTTAATATAATAAATGTTGAAATTGCACTTCAATATTTTTGGTTATGTGTCGTAGGTTTTACTTTTCAGAGCTTTCATTAGAAATAGAAAATATTCGAGCATTTGGACACCAATCTGATTTGAATAGTGATATTTTTCAGGTTAATCAAATTTATCGAGGTTAAATATGGTCGACTCAATGTTACCTTCGTTAACCTATATAATAGAAATAGGTCATCGTTTACCAATATGCTAACTTGGATTACTTCATATCCAATATGATTGAGCCTCTATCCCAATATGGAGGATTTATAATTCAAATAATATGTAATACAAACATGACAAAAATAAACTTTTTTAGTTTTATAATACAAAAAATATCGTGTCTTATTTCCAGATTGAGATAGATACCAAATACAAGTAACAAGAATGACGTTTATGTCTTAGATTCGTTGATAATTAAAAGAAATTCGCTACATCATTCATCATCAGCTCACTATTCTTCCCAACTGAAGGGCTCGGAGCCTACCCTATGTTACGGGTGACTAGGCCATAGTCAACCACGCTGACCAAGTGCGGGTTGGTTGACTTCACACATACTTCAATAAATTTAATTAAAAAGTTATTCAACTCTACAAAGTATTCAGTAGTTTGTATAAATTGTTAAAACGTTTTTATACGTTCAACTCTTTTTGGATGTCGTTAATTCCGAACCTGATAGTAGCCGAGTTTCGCCTCTGTTTGCGCTCATTCAATCGGCGACGAGTTTAAACATTGCGGTATCGAATCTAGGTCCACAGTTCCGATGGGATTAGCCGCTATCACTCCACAAAGCATCGTTCGCGCCAAATAGAATTCCCCGGATAGAAAGTACGCCTTGATTGCATAATTGTTTGCTACGTCCACAATTAAATGAATCGCCATCCTTTTTATTAAAATACATTGTTGAAAATGCATTACGATGGATGGACTTGGTACTTAATTAATTCATGAGCACGTATCCATTAGTGCTGTTATCAAAACATTTTCTTAAATGAAATTTTCTCATTACCTAGATTTTTATCGGCACTCATCGTATTTTTATTTCTTATAAAGAGTGTTACAATTACCGTGTTGAGAACCCTCTAGCGGTGACCCGTAACTACGTTAGCGCAGAATTTGAACAAAAATATCCATGCGTGAATCAGCTACCGTCCTATCAAACCCCCGTCAAAATCGGACCACCCGTTCCGGAGATAACCCGGGACAAACGCGTTCTTAAGGACAGATATACATGTTAATAATTAGTTTTTCGTAATCAGCAATGCAAATACGTCACATGTACGAAATGTGATTTTTATCTCGACATACAGACACTTCGCGCCTTCGCGCCTTCTTAATTCTAATTTTGCCGATTATACATTAAACTAGTTCCTAAATTGTGGCTTCAATATAAATTTCTATAATACAACTAGCCCTATGAAGCCTCGTAAAAATTACTCGATTTCTCTAAAATATTCTGTACTATACTCATCAATAGTATTCACAGAGCATGTGGTTGTAGAGCGCATGTAATCACCTTTGATTCGCAATTGTACAATAACCTTAATGCGAGTTGTGCGAGACTCTATAATATTATTTTTAGCGTCCGCGCAATTGGCGGAAAATTCAGCTATGCCGCGAACGCGTATGCGTGGGCTTTTGCACGGATGCGGCATTTGCTAACGATAGTTGGCCCACTCGTTCAACAAAGATTGTCAATGCCAATAATATAAAGCTGCGATGATCTTATTGCCCATTATTTATTTTTAAAAGTTTCATCAAAACAAAATATTGTTAGCCGATAAAATGAAACATGTACACCGCTCATGGAATAACGAGGAAAGTTTTCCACCTTTTTATACGAAATGCATATGCACAAAGTAACAAAAAATTTAATCCGACTGAAAAATTCTCAACAACTGCAAAAGATTTCACTTTAATTGAATGGTGTTTCATTTACTTTAAGCAAATTGCAGTCTTTATCAAGTTTGTATTGGACTTCAAAGAGGAGCAAAAAGAAACGCTCTCAACTGGTCAAATAAAAACTAAGCGGGGAAAGTTTCAGCTTGTTTTGCGGAACTGCATAAAATTTCAAGTTAACATTTCTCATGGCTTAGTCGAAAGCGGTCAATTGTAGATTGCTACACGAGGCGAATAAGAAAAAATAACGTAGACGGATTTTATCGTCTTTTCCCATACCAGATTTTACACCTATTCGATGTTTCTACAATAGGTTTACCTTTTAAATCTTACTAATATTATAAATGTGCATGTTTATATGGATGGATGGATGTTTGTTTGAAGGTGTCTCAGGAGCGGCTGAACGGATCTCGATTTAATTTGCCATACATGTAGGACGTAGTCTGGAAGAACACAGGCTACTAATTTTGTTTTGCTTTTCTTTGATTCTTTTATTAAATTTAATTTTAAATTAAGTTATTTCGCAAAATATTGTCAAGTTACTTTTTCTGACGTAAGATTAACACAGACCGTAAGCATTGGACCGTTTAAAATATCCAATCCGTTGGTTACAACTTTATGATTTTATTTTTTTTAATTTCAGTGCAATGTAATTAAACACTTAGTGCCACACTCAGAGTCATGTAGCGGAGTTAACTTGTTTACGTAACAATTAAATAAGGGTGTGGGTGAGTACAATTGCTAGAGAATTTTAAAGAAATAAAACAAAATGAGCGGCCACTCTGATCTTAACTAATCCTATTGCGGTGTCAATTAAGTTTGTTACCCGGATAGGCAAGTTTTTTAATGAACACTAAAAGTCGTTTTAAATAAGTATCAGACGAAGACGATACAAAATAGTTTTAATAAAACAATTCGATTGCACCATTGTATAAGTTTTTAGAACAAAATGGTCGACGAAGTTAAAAATCGTTTTTATCGTAAGTAAATTGTCAATATGTACTTTTTGCATATTGATATTAAAGTTTCGCGTTTGTAAACGCGGCCCGGAGGTTATAACATAGATCTATTCATTTTATACAGCAGAAATAAAAAAACGTTCTTAACCATAGACTTTATAATAATGGCAGATAGGGAATATACTTCAAATATTTAAAGAATTGTGCTCGTAATTTCCGATATAATATCAGTATTATTTGAATATCTTTAAATAACAGATGTGTATTTTTTAGCGCAATATCTAGTAGTAAAGCATTTTTTCAAGTAATTCCGGGTAAACTTCTTGGCACGGTGCCTTGTTATCGGATGTGAGTGTACCGCAATCAATAACTGATCTTCTACTCTTATTATAACATTTTATAGCACAAAATAATCTATTTTCTTTTAGCTAATTGCAGTTAATTATTCACGGTTAGAGCGGGGCTGCAGTTAGTCGAACACTGGACTTATAATCTAGGCTAGGGACTTATAATCTAGTGAAAACCAATTCTCGCTAGGCCAGCATAATTAACCTCATCTTTTGGTTAGGATCGAAACTTTAGTCTTACCGCATTAATTGTATAACTATTATTACTTATTTATTTAAATAAGATTTTCGATTTGTCGTCGTCGTCGAGATCGTATAAAAGTAATAAGAAAAGAAACTTTATGTATATTCCACAGATTCTGTGTAAACCTTGTGTGATTTTTATCTCACGAAATGCATTGTCGGCCTTGTCTGGGCCGTGTAAGTGGGTGACGATAGGTCGACGTTGTAAAGGCGTTGACATACAAACGTGCGTTTTCGTCACCTTTTCTGGCTAACATCGTTCACGTACCTTAAACATGACGAGTGTGAAACACATCACAGTTTTTACCTGTTTCTGGTTTCTTCAAATATAAAATATGGATATAAATAGTACAACTAATTAATTATCGACTATTTTTAACCAGCACCAAATTCTTGTAAAAAATATTTAGTGATAAAGCTAGCATCTTTATCAAGATTTATCCAAAAATGTTTCTCTAAAAGATCGTAAATCTTGTCTCTTTCTCAGACATTGATAAGTATCTTTACGACCAAATTAGTGAAATGCGATTGTTACTTTTATAAAAAAAAGCACAACGTATGAGTAGTAATTTTATGATACAGGGCTGTCACTTATAATTGTTGGAATAGCTAGTAGGAAGCAATTCTTTATGGAAGAATAGTTGGTTTTATTGTAGCTAGAGCGGGGATTGGGACGGCGGGCGCGGCGGCGGGTGTATGCGGGCTATAACATGTGAATGGGACATATAATCGTGTGCCGCGACGACTGCCTGAGACCCGACGACGGTCGTTTGCCCGCCAGGGCTGCCACAAAGGGAATACGAGCGTTGCATATATTTAATGCTATGATTTGCATACTGATTTGCAACCACGTCCGCTGTGCTCACTCAAACCGTGCATGATGGATATATATTAAAAGATTTGTCAAAGAAATGTTGAAGTACCGTACAATTGAATTTGTGACATTCAAAACGTTTTAATTCATTATAAACTAAAAAAGAATGAATAAATTAAATTAAAAAAATTACATCGGTTACGAATCTGGTATTCCTAATCAACGCCGAGTTTTACTATTTTATTATTCTTATATTTTTGGTGATTCGTGTATCTGAACCCTAAGAGCACATGAGCAAGCTTCATTGATGACTCACGGACAGAAATACCATAATAATACAAAGTTGGCTCGTCCGTATGACGCAACGCATTTTATTTGAAACCATTTTATCTTGCTCATGTAGTATTAACGGTACCTTTTAATCGAAGCTCAACCGAACGTCTCAGACAACCATTGTTCTGTCAATTAAATTCTGTATAGTGTTTCTTACGTATATTGTTGACTTGTGTGAGTACCTTTATTTTATAGTAAAAGTACTGTCGTCCACTAATGGTTTAGAGTTTCGACGCAAAGCCGCTTTATTTACGTTTCATCGTAAGTCGTGAGATAATTTTTTGGATCGCAATAAAAATAAAACTTTTTCTTTATCTTTATGCATTTTGAGAATGATAAAAATTAACAAGATAAAGTGCTCAATTTTCTCACTTCATTTACCATTGTGTCTCATTCACATTTAACATAAAACACCTATTGATCGTGTTTTTCAAACGTATCCTATACGTGTTTTACAAACTCACGCGAAAAACAACAAACATGACCAATTACGCTGCAAGCGATTTCAATTATTCCCATCTGATGTAAGGCTTCGTAAAACCGACTGTGTCGCCGATAAACTATTCATTTAAACACTAACAAATTGATATTTATTTGTTGAGTAAAAAACGAGTGGATTTCGAAATTATATGCATTTTATTAATATAGATTGAATCTGCTTATTTATGTTATTACTGTTTATTATATTACATACATTTACGGGAATCAAAGTCATACAAACATTCTTGCTTTAAGTGTGTTAAATTTATGCAAAAGTTTAATTATGCGCATTGCAATTTAAATATATGGTGGATGTGTATTTTTTATGGATTATTATTACATTTTTTGCTTATAAATGAAATAATACGAAGATAAAGATAAAAGCTGGCTGTGAATAGTAACCAATAGTAACCCTATTTCAATCCTATTCTAATCAAAACTTACGTTCACCGGATATCAAGTTACCATTTTCGTAAATCTAACTATCTGTTCGAAAGGGGATTTATTCCCGGATCCAACGGTGTAGATTCAAAACTGATTGAATAACGGAGTCATAGTAGGAAAGACTCACTGCACAGAGCAAAATGGATTGGATAGTTTGTTTAACGTCCTTAATTCGTACTGCTACAGTTCGCAGAAATGTTACTAATTGCATTAATACCTATTGAAAGCTTGTTTCCTGACCGGAGGTGACGCATATTCAATGCAAACTCTATAAATAAAAACGCAACGTTTATGTTTGCGCTCTATGCGTTCTTATACCGTTCATTTGATTAAACTATGATTTTCTTAAGCCCACGAGATAATTTTCAATTTTACTAATATTGTATTTGCACCATTTTTATGCAAAACTAGCTGTCTCCCGCGGCTCTATCCGCGTGGAATGAAAAAAAACTTAATTGTTATAATTCGGCAATTATTCGAAATTTTGTCACCTTTTAAACATTTCAAGACCAAGATAAGACAAATCCGTTCAGCCATTCTTGAGTTTCGGCGAAACTAACGAACAACAATTGACTTTTATAGATATAGATAGAGATAATTTATTGTTTGAACTTGTGATTTTTTTCGTGATACAAAAATGTATGGGGAAAGTAAATATTAAAAGTTATTTCATAAAAAAGGACGAGGACATCCTTAAGTTATGATGAATCATTGTGAACCGTCAGTTAGTGAGTGATTGCTTTATAATTGAAACAGACGTTGAAAACTTTTGTACCCCATTACAGAGTATTGAAAATATTTAAAATTAATTTCCTTTTGTCTACACGAGCAGCTGTCAGACAAGTTCACACGTTGTAGTTTGTCATTATGACGTCCTTTAACAGGTAACAATATGTAAAGTTAAATATTAAACGGTTAAAAAACCTAACTAATTTGATGCGAATTAAGAGTTTCCTCTTTTATGATCATTTTGATTACTTCGAGTGCATTATAATTTTAGAAGTACCATAACACCGTGGGTTTTCACTGCCAAACGCAACAAAAACATGAGGTCAGTGAAACAAGATTACTAACATGGCTTCTATTAAAAGATAATCAACTCTCATTATATTGTTTTCATTAATTTAAACAATACTATGGCCGACTGTTTACCTTAAAGGGTCGATATGTTTGGACACCTGACCGAGTCAATTGGTTACTACACTGTCATTTGTCATCACGTGACATTTATAGTGTGGGACAGTGACATTTCGCATTTATTACACCTGTAAATACATCGTATTCAAAATAAAGAAAAATATTAAGTAGGTTAGCAGTAATTGCAACAGTAAAACAGGTACAACAAGACAACTTTCAAAAATCCTGTAAAAACAATTTCGACCTTAATCTTCTTTTGCCCTTGGATTGCTAGTGGCGTATCTTTAACAATGTTATTGTAAAGTCTAATGTTTGAATTCCTAAAAACCGGTAATTTGATATTTACAGGACAAGGAATCTCGATCAATTTAAACATAAAGTACGTAAGGAAATATTTAAAGAATGTTGGAACATGTAAATCTTAGTCGCCCTAGTTGCGGTTTACGTATTTTTGTAATACTAGTTTAGTTTACGCAAGCAGAAGTTAAATTATCGACCGCTTAGCGTTCAGTGTTGCTAACAATTTGTAGTACAAACGGTTTCTAAGTGCCCTCAATGGCGCGGCCTCTTTTCGCTAAAAATCGTTTTAGCACTAAAAACGTCGTGGTTGACAGACGATGAGATCACTGCTGTATTATCTCGGGGTACCACGTTTCTTTAATAAAACCGACTAAATTAAATAGGCCTTTCGCTTAATGGTAATTAATACATTTAAATGACAACCGTTGTTTGATTCATAACATGGAGATGAAGTTACGTATCTTCCCAACAAATATTATCAGACGTATCTCGAGCCATGGTAAAGTTTGCATGATATTGTTTGCAGTTGAAATGGAGCCGCACTGCTATCAATGGTAGATTGCGATTGCAATTTCAATGTTAGCTTTAGACTAACAATAGCCGAGACTACATATTAATGTAAGAAATATATAAGGTTTTTATTTTATACGTATCAATAAAACTTTCAATCACTCATGGTTTCTTATAAAAAAATAATACTGATCCAGACAAAAAATAATATTAGATAATTTCAATTTATCTAAACTCACTTTTAATTTATTTATACAGTAGGTTAATTTGAGTGATTTTTTTTACGTAACCTTGAGTTTTAATTGCTGAAACTCGTGTGCAGAAACATGTTGCTATCCCGCTCATCTTTTTGAATAAAAATGAGATAAGTATGTTTCTGTGCAGATGTTTGGGATGTTTAAACCCTAGTCATTACGGTTTTGTTTTCCCTCAAAATTCGCCTTTCAATTAGGAATTAACGAATTTCCATACAAGCAATTTTAAAGTTAGGAAGTTTAAAACATATTGTTAACTCAGTTTTGTCAAAGATAGTGACAGGGTTGATAATATGGTTTACAATGAGATTTTAGCTTCAGAAACCAACGGTAAGCCCTTGATAGCACTTGCCATTAACAAGTTAACCGTGTTCCGGTGTGAAGCGCGGAATTGCCAATGTAATTACCGACCGGGAAGAGCGTCCATCCTACAGTGTTTAGGGTTGTCAACACAGTTTATGACGCATTTATACAAAAAAGTAAATTGTCCAATAGTCTTATTGAATGTTTGTCGTCTTTAACAATTAATAATATATAGGATGATGACAATGCAAATAACACTATGTTATAATTATTTGATTCGAATAACGACAACAGAAACAGAAAAACTATCGTGGGTTTTTGAAAAATTTGCTGAATATTTGCACAACGACGAAAATGCTTTCATACTATGTTCCTTTTGTTATTGAGGATTAATTGTGTATTTATCATAATGAAGAAATTCTGCGAAAACATTAAATGTTTCAAAGCTTCAATACTGTGAAAAAGCAAGCAATTAAAAATGTTTACGAACTGATTATTTTTAATAAGATTAATTAATCCCTTGTTCAACTGAAATTCAAATTTGTGAAAAAACTTAATCGTGAAAACATCTATAGGAATTGTGCTTAAAATTAATCAATATTCTTTAAAAAAAACGTTACTGAAAAGAGTATAACACGGTTCATATCATCGTCTGAAGAGATAACGCATTAAAATTCTATCATTGCCCTTTGTTTACGTCTATTAGAATATCGCTCATGTTTACATAAATTAACGTCCGTCAAACTGAATTTATATTCATGGCAGCTGCAATGGAAAATATGAAATTACAATTTTCACATTAGATAAGTTGTTTATGAAACACGGTACTTCTAACTAGGTACACAAATAATTTATGTATAAAATAAATAATAATTGGAATATAACCGTTCATTTTCACTGACGAAATACTTTTTATAATCACAGAGACAATGTGTAGGCGTCAACAAAAATACTATCCGAGTGTCCCCGTGAAATTTATTTTAGACTAGCTCCCCGCAAAATTAAAAAAAAACTTAATTGATAGCCTATGTGTTATTCCAGACTACATTCTATACAAAAACATTAGAGAGATCCATACTGCTCTGTTGTTCTGGAGATACCTTCTAAGAAACATCCATCCATCCATACATTTGCATTTATAATATTAGTAAGATTAAATTATTCTGTTTAAAAATTTTACGCTGTTAGAGAAAAATATTTAATAAAAGGTATATTTTATCAAAATAATATACTTATTCCAGTAAAATCTTATTCTGTGCTAGATATCGTGACTTTAATATTTGATACAAGGTGTAAAATATTTTAGTAGGACAAGAACGTAAGACGTCACCTTGTGGTATAATGCTTTCATTACAAAGGTAAATGTAATCATATTATAGCACTATGATAATATTTACCTGCAAGACTTATGCAGCATCTAACAAGAGTGATGTTTGATGCGCAAGTACCTGTCGTATGAATTAATCAACATATATGTACAATAACAATGAGTTTTTCTGTTGAGCGTGGAAAAATACGAGAAAACTTGCGAAAGGCAGTTGTGAAAGTGAGCCATGCACGACGGAAACGTCAACTATGTAGGGTGACCATGTATGACGAGATGAACTATGCGAAACTATGGTACCAAGATACTGATCTAGGTCGGAAAGATCTGACCAAGCAACTATTTATACGTATTCTTGGAATTAAGGTGAAGTTAGTTAAATAAAAATAAAACATCCAAAACTAACGATCGAACACAATAATGCAAGACTTAACTTCCAAAAAATTTTATAATGCGGGTAATTTTTTTTTTCAAACGAACGCGAGATTTCACTGTGATTTTTTTAAAATTTGCCATCCTAAATACTTATTCTGTTAAACGACATATTTGAAAAATAGTTACGCTATTTTTGAATGGCGCTCCAATCGAAAAACGTCATTCGCCCAAAACGTTCGCTGCATTTTTCAAATATTCAGCTTTCGGGTTTTGCTTACCGCAGTTGGTGTATTAATCTGCACGGTTCGTTTGATTTAAAAATATCCTTAATTGGCTAACGTGTGAAAACACTATGTTAACAATTTTTATTAAACACAAATAAGTTGTAAAGGTTTAAATTTAATTATTGAACCCAACTTTTTATTAATATGGAGAAAATCAGCAAAAACGATCGCAATTTACGTTAAAAGTTTTTGTTAAGACGTGACAAAAACATTTCTTAGTTACTCTGCTATTTCTACTACATATGTACTTCTTAATTCGGAATCTAGTAATATCTAGTAATATGAACCAATTCTAGTAATATTAACATACGTACATCTCATTTTTTAAAGTTAAAAAAACCTTGTATGCCTAAATGTTTGATTTAACAAACCTCACGAATCCTTACAACAAAATATACCGACAACCAAATCAAACTTTGAAATCTCAAGAGGCGTAATAAATAATAACTTTCATCTTTGGAACTTCATACGAATTATTGATAAAATGCCCTAAACATACGATTATAGACCTTCTGTTGATGTAATAAAGGCTATTTAAGTTAACATAATAAACGTCTCTAACTTTTTTAACTATAGCATGTACCGTTACTGAGGTTTAGAGAGGCGTGCCCTGTACCTTTGTGTAACTTATAACCTTGAAGCAGGTCATTGAACTTATACAGAAACGAGAGTGTAGTAAGTCGAGCTTTATGTTCTATTTCATGTAACAACTTATTATCTATAGAAACACTAGTATAATAGTATAGTTCAATAATCGATTATTCTTCTTTTTTAAGTAAATGGTTACGTAAATCGAATTGGACAGTAATGTTTCATAGAAAATGTATTTATAAAACTAGTGAAAAGGATTATCGCATATCATATTTCTGTATAGCAGAGTAAAATTTAATCTCACGATGTCACGTATAGTCGCATAACTCTATTCACTTGCAAAGATACGGGATCTACATTTGTTAACAGACTTTGCAATAAGGTAGAGTACACGTTACTACAGAAGATACCTTTACGAATAGAATTTACAAATCCTATTCCAATTCACATGTACTTTAAAATAACAAAAAAATATATAGTAAGATAATATGAACTAAGATGAAGAACTTAAATTATACAAGAAGAATATTTTCTGAAGTCTTAAAACAATAAATAAAAAATTATGTGAACTAAGGTGTTTAAAAATGTATTCAATTAACGATTCAAATTTAGTAAAGAATATTATATGAGAAGTGTGAAGTGGTATTAGGAGTTTAATGAAATAATAACTCCATATAATTATAACGAAGGAATGGTTTATTACTTTGCTTTGCGTAAGTCTTGGTTGTGATTTTTTTTAATATTCTAATATGTTTGTATAATTATAATTTTTCTCAGTTAAATTGATATAAAGCATCGCGAATATTTTAAGCGATTGTTGTCTTTTAAATTAAATTTATTCTGCGCTTTTTTATCGTGTATTTTTTTTAATATTCTTATGCAGTGCGGTAATAAAATTATTAATTTTTTCAGCGAATGAGTATATTATCGGCATTGCTAAAAATTCGACCAAATCGAAGAATATTATTGAATCTTTTAAAGATATGCGAAATAACTAACTACCTATTGTACCTACTTATTTGTTACTCGTTGTAGTCCCGGTGCGACCGGACTTTTTGTACAATAGTTACATTTAAACTGCGGTTTAGCAAAGCAAATTTGAGCAAATTCACCTAAGTGCTGGCGAGAGAAATTTATAGGATATTAAATACGCTAGCGTCATCTAAGAGTAACATGAAATTTTCAAATAACTTTCAGACATGCTACGAAATGGAGCGGTACCTCCGAGAGGAGCCCCGGGGGAAGCGACGGGAGCCGGCCCAGGAGGAGGCGTGGGCGAGGTCGGAGACCGCCTCCCCCCCATCGCCGCAATCATCACCCGCCCAGAGGGTGTTCACCGTCACCGTGGTGAAGGCTGAACCTCAGAGCGATTCCGACGAACCTAGAGGTTAGAAAACTTATTAATTTTCCACCCGATGATTTTGATAATCAGATAATGTCGTACAGAATTAAAAGTATTTCTTCGTTAGTCAGTGTATTTTAGGTATCACTATCTATCAGCTATCGCCGGAGACTCCGTCCCCGCGGGATAAGAAATAGATTATAGCCAATACTCAGACCGACTGAATATGTACATAAAATTTTGTAAAAATTGGTTGTACCTTTCCGGAGGAGTATAGTAACTAACATTGGGACATGAGAATTTCATATTCAAATGGTATCAATAGAATGGTTTAATTAGGCTTATTCTCGGTGCCGAATAAAGGATCTGGTAATACAACAACTTTACAAAGTATTTCATGTATATGGATTTCGTGTTATGAAGTTCCAACACGTTCATTCAATGATTCCGAGATATCCGTTTATTATACTAAATAGTCAATTGTCCCGTATGACATGACTTCCGCCAAGTGCACACATTATTATCGGTAATATCCCTTTTTGTTGTGACAAACGCATGCCGATGCAAATATTTATGTGACATGGCATCTGTAGCCTTTGTGACAATGTTTATTATCTCTTTGTAAAATGTCATCACTACTTTCCACTTGCATCGAAGCTTACGCGAGACGTCTGTCGTATCAGTGAACATGTTACAATCGATATTACATACAGACGGTCGACCTTTTGCAGTTCTCTTATATTGACTACGTTTCAGATTTTTCTGATATCGCAAAAAACACTGATAACAAAAATTATATCAAAAAAATGCTTTCCTGGCTCAGAAGATAGTCGATACTTTGATCTCAAACGAGAAAATACTTTGTAATAAGCGAGGATGATTAACCGCAAATTTCAACACATACAAGACGACAAGTATGGAGAGGGTGAAGATGGAAAGGCAAAGATAAACGTTAGAAAAACTATTTCGTATGTTATGCCTAAACTATAATATATTTGATAATATGAATAAATAATAATATCGGATACTGTTCATTTTCCCCTCACAACCCAACAAACGAGGTCGTTGGTGGGTCACGATGTCCGCGCAATTAAATATCTTATGCGGGTCCTGACAAAGTTATGATAACACAATGTTAATCCGCTCTGAAAACTCTCTAGAAATATATAAAAAATACAATCTGCAGTCCGCCACTCCATCCGCGAGGGATTAACAAATAGATAACAGTCGATTCTCAGACCTACTGAATATACATAAAGAAATTCTTCAAAATCGGATTATATATAAGATTTATGTATACATACAAATGTTACAAATACATAAGGAATTAGGAACTATCAGTCTTGAAAGTGAATCCGTTAAAAAGATAACATCAATATAACCTGGACAGTTTTTACCCATATTAAGTAGAGGTTTCTCTCAAATATTTGTTGGCATAATAGAAATCACCCTTAACTTAGGGTAGGCTCCGAGGCCCTCGGTGGGGACGTATAATGAGCTGATGATGATGATAATAGAAATGATTACATTTCTATATATATTATTCCAATAAGAATTGCCCGTCAATAATTTAATAAATCACCAAATCAATAGAACTCAGTCTAGACATAGTAATGATAAATAATAAGGTGCCCTTTGTGAAGCAAAATTAGGAACAATTTGGAAGCAATTTACTTGTTTGGAACATGTTATTTATTCAACGAGTAATTTTCTTTTGGTTTATAATTCGTCGGTACATAGAATAGGATACAAACGAACAGTTCACTTGTCAAAATTGGTTCGGTCATTCAGGGCACAAAAGGTTACATTGTAATGGATAAAGAAACTAACCGACATACGAAAAACGTCACAGGAAAGGCCGAAAATACTAACACAAAAGAATCTAACCAGACTTTACAAGTAAAATACACAAAAATATCTGGAATGTAAAGAAAACAGATCTCTTGCAATAGTTCACGTTTACTGTTTATTATAAAACAATAGTGTTAGCTATTCTTCAATTCATTAACAAATATTTTAATTTAAGTCAAGACTAAGACTAATTTGCAATTCACTCAATGTTCGTGAGTTCAAAGTAGCATAGATTTAAGTCGCTAATGTAACACATTTTAACGTTATAAAATTGTAGATATTCGTTTGCGTTTCGGTATTCACAAACAACACTTTTAACGTGGGATCATGTGTACGTATAAAATTTTAAAATGTTTATACAATGCCACCAGGTCAAACTTTTTAGGTTACTGGAGTAAAATGTAGATATTATACATTTAAATAATACTAATACATTTGACACTATTACGATATTAAAACCAATAGACGTTAAAATAAAACGACGCTTTCGTTCCCTGAATACTGAAACAGGAATTCTTTTCAAATACTTTAATAAAGTATACTGAAGTATATTGCATTCCATGTTGTGTAAAATGGGATGTTTTCTACGAGAGATGAATATTTGCTACAAAATGTATTATAAACTTACTAATAATTAAATTCCTACAAGTATTCAGATTAGTCTTCAAATATTTCGTTTATCTTTAATAAGATATACTATTAGACAAATTCTTCTTCCTTCCGTCGTCATGCAGTGGAATTCTGAATAATTCCACGATACTTCATGCAATTAGGAAAAATATACTTTAACTCCGCCAAGTATTTATCGCCTTCTTTTACAAATACGTCTGCATGTCTACTAATTTGTGTACTCTTACCATAACATTGTGGGTTTCAGAAGAGCCCGTGTGCCCTGCGCCGATCCGACGGCCGCCTGTAGCTCGCCAGGCCGCCACCCCCGCGCCCGCAACGGATCCGCGCCGTCGCGTCCATCGCTGCGAGTTCCCCGCCTGCGACAAAGTCTATACTAAAAGTTCGCATCTAAAGGCGCATAAGAGGACGCATACGGGTAAGTTTTCTAATTCATATAAAAGAAGAGTTTAACACATTGAGTACTAACACTCGTCTTACAACTCGCAAACATCTTACATGATCGTGGTGGCATGGAAAAGGTTAACTCATGCCCGTAGTTGTAGAGCTGGCTTCACTTATTCAGTATCCTCTTCTCACTTGTGGTGATTGGAGAATCATCCTAAATCCATAAAACAAGCAATAGTGTGAATAAAAACCTACACTATCACTGGTTTTGGATATAGTATGAATCTCAGTGGTTGATCTTCGCTCTTGATATATTTCGCTTCATTGCTACGTTACCAATATGCAAGGTGGATGAGCTATCAATAAAACTATATTCACAAATAATAAGGACATCATCGTTGTTTTTTTATATTAAATTATCCTTAGGTAATCTGTTAGAGAAAAGTAGGTCAAAATTACATTAACAGATTTCATCCTACAACATTGGTAAGCAAACACGCTATGCAACAGAGATGAAAGCTTTTAAAACAGGTCAACATCGTGAATACTCAATAAACAGAATTTTCCATTATTTATAATAGCGATGGTCATCGATTTTATTATTTATACTAAAATTTCCACACTTGTTTATATGATTTACTACAGATTTTAACTAAATGATTTTCTTCTCAATGTATATAATGGATTATTTATTCATCATCTATACATATTAATTGAATATTCGTACGTTTTTAATTAATTGCATATATGTAAAATAATAAACCTTATGTTGTTTAATTGCTTATCGGGAATGCAGTTCAATGTGTAACATCCCGCAACATGTTTACAATATTAATTTTAAATTTAGTTTATAATCAGTTATGATGTTATATTTATTTGTAATCTACTTATACGAGGGTCAATTGATATTTTAATTTTTGGAAATTATATTAAAACATATTTCATTGAAATATCAAGGCTAGCGAGGTATATGTTCATCAAATGTTAGTTTAAAATAATCCATTTTGTTCTCTGAACTCTCTTTGATCCGACATCAAATGAATTGCTATACATCGCGTGCTATGTTTGTGCTTCCTGTCCCATTGCGCTTCTACAATTAACAAAATCATTCAATTTTATTTTACTGCAACAATTACTGTAATAAATATCTGTAGTTGCGAACCAAAAAATAATACGGCATAGAAAATTACGTACAAGACATGATATAAAAACATGAAGACATGATAAGACAGCAGGATACAAGGATATTTTGGCACTTTTGTGATATTGACAAGGGTTGCCTACGTGCTTTCTATTCTAGTGACACTTCCGTATACGGGCGCGATAAGTTTGTTGGACCATATCTTTATATTTCATGCATTTTTCAAAATAATGAAATAATTCATATTGTTTTATCTAAATAAATAGTATATAATACTAAATTAAAGATATTATATAGCAAAAATATTATATTAATTGATATTTTAGTCCGAAACATTTGAACTATTTTCCGTGACACAGTTATTCTGTGGACTATGATATTCATATTTACACGCAAAGTTATGATGGAATGTAGACAATTTGTTTTTTTTTTAAAAAAACGTTATTCGCGTGCGGAAAATATATTCATGAAATATGTTTTCGCGGCAGTTGTCACTTTGCACCGAACGGTGGTACCACATTTATGACGTTAGCTACTGCGCTCTCATTTTATCTGGGAAATAAAACACCGCGCGGCATCCGAGTTAAAAATACCACGAAATAAAAATATGATAGTCGGTCATTACATACGAGAGGGGAGCATGAACCAGACGATACCACGTGTTAACACGCTACATTCGAACAGAGCGGTGTTCAGATTCAACATAAAGTATATTGAATCATTGGAATTAACAGTTTTGTATTGACAATTCTATTTCTCTAAAAAAAAAGCGTACTATTCGCAAACAAAATCTTTTATTTCACTTTATAAGAATTAAATTTATATTCCGTTTATCTGGTTCCAGGTGAGAAGCCGTACAAGTGTTCGTGGGAAGGTTGCGAGTGGCGCTTCGCCCGGTCCGACGAGCTGACCAGACATTACCGCAAGCACACTGGCGCGAAACCTTTCCGCTGCCGCCACTGCGAGCGATGTTTCTCCCGCTCCGATCATCTCGCGCTTCACGCCAAGCGCCACACGTAGTTAGCTATCCAACCTGCCACTCCCCAGGCGCGACGACATTAAGCCGAACCCAAAAGCGATCCCGACTTGTTTCTTTTAGCCTAAAACACCGGCGTGCGCCGTTTGTTTTCTCAGCATGATTACGTTTGTTGTGATTTATTTAAACTGATTGATTGATTGCTCGTTCGTTTAGGTTAACGCGGTTTGTTTAGCGCGCCCCTGGGGAGGATGTGTTCACAGAGCGTTGCAAGCCAAAGAATATCGCTACGATCCGTAGCCGAGTCAACACTCATTGCACCTAATGCTTTAAAGTTATTTTTAATTCCTTTTTTATTGATTTTTATCGTCGAAAAAGTTTAAAATCTTTGATGTTTTGGCCTCTATCGTTGCGGTACTTTGTTGCAATATGGAAACATTTTATATTTGCCGTTGTTTATTATGTAAAAGATTTTGTAAGCTTTGTGTACAGAGAGGTTTTGTTTTTTTTATGTGGCGCGGTCGCAAAGCGGCCGTGCGCCGAAAGTTGTGCCATCGTTATCTTAGCGGTCGACGTGCGGGGGGCATCGCGGTGCGGAGTAGCAACGCAAACCGCTCGCAAGTCGCATGCGCCGCGTGCCCTTCGTCAACTCGCATTTCACATCACGTGACATATTATTTATTGAAACGCGGGATGTTCGGCAGATATTCCCACCGACGCCCAGCACAACCTTAGTTTTAAGCTTAGTAGGATGTGCGTCGCGTTACCTGATGTTGTGTCGATGTTTCGAAACATTCATTGGCAGAATTTGCAATTTTATTAATTCATCTTTATCGACATTAACTTACCACATTCTACCATAAATTGTCATACCATCTCGGTCGCTGGCTGTTTCGAAATATTGACAATAACTTGTATCTTTATTTTGTACTGTGTTTATTTTTTAAGTTTTTGATGTAAGCGATGTATTTACGTTAAGCTTTCTTTTTACTCTTTCATTCCGATTTGTGAGCCCCGCGGTGTTCCTTACGGTTTTTGTTACATCTGTAAGGAAATGTTTGCTTATTTGTCGTCCACTGCGGGGCTTCATTTAGATTATAGCTGGTACGCCTCTGCACACGTAGTATTATTAGGAAACTTAATATATTTTTGTCTAAATAATAATATGTTTATATTCATAAAGTTGAATACGTAATGGTAATACATACATTTTGAATTTACATGAGTTATGTGTGTAGAGGCGTTGATAAACATAATTTTATTGACAAGTTGATTCTGAAACACAGTCGCTATTTTTTAGTCAAATTTCTTAAATGTAAGGTTCAGCTTTGTGGTAGATGTCGATGTTTATATTGATGTGATATTAAAGTCTTATAAAAAATCAACACAGACTATTAATACAAAAAGGATTTCGATCGATAAAATTTGACATCGAAATTACAGCACATCCTTACATTCATTTATTCCACAATAAAAAAATAACATAATAAAGGACATGAAATAGAATCAATAGAAATACTTTGCTTCACAACGACAAAGTGAAAGACTTTGTGGATACAGGGTGTTGTAATAATAGTGTTTTCAAAACGGGCTCAACATTATAGCAAAATTTTGACATAAACGAGTAACAATTTCCCATAATTCTTTTTGATGTGTTTTTTATTGATTCATAATCTAAGTACAACGACTGTTTTTACTGACTACTTAAATAAAATTGTAATAGGGCGAGATTTCTTTAGTGACTGGTATAAGATATTCCATTGATCGAATCTTCGTGCTATAGATAATTCTAGACAAGCCGGGGGCCAATACTATTGTCTTCCCGAATTTGACAAAATTTTAACATTAAACGTTCACGGGAGTTACGACGATATTTAAGTTTTGGAATTAATATGCCCTTAAAATGATCATTGAAATTTAAATATAATACGCATAGTAAATTCGTGTGCACTAAATTGCCAAATGCACTAATATTTTAGGTATAAAAAAATGAAAATAGAAAAGATTTTTAACGCCATTGTTTAGAATTTTTCGAATCTAAATATTTCAATTTATGAATTTTTATAACTATGTAAAATTTTGTGGATACGATTTAAATGAAATTAGTATTTATAAATATACATAAAATTAACCGAATGAAATATAAAATTATCATCTGGTTCCTAAATATAAGTACTGTTTAATTTCATATATGAAAAACTATAAACTATTTAATATGTATGAATTACTTTGAATTGATGGATGTTATTTCAAAATAGGACCTCGTGTCAATAATTTTTACTTTATGTACAGATAGGTACACAAAATTTGTAGAACATTTAATCAAGTTTAATTAAGTTGTGTTAATTTAATAAAATCGATGTTTATATATATTATTCTATCGTATCGCTTTTATTAGCTGTTTATTTAAAAAAAAACTTATTTTTTTCTAACAGTATTAATTACAACTTACAGGATGATGAAAAAGTTTTTGAGAAATAATCATTCGTACATGATTCTTCAAAATGTTTGTGAACACATTTAATGATATACAAAAAACGCTCTATTCAAAGAGAAATAAGATAATCATCCTTTTCTTTTGAATATAAATTAGCAACAGTTAAACTAATATATTGAAAAGATCAATGAAGAAATGAAGTTTTTGTAACAAAATATTTTTTTTAAAAACATTGAAATAAATACTTTTTTTTAAAAAAATTGGAAAATTAGACAATTTTATAAATTGAATATTTTCATTTATTCATGGATTGTATTTCTAATAGATTCTTGCTTGTGGATGTATTGGAAAATGTATGTGAATAATTTTAAGAAATATTTAAAATGTGATTCATAAGTTTATTCAAAATATATGTATGTAGTAACTTTAAATATAATAGTTAAAATATGGTATATTGAAAAAAATTGAAATGTTCGTGTATACATGTGCTTCAAGGTAATATATAGATGTGATTAGATATCAAATATATTATATATTCTTTTGCACTTGGGCTAACAATTGCATGTTAGTAGATGAGTAGCAAGAATATTATATTAAAATATTGGCGTTTATAAAATAATAAAAAGGACAATTATATTAATTATTTAATGTGCTAGCAAAATTTTGATATAAAAGTTGCGGCTGTGTGATAAAGAATCAACCTGTATATACTCGTAAGTATACGTATGAACCTACTGAACTGTAGAAGCACGCAGTTATTACCAAGTTTCTTTAAAAAATGCTTTAATTTCTACCATTAATATAGTTCTGTTATGAAAAAACATTTCAAGATTATTATTTTTATTATGAAAAATGTTACAATTTAATTATTTTAAAAATTATATTTATTTTATTATTCTATTTAATATTTTGACAGCAATTTCTATTAAGTTTAAATACTGTTGATTCTCTGTCCGATATTGCATATTGAAGATTCTATAAAAATTTGTATACAGATTTTTTAGTGACACTTTAGTAATTATAATGCTTTGTAAAATTAACTGGCTTTGTACTAATTAGTTGAGCTTTTTAAAACTGATATTCTAACATATTATTTAAACACAAAACTTATTTTATTTTATTTTTTTAAATCATAACAAGCACTGTCATATTTACTTAATATTTGTTATTCAAATGATCTGTGTGTTCGAATTAACTTTAGTAAAATCTGTATAATAGTATCATTTTATTTCTATACCTTTAAGGACAGTGTTGTTGTTTTTAGAGTTTATTATATAAATACACAAAAACACTCAAATTATATTAGTTAAAGAAAAATAAGCGGCCTCTTGCACCTTCATCGTATCATACAAAATCCAATTATTCACTCTATACCAGTGGTTCCCGAACTTATTTTGTCTACTGCCCAATTTGAGAATAAATATTTTTTTAGCGCCCCCATATTTTCATCTATTTAAAAACTACTATAACTTCAAATTAAATTAATCATTGTGACCTATATATGTAAATTAACGGAGAATTCTAAATGAAACTTTTACTATAACCCGCAACTTGACACCTACAGCGCCCACAAGGGGGCGTTATCGCCCAATTTGGGAACGACTGTTCTATACGATGCTAAGATCAATAAATTTGAAATCAATGTGTTAAAATGGCCATACAATACAAAGTAAAAATATATGTTTTTCTCTTACACAATAAATATATTTATAGGTATGTTCATTGTCTCAGACCTCAATTTATCACAAGAGTAGTTTAAGTTGCATTTTTTCAATTAATTAGCATGTGTAAAATAATTATATTTTTTAAATATATTTATATGTTTGTTTAGAATTGCTTGTAATTTAATTTTGAAGTATTATTTATTTTAATGTACATTTATTTGCAATTTAGACAGTGCAATACACATTAATATATGTTGGAAATGTTTTCTTAAATAATATATATATATTTTTTAGTAATTTGATTAGATATATTAATACATTCCATTGTGCTTCTATCTCGGTAGGTTGATGCATGAACAATTTTTATTGCTGTACTACAAACGGATGGTTGAACTAATATTGTTTATATTTGAATTGGACACATATTTTATTTAAATAATTACATCAGCCATCCGTACGTATGTAGTATCAATAGATTAGTAAAATATAATAGGGTACTTGACATTTTTTTTTAATTTTATGCCATTTAAGGTGCAAAATTTCTGAATTCTTAGTAATTTAAATATATACAAAACCCAATCAAATATCGCTCATTCATTAACACTAATATCTGTGATTAATTAATAACATTATTTGTAAAATATCCGCAATGTTATTTTTAAATGTATTTATCTCTCTTTGAAAAACCACCATCATTTTTTTAATAAATTTACAAATTAAAATATAACAATAAGTCGTATATTAAGTAAATATGTAATAGATTACAAATGTGAAGTCTCTTTTTGATTATTCTATAAATTCAATAAAATTAAGATATTTGTAATGTGGTCATGCACAAACAGAAAGGTTTCAGTCATTTACCCTATTGCATAATTAAATTTATGTAACTATTAGTCGTTTAAATGTATGTGTAATAAATATAAATGTATGTGTCTAAAATATTGCGATATTACATTTTTATTATATATCTCTTTTTGAAAATTATGGATTATATTAAAACTAATGAAACGTGAGATTGATTCTCGATTTTTAAATTAAAAAAAAAACAAAACCGTTTAAATAATGGTTCGAAGAACATTTGTCTGTTTGGTAATTGTAAAATTTTATTTTAGATTTATTTTGAATGTGAAATATTTATATTAAGATTCGTTAAAATTTTTAATTACAATTAAACCAGTAGCTTTGGAATTGATGTTTAACTATTATTATATAATAACTTCATGTATTCAATATTTTAATAACACACGTTTAATGTCTTGTAAACAAACATAAGAACAGAGGTCAATACCCTTTACTTACTTAAATGTATCTCATAGTAATTTAAAACGACGCCGGTTTTTCTTACCGTTGGTTTCTGAGACCAAAATCTCTGTATAAAACAATATGTTTCAAACGTAGATTTTTGTCTCAGAAGCCCACGGTTAGCCGTGCTATTGTACATACCTACATTTGTCTAATTTTACTAATATATTTACTATTAATAACATACACCTATGTTTTTATGTTCTTGTATTTAGTTTCTGATGTGTACTTGGTGAAATTGTATGAATTTAAGTATGACCCGTTGCGGCGAGTCGAGTTATGTAGCGTATTGCATTTTATATTAATAAATTTTTCTTATATGTGGTCTTGTATGTTTCTTTTAATGAGCATAAATGATAATTTCCTACTAAAACACCTGTAAAAGAAAATAGTCTAATGTCTTTGCTTCTCTTTGAAAAAAAAGCCAAAATAACAATTTGTTCTTTTTTTACAGGAACCGAAAAGATGAGGTGAAGTTATGAAAATACCAAAGAATAAGTATTTATATGACAATTGTGTTATATTTTCTTTATGCCATTTATCTTTTTAAAATTTAAAATCTTATGTGAAAAAATGGCTACACCAGTATAGAGCAGATTTTCTATCTATATATTATGTTTGACTTATATGCGTTGCGCTGGACAGATTGATATAAAGATACGAATTTCTTTTTTATAAAATACTTTAGCAAATGTGCAATATTGAAATCAAGTTGTGACCACTTGATTTCAGTATTTGTAAGAAGTGGCATTATATTTATGGGAAGATTGCTTCATGCAATAGATATCGCTGGCCACTATTAAAGCTGTGCTGTTAATAATGAAAAACTATGTGTATCTTTTAAGAATATATTTTGCTTGCGGCTTGCGTTGTAACATTTATAATATTTAACTAGAGCTAAAGAGAGATGGGGTAATCGCGGTGGGATCTGTCAAAAATATGTCAAATAACATAGGCATGACAGGATAGCTTCGGTTTACAGTACAACAGTGATCTTGTCACTTTTTTGACATTAATCAGACGCACTAAGGTAATTCATAACTTACTTTGACATGCCCACCGGGTCAGATGACTTAGTCGACCTATAACATTATTTCGACTTTTTACAATACATTGCGTATCGGGTTGATCTGCTCAATGAAGTGAAGTCGTCCAACACACAAATTCGCGCATCTGTAGAATGCACGCGCGAATTACATTGATTTGCGCCGCGGCTGAGAAAATCAATTCTTCTGACAAAGAGATTTCGCGGTTCGACAAAAATGTTTCTTTTTGCGTCCAAGCGAATTCATTTATTAATACAATAATTAAATATACATTTTTTATACGTTTAGAATATCGCTTATTATAAAAAAATCATTAATATTAAAATTATTTACTGCGCACATATAAAAAAATAACACTTTCACAAGATATTTTCACATCTACTATTCCAGCATGTTTAAAGATATATAATAAATAACATACTCACTCACATTTTGCTTAAGAATTCTTTAAAAACAGTATTTTCACTAAAACACCTTGTCTTATCACGACAGCGACACCTTGACGATTGGATTTTTCCCTTGACATATGTATTTTATTGCGCATGCTCTTTTCAGGAATCCAATGAAATGCATCTTGCTTATACCTGGATATTACCAATCCAGGGAAAAACCAATGGAATACATGTCATCTCCATGGCAACGGCCTTAGAAATTTATGGATCTTTTGGCAGAGCAACAAGCTAAACAAAAACACCTGCGCAGAAATACTCAAAGGTGCGCGGATAAAATAGCGCGTAAATCAAACATTTATATTAAATGAATGTGAGAATATCACAGTTAACAATGCTGGAAATCCTGTTTTATGGACCGTACAGGTTTTATCCTTTTATAAAACACGCTTGACGACAATTGCTAGTATTAAAAAGGTTTCTTTTGTTGTTGTTCTTTTTGAAATTCAGAGAAATACCTATAAGATAATTTAAATGAAATAAAAAACATGTACTTGGAATCTGATATAATAAGATGGCAAACGAGCAGCCACCTGAATTCTTTAAAATGGCAAAGCAACAACTTAAATATCCAAAATTGCAGATCAGCAAAGCGCGGAACTACTTCCCCTTCACATGTTATCCGTGGTCGTGGTATTTCACTGGTTGAGCCGGACCATTCATGCAACAGATGTTATTGCTGGCATCTGCCACTGTTACCAGCTATAAAATGAAAGAAAAAAAATACAAACCTTAAGACTTCTCGCGAATCGGTTTAATTTCGTTTACATCTTTTAATATACTCCAGTAACTTTCAGTCTTATATGACATTTGTGGTATTTGTTACTCTAAATAAAAATGAGTAAAACAAAATTAAAAATACTTGTTTCACTCCTTGTATCCATTGCACCACACAAAATTATTTTACAGCGACATCTTCGACTTGTTCTAAAAACTAGAACTGTCCCCACAAAGCTTTAGGCGGCCTCAAAGCTTTAGTTGTTTGCAAAAGTCTAGTTATTTCTTTTTTTATGTATAGATGGCGCAATAAATATAATAAAAAAGAGACCAGAAAATTCAAGTTGGTATACCATGTAGTATAGATGGCGCTGGTAGTTCCTTGATATTCCAATGCCTGCATTGTGATGTATGTATGAGCCTCAAG
The DNA here is from genome assembly GCF_000836235.2 of Papilio xuthus. Taxonomy (NCBI): domain Eukaryota; kingdom Metazoa; phylum Arthropoda; class Insecta; order Lepidoptera; family Papilionidae; genus Papilio; species Papilio xuthus. Next base: position 5,466,100 of record NW_013533632.1, read on the forward strand.
TTTCTTCCTCGTCCAATATAAGTTTAAGAAATATGAATTTCAAAAATTTTAGTGTTGATTGAACGAATATCATTATGGTAAACTTTTATAAACCCCAGACGAATATACCTAAAGGTCTATTCATCGTGATGTTTTTTAGAGGGCGAGAGGTCCCGATAAAAAACACAAAATAACACCAGGCTCAAGTAAGATATTTCTTTTTTGACTCACGACCGATATTTCATGAATAAATTGTTTGCATTGCATATGCTCCGAAACGAGTTGTTACACTATCCCCTGGTGGAATAGGCTATATTTATACAAAGTCGCGGGCAATAGCAAGTTAATATTTTGAAAGTAAAAAGGGATGTTGGAGTCAAAAAGTTGCTGAAATAAATATCATGTGATTAATCGATGACCACTCATATGGATATAGTTAACTCTATAACTAAGAAACAAATTTTTACAAAATTCAAAGGTATAGTTTTATTCAAAATGTAATTAGCTTAGATTAGGCGCCTTTCATTCCGTATTTATTTTATGAAATTTCTGAAAGTAACTTGTACATGTATGTACATACAATAAAGAACAGACAGTTGAGAGATGAGTTTCTTTTCTAGCTAAATTATTTACGCAGCTAGTTTTAGTTCCAAGTAGTAGTCTACATTTGCGTGTAACAAAGTCATTGCTGGAAAAATACGAAATGCAATAACAAAAAGCAATTTCATTTCAAATATTCATTTAAACAGTTGGACTGCACTGCGTAGTTCGTTTTACACCTGATACATTGCAGTGCAATCTAGTTTCATTCAAATTTTATTTCTACCTTCACAATAAACTTACTTTAGCCAGACTGTCTCGGTTCTCTATCTGCACTTTCTATGGATAAATCGTTGAACAGTTTTACTTTTGTATTTTATGAACAAGCATTTACGCCTACTCAGAGAATTAATTTTGTTGCAATTACGGCCGCTGTCGTATAAATGCTGTTTAATCGTTACTGAGTCTGCGCAAGTTAACTCGAAAAATACAGATAATATTTCCAAATGAAAAGTCTATTGATGTCTAAAAACAAAGAAAACGATATAATTTTAATAATGCAATTAGAACAATTTCGTCAGTAGTTTCGTGGTAATATGTAACATAGTTCACATATTCTTTTTTTTTTCTATACAAAAAAAAATGTGTTTGTTCACTATGCATTCCTAAACCAATAGACGAATTTTAATTAAATTTGAGTTATCTTAAGTGGCCCAAGAGTGTTTCTCTCCTAAATAAATCTAAAAAATGTATTATTTTATTCATTTATTTAGTAATTTCAAAAATAGTAATTATTGCACACATAATACTAAACAAAAGAACTCGTAGCGAATACGTTCGTTATAATGACGGACAAAGATACTGTAGATCGATTCGGTCGTGCCTAATTGACTCTCAACTTGCTAGTAATGAATGTGAGAGCCACTTTTTCAATGTTCATATGAGAACATGAAATAATTTTATTAAACATTGAGGAAAATAGTCGAGAATGTATGATATTTGGTTAACTATGTATTCCATACAACTAGTACTGGAATGTGATACTTTATTGTCTCAATTAAATATATTAATGTAAAATTTTATTGCCCTAACTTAACACATTTATTTTCATGCTGGAAAATAAATTAAAGTATTTATTATTAAAGCACTAATTCTTTATTCTTCGGTAAGAACTTGTTGAATGTATTTGTAGTTTTGTGTTATTTAACTAATTTTTGCTTCTTATTTTTTGTTAAGGTATTACACCTTTATTTTCGTGAGAGATATTTATTTTTCTCCGTTTTTAAAATTTTAAAAGGTTTATTGTGATGCGAATTCTACAAATTATGTGTTTCGGCGGAAAATTAACATGTAATAGGAATTACAATTCCTCTCCTGCGTCGATTAAAGGTAGGCAACGCATATGCAGTTGCATATGTCTATGGGCAACGGTAACTTCGCTATTTCAGCGATTTCAGGTGGATGCTCGGTCGTTTGCCACCTTGTGATATAAAAAAATGTAATGTTTGAAATATTAAAAAATGTTGTTGTTTCCGATTATTCAAAGCTAATGAGTGAGATGAAACATTCTTCTTTCTCTTGTTTTTTACAAGAGTTTCAACAAAAATTAAAAATTAAAGGGTACGTAGAAACTTGTAGGGCTTATGTTCTGTTGCTTTCGAACCGGAGGAGTATTCCATATTCATTTTGAATTTCGCATACAAATCCATGAACAAAGGTAGCAAATTACTGGTGTCTATTCATGATTCGAATACGCAGAGTATCACGTACACTCTTTCAATGAATTCCGGGAATAGCAGAAATTTCTAAAACACGACACAGCTTGCCAATCTGAAAACATGGTATCAAACATTGGGATTCAATTAAACAGTATGCAGCGTCAAAACTGAATATGAAAATAAACTTAAAACGAATGAGTGATATTGATCAATTTGCATATTTCCCTATTTTAACTTCTATTCATAGGATTTCTCAATTATTTACATACCTTTATTAATTCATTGACTGGAAAAGCCCAAGCTAAATACGTTGTAGAGCAAACAAAGACCGGCGGCGGCGGACGGTATTGACAGCTGCAAGCGTTCGACTTTCAGCCGACAGCATTTTAGTGGCAGCGGCAAACTGCGATCCGTGTATGGTGAACGCTCACTGCTGATCGATATCGAATACTTTATCCGTGTATGTCGGTCCTAGGGTTTTTTCATAAAATTTAAAAGTTCACACAGTAGCGTTCATTTTGTCCTAAATGTTATACGCGGATTTATAATATATTATAAGATAAATGATTGGAGATCAATTTTCAATTATGAATTTTATTTTTAATTTTATATTCAGTAGACTAATTAACTTTGAAGAAATATGATATACGTAAAAAGTTCGTAGGAATGGATACGTTAGATATTTTTGTTGACAAAAGTGGCTTTCCGAAATAATTAATTTGCACGAAATTCGCCTGAATGCATTCCCAAAATAGGGAGTGAAAAAGAATTACAAGGCAATTCAATTAGTTTCAGCAAAAGCGTCTGTTGACGGGAAAGCTCTCAACTTAACAGTTACATTGAAAATGCTTTCAGCTTTCACATGACTTTTTTGGTTCGAATTATAATTTGCGTAATGAGTAATTTTTTTACAAATAATTTAACAACCGAAACAGAACTATTAATAATAAATATACCTTGTTCTCTTTACGAAAATAGGACTACCGATATTGTCCGTACAGGTTATATACTAATGTTGTTACTTTCTACAATAATATTACGTTATTATTATTAAAATATATTGTAAATAGGTTGAATGCCTGCGCATATACGGATATTCCATATGCTATTATTACCTTTTTCCTAACTGCAGCAAAATAAACTAGGACTTGGATCAATACACAGTGTCCTTTGTGTATACGACAACACTAGACGTAGTTAAGCTTAAATTCTTATTAAACTATTACATAATAAATAAATATATGTAATGAATAATTATATTCGAACGGATTCGAATATTATTTCTGCATATTTCCAACTTAAATTAAGCACAGAAAAAATATAATAGGGCAAGGAGTCAGGAGAAGTCGATTCATGCTCTATCTTATAAAAGCTATCTCGTCTTAGTTATCGAGTCATGAAATCTTTTACGAAAAATAGTGTCAAATCATTTTCTTGTCTAACGACTTCTCACCGAAGTATGTTATGATTTTTTTTTAATATTGTCTTCAATTGTATCTGAAAATCATGAAAACACAATGTGATATACAAGTTAAATATTATTAGATTGTGTACTGCGATTTCCCAAGTTAATTTATTTTATTTAAAACATTAAATACTTTTAATATTGATCTGGTCATTATAAGATGTTGCTAAGTTAGCTAGTTACGTAATTACTTAAGATAGAAGGCTCCTTAAGTAGGGACTGAATAAATTAACCAACTTGGTATTACACGGATCTCACAACTTTTAACGGTAGACTCGATTGCCGTTTTGACAAGTTTTTACAAGTTGTGTAAAAATGTCTGGTGTATGACAAAAATAACCGATGAGTTTTGACTACTAATAAACTCGTATTAAATAATGTCGCCTTAGTTTTTTTGTTGTTTAATATATTTTAGCTAATTTCTAAATCATTTTTGGGTGAAATAAAATGTGCTCGACTCGATTTTTAAGGTGACGTATGCTGACGACATATTTAAAAATGATCAGGGACCACAGTAATGTTACGAATTACAACAACAACGTAACTAACGCCTGTTACCAAGAAAGACAAGCAGAAACCACGGAGCTCCTTTTGGCGCGGTTCTGACACACACACTCTGGCTTCTTCTATGTCCCTACCTCATGCATACATGCACATCGATTTCAGGCGCTCTCAATACTACCCTTCTTGAAAATTTGTAAGGACTTTGTTAGTATGATAATTGCGATAATAAAATAGTGTGTACGTAACTTGCAAATGTTTTTTTTCCTAATTAGAACAAAGATCGCAGCAACAACGACAGGTCATCAATACTCGTCGTCTTACGTATTGGTTGTTAAACAGAGTGACAAGTAAAAATCGCATATAAAGCTTAAGTTACTCACATTAGAACTTTGTATAGATATATTGTCGTCTCGAATATTCTCTTTGAAAAAAATAAAGATAGATACAATATGGATGTTTCGGAATATGACAGTTGTGACTCCAATTTCACACAAAAAGCTTCCTATTTCTGCTTCGTTTTAAAACTATACAAAACGATTTTTTTAATTACAATATAATCTAGGTTATAGTTAAAATGACGACTGGAAACTGTTTTTTTTAAATACATTTTTCATATTTGTCTTTTAACGGGATGAACAGAGCAATAAAGTTAGAATTGTAAAAGAAAAAAAAAAGATTGCATCCTCGTGTCGTTCTGTGTATCCTAGAGTAACCTTACCAAGAGCTTCCAATGTCGAACAAATATATTTTCTTCCCTGTCTATAAATATAATTCTAGTACAACAATGTATTCAAAATTAATCAAATTTTTAATTAATTTAAACAATCTCTACTAATAAAAATAATTGCAAAAAATCACGAGCTTATTCCGAAGGAAAAATAATTTGGGTTCGTTAAAAGTTTCTATTATAATTTAAGAACTTTAACAATGCACTAGAGATAACGATGTTGCTCAAACAAAGCCATATGCGAGCGAGTTAAATCTACTGTTTTCTGAAAGGGAACATCTTGCGAAAAAAGATTCCTATCGGGACATATAACTTACGTGTAGATATTTCCAATCTAATAACTTGTTATGACATTGTCATGATGATTTGATAGTTTAAAAATCATTGCATTATATTTACAGTTTCAAGGTTTTATTACGACTTAGTCATCTGAAGGAATGTACTCTCAATTCAATATAGTAGTTTATTTGACCGCCTCGGGCCACCGACGAGTTAGGTACGCTTCACAGAATAATTAGTCTGAGATTGACAAGGAAATTCCAACTAGCTTCCGTTAGTGTGGATTAAAATATCGACTCGCAGTTCCTGAGTAAGCAAATACAAGATCTTAAAAATTTTAACCTGCTAGAAGTTTTCAATCGCTATATTAAAAATTCTCTAAGGCGGGTCTACGCATACTTATTTGTTACGTTTATTATCGTATTGAGTGGACCCTCGGTGGGGACGTTTAGTGAGCTGCTGATGATGATGATGATGAGATCACTAGTATGTAGGTTTAGAATAATATTAAAACTAACTAGATGTAACATTTAATTAAAACGACATTTCAAATGTAAGCTTAATTAACTAATGTTGCTGTTTGTCGAAAATGATTTACAGTGCATCGGGAAAATCCACTCCACAGCAGTGAGCTCGTTAATGAAAATTCTACGAATTCCACGGATTGAATCTCATGTTCGAGGTAATTTTGATTCACAATTACACAGATCAGATACAATTCTACATAGGATTTCTTTTAATCAATATCATTAACTCTACTAAGCAAAATTAATTTCAATATTAATCTTACCATTTACAACTTCCACATACTTCTCTATATACATCAGTCAATAGGTATATATGTACTTTACATGCAACATACCTTTGTATGAATAGATTGATTACATCTTCCGTCACGTCACAAGTCTATTGTCAAAGTATCATTGTCTTGTGAATCTTCGTATCAGATTACCTTACTATAAGCTTGTTCTAAATTAAACAGTACATTATGGGTTAACTCACAATTATAGTGATGATATATATATATATATATTATATTAATTATATTAATATGGTTATAGTGATGTCGACCGCAACTCTTTCCGCGCGGATTAAAAAAAATAGTAGCCCACGTGTTCTTCCAGCATGTTCTACATCTGTGTAAGATTTCATCGATTGGGTTGATGTTTGGGAGATACCTTCTAAAAACATCCCTTCATCAAACCTTTCGCATTTATAATATAATATTAATAAGATGTCCAAACTGTTAACATGAAGTCATTAAATTGTAAACAACCCCTTACTGACAGTCACCTCGTAAGTTTTAAATACTGCCACATTCAGAGCTATTAGTCATTAAGGCAGTCATTAAAAAATAATAAGTTAGTTTAAACCTTTATGTTATCAGTAAATATTAAAATCGAGAAAATAAAATACTTCGAACGGTAAATATACTTGTCTTCATGCTTCATTTCACTAATTCAATGTAATACTCGATAGATGCACGAGTGGAAGAAAGTTATCTTTTAACTTAATATATATTGAATCAAAGAGCACTTTCGTTGCACGAGATTAAAACCGACAGACATCTCGTCTATTAAGCATTTTTCAAATATTACATTTCACGAATATTATTTAAATATTATTAAATAAAATACTCTGCAAAATCTTCTCTTATACTTTGAAATATCAATTTTAATTTAGTACTAGCTGCCAACGGAGACACAGACAGGCAGAATTAAAAAAAAGTTAATAAGTAGCCTATGTGTTCTTCCAGACTATGTTTTACAAAACATTCACATTCATAAGTTGGGACATTAAAGTGTCAATAAAAGTGTAACGATTGTTATATTATTAAATTTCTATTAATTATTATTTATATTAGACATAAATTCTGGTAGCTATCTTCAGCCATGACTCACTTTAAATCAAATTAGTATTAGCCTTCGTAAAATTTTATAGTAAGTCACTTCCAGCTTACCAATAGAAAATTTTATAAAGAATTTCCTTTTGCTATTCTAAGAGCCTTAGAATATTTCCTAGGATTCTAGAGATGATATTTAAGAGCCGACTAATTTTAAGAATGTCTTTTATTAAAGATGGTGGAAGATGCCGGAGATAGAATTGTACGATGGATGTTTTTTTTTTCGTACGTATCGCGAAAAAGTCTGTACCCAGATTCACTAAATTAGTTGTTTATTTGGTCTACAAGGGATCTGTCCGATTTACGGCAGAAGTAGAATTTGCATGGAGATACAATTTTCTTTGAGTAGAATTATTAAAAAATTGACACGTATACTTTTCAACGCAAATGATTGAATATTTATTTCGTTTTTTTTTAATTATTCCTCTTGGTGGAAGTGCTTGTTCCGGACATGCTTTAGACGTGAAATTGTTTCTTAATTAACAAACATTTCGTATCCAGGTCTAGAAACTTTCTTAAGTTTTAACTAAACTTCTGGTGATGGCTGAATTTTCTCAATGTTTGTAATATTATAATTTTATTTACTTAATACTTTATAGATGAATTAAGACTACACTTTAGTTCTGTAGATATAATGCTGTCGCTGGCAGTTCTCTTCGAAAATAAGTTCTATCAATACCTAATTTTTGCAAAAAATTAAATTATAGCATCAAAGGCTTGAAGATTCTCAGATATTAAAGTAGATTTAAGCTTTTTATCGGACGCTAAAAGGATGTCAGAGTCCGGATTATTTTAAAGTGGACTACTACTATACGATTTATCTGGAGAAATTTTAATGAAATGTTGGAGGGATATTCGAAACTCAATAGAAATGGTTCTAATTTAGTTCAATAACGTTTAATATAATTCTTATATCAGTACCACTAGTATAATAGTATATATATGTATACTATGCATAATGTAATACGTGCCTAGGTGTTGGAGTAGAAATGTCCGGTACGCGTTCATGTAGTAACATATCTCATGTCCAGATTCTTGGAATATTAGAAATCGTTGAAGAATTTATACGTAATGTGTACATCACTCGGGAAATCAAATTACATTGCAACACAATTGACTGTGTGTTTCTGTTGTTTTTACTTTACAAACATGAAAACTGTTTTGTGATACTAGTGACGTGCTTCGACTTCGCACAGGGAGCACTACTTACGTATATTAAATCAAAACCGACATAAAAGCTTTACCTTTCTTTTAAATTGGACAGAAATACATGGCCGATTGCGAATGCCGTCCGTTTATCAACTGCCTAGGTAAATTGTAGAAAATGTAATTGCCAAAGTTTCGATCAGTGTTCATATCTTATTACGTATTTTTACGAAATGTCTAAATATATAACACGTCACTTTTTTCATGAATTCATTCGATATATAATTTTCCGACTCTTTTACGTGTTAGGCAAATTATATACGGGCGATACTTAGGATTTTCCTGTGACATATCGATCGCTTGCATTGTCGCAATTCGTGGCCGTGTAAACAATATGTTGCTAGTATCCGCTTTTACCTCTGCTACACCTACGTAGTCCTTTGTCTCTATGACGTCATTCAATTTTGCTCTGGGGGTCGAAAGCTCGCTTTTGACTTTATTACACACTGGCAACCAGAACACGATTCCCGGTATTGGCACCTGTAAAGGAGACAATTTCGTTTATTTGTGCCCTCCGGTGAACTGTGGGGAACAGTAATGAAACACATAACAATGTGCTCTTTGTAATCTCTAGCTTGCAGTGATATAATTTTAACGTCAATAATTGTCACACAGCAGCGTAATTTCTTGACGGTGACACGTTACTTGGATAGATTTCTCAAATGTAATCTATACTAGAAGAGAGCACATAATAACTTCGTATATGGTTGTTTAAAAACTAATTCAAGAGACACAAACTTGTAAAATTAACAACATACAATAATTTGTTTCGAACAAAAAACAAACATCGCATATAACTGACACATTAATATATTTAAAACAAACCAGCCTGTGCTATGTATATTGTTTTTGTATTTTCAATCAGGATTAGCCCGTAAGCGGCTTGTAACACTACCAAATTGATTGAAATGACTGACGAACGAAAACCTTTTATTTCAACATTTCATGAATTAAATAAATGGAATAAAAAATTGTAAAATATACGAGTATTATTCGCTACCATTCCGACAGTATTAATCTATATTTATTCATTTTTAAGCTCTTTAAACTATGTATTTTTAGTGACAATTGTTTCGAATGAAGAACTTAAAAATAAAAATTCAGAAATAGAGGTAAAAAAATATTGAAGTTAGATAGCCTAGGGACTTAGACGTAGAACCTGGGAGCTGATCAATATGCACATGAAAAGAGATATTTTCATTGTAACATTGCAAACATAAGCAGCAAAATTAAAATGTAACTGGACCGGAAATATTTTTCGTAGGCATTGTAAGGTTAATGGTTGGAAGTTTTTCTTAGAAAATTGTTTCATTTGATAGGCAGAAATAATTGGAAAGTGATTTTGTTACAGTCTAATGAATATCATTATAAATTCAATGCACTTGTAACTACGTCATAAAGACAGAGCTCTAAACATTGACCAGTATCGTAGAGTAACATGGAAGGTAAACATTATTGGGAAATTTTAATGTTACATCCTGTTGTGCATTTTTAGAAGTAATTTTGAAGTTTATAAAACCTTGTGTGCTGACCCCTAGTGAGTGGGATAAGGCCATGGAGATGTTGAGTACAGAAGAGGTTTCCGGAAAACCGCACCGCATCGCACCATAGTATCATACCTCACCGCACGCACACCGCAACATACCGTACGGCATTCGCACCGCCTGCACCGCACCGCAAGGCACCGCAACGCACCCCACCACAACGCACCGCAACAAAGCACTGTAGGGCTTGCAGTTACCGCGTGTATTCATTAGAAATCCCCTCACCAATTTAATAACTCGCTGTTTCAGTCACAATTAATTGAAAACAATTTTGATCAGAATTTCTCGTTAAATACAAACACAAACTATTCACCATAATTCGATGTCGGGTACTCAATTATTCTCGTGCATATTATATTGGACACACCTCTCATATGTAATCGATTATGCCGAAATATTGCAAATGATTTTAAAACAAGCTTTGTGGGCAGCAAGTCCCCAAATCCCTGGCCTCGGTTTGATCACCATTTGGACTAATTGTTGATCTTTATGACATTATAACTGTAATTTTTTTATAGCGTTATCAATTTTTTTTGAAAAATTCAAATCATGGAAATAATATGTATGTTATTTACGAATTACTCTTATTTGAATTTATGTATAGCATATCACAGTTTTGCATTAACTAATTAAATTTTATAACTTGGAACTTAATAAGCAAATTAGTGTTCGCAATGAAAAGCAAAAACCGTAAACACTTAAGTAAACAAGTTACCTTCAAAGACGTCGTACTGATATTTTGCATTAGTTTTTCCAACGGCGAATATTCTTGAGGTACTGAAGAAGATTTAATTACGAAGTTTCGCTGTGTTTCCGTTCAATAATTACTTTAGTATCACAGGACGAATTTAATCTAACTTCAGACCTCTTTTTCATTTCATTTTATTTACTATACATTTTTTTATATTATACATTTATTTTAAATGTATTTTTTTTTTGGTAGTGACTTGCTCTCATTATGTTTTTGGTACAAAGTAAGTCTATATAGTAGCTAGAACACCAGTAATTATGATTTAGTTATAACATAATTTTTAAAGAACTTATTTATATATCTTTAGTTATAGTCTATAGCTTTAAATTTTCTATATTCCTTAATTGTAAAATTTCACGTATCCATTAAATCTGTTTTAAAAAAAACTTTGTAATTTATTACCAATGAGATAAATCATTAATCCAATCATTAATTTACTATTTCTTTTTTATTAACATTTACGAAAGAAAAAAAAATTATAGAAAAGGACGAGACAGTCTCTTAAAAGAATTCATTAGCGCTGTTTTAATTAACTTATTGCAAAAGTTTCAGTTTGTAAAGAAATGAAGTAAACATCAGTATTCAGAGTAATTTAAAAATAAAATTACTTTACAGGTCAGAGCTAATGAGCTTATCTTATTGAAGTTAATATTTTATTGAAAAAAGAGATCTTATAATACTTAATTTTGATATTGATTATGTTATTTTAATATTATGATGGAAATTTAGAATACTAGATTTTTAGATTCCGTTCAAATCAACTGTTTCTCAAAATAAAATTAACAAATTCCTATCAACTTAATCCTTTTCTCAAAAAAAGCAAGATATTATTTAAGAAAACTCCAGTAGGGTATACTTCGTAGGGTCTGTAGTGATTGTCTCCTTTTTATACTTTCAAATCAATATATACATAATCTGGTATCAAAATTGCCATCACGTTTATCACTAAACTTATTACCCTGAACTTCTAATTTACATCCTTCCGCAAGGTTAAATCAATTTCGAGTAATTTATAAGGTGAGTGTAGTATCAATATACAAACATACCAATCATTGTACCTATAATATAGATACAAGAATTACTCAGCTTATTAATTTTACTAATATTTGTAAGTGCGAAATTTTGGATGTATGGATGTTTGTTAGAATGTGTTTCCAGAGCAACTCAATGGTCCTGGATGGAATTAGGTACATCTATAGAAGTGTCTGGAAGAACACAAAGACTACGAAGTTTTTTTTTAATTTTACGCGCACAGTGTCGCGGTCAACAGCTAGTTGTATATCTGTGTAATACTCAAAACTTTAAATCTATTTGGGGTTATTGGCTTCAGATATTTCTTAAGCAGGCTCGCATAAATAGTTGTTATAGTATAATACAGTTAAATTGCACAGTTAAGTAATTTACTTATTGTTCTAATAATGACACTTCTAGGTGTTGTAACTCTTTGTTTGTAGAAAACAACTTGAAAGAGGTTCATGACATTGACCTCGTTACAGCCCCTCGTTGAACCACATTTTATTCAATTTGCTTACGACTCTCCACTTAAGTTACACTTACTTGAGTTACATATTTTAAAATCATATTTTCTAATAAAATGCTTAACCAACAGCGTCTGTATATCAGTAACAATATTTTTATAACAGAAGTTAGCAAACGATTAATTTATATATCTAAAATAGCGAAGTGACAGCTACGACCTCTGCATTCCAATAAGTAGAATTTTATGCAGATTCCGTTCTTTAAATAGACAGTATGTACCGAAAACATTAGTTCTTCCCAACTAAATCCATCGCCCTTCACATCCTTTCCCGACTGGAAAAGTGTGGGAAGGCGAAGAGGATTAAAATTTGGGCTCCAGCACACACTCACACACCCTCAGACGAAACGTTGAATTACTTCCACCTTCCTTCACACAATATTAATAAAGTACCAACAATAACGAACTCGGCGAAGGTAATGAAAGGATGGTTACATTGAATTATATTAATTACAAATAATACACCAAAATAATTTAGAAATACAACTTTACAAGTAAAAAAAAATATGTTGCTAGTAGGTAATTTTTATCGTGATTGTTTTCTTATTTGAGAACATACATGTACCAATCATCTAACCTGTAATTTTCTACTTGTCCCAATGGGCATCGAGAAATACAATCACAAATTTCATTAGTACAATGCCGTAGTCCAAAGTTATATTAGGCCCTTCGTACACAAGGAGACGTGAATCTTCGAAACTATTATTATATCCTTGCATCGCGTGTTTCGTACACGCAACTTTGAATCGAGGACGCTGGTCGTCTACTCGGTTGGTACAGACATAGCAACTACATGCCAACTGTTTAGATTTGCTCTGCCATTTTAAAAACCGCTACGCCTTTTCTCATGATCTTGACAAACAGATTATGGGTGATAGGTTTTAGTAAATAAAAAATAAATTGTTAGCGACGCATGCTTCTATACGAAATATTGTTCTTCATAAGTTGACGACAAAAATTGCCAAGTTTTGTAGATTTACGTTGCTTTGTGTACAGAGGGCCTTAAGGTAAATACAATTTCAAAATGTCAACAACATACTTCATTTTCGTACAATCCATAAGGAATTGTCGATTGCGAACCACTGCATTGTTAGAAGCATTGTGGCCATCGATAGAGAACGAGAGTAAATAAAAGGGAACTTTTATTGAGTCGCAGCTAACAAATACATTTCATGTAGGTACTCTTTATTTCAACGACAAAAGATATTAATTTTAAAGCGTCTATTTATTACTAATTTTATTTTATACACTTTGTATTATTTTTATAATATATTTCTTCACTTTTTATTGATCGTAGAAAGATAAAATATTTTTAAATCTAATTTTTTTAAGACGTAAAGAGAGTTTTCCAATAACAATAAAAGTTATGTGAAATGAATAAAAAAACATCACTTTAACTAATTATTTCTCCAAATACCATAGTGTGAATTAGTTGTGACGGCCATAAAGAGTCATGGCAAAAATGTACACTGTGCTGACACAAATGTGTGGAATATATATTTATTATATTCTCGCGAAAGTCTAAATAATTTAACATTCTCTATATTCCCCAAGAGTCAGGTTTATAGTTATGCCTGAATAACTGTTGATTAAGGGCTTACGTTTAATTACATTTTTTAAATATTATTTCAAAACAATTTTTTTATTTTTCTGTTAGGAAATTATTTTTAATAAACTTCTTTATAAAAGTATGAAACTGACACTGATAACAGCTCAAGCATAAAAATGTCGAAACCATAATGTTTATTACGTAACATTTATATTATATTAAAAAGTATTTAGTTAATATTAAATAAAATCTGTATAGAAATTCGTGAAGCAAATATTAAGGAAGAGTTTGTCAGAAATATAACTAAAGGTTGTGCCAAGGTACTTTTTCTATAAATAGAAAAAAAATCGATTGGCCGGGAATCTTGGCAGTGCGGAAATGAAATAATGTCACTTAGCGGCTTGTTAACGACATTCTACGAGGCTTCTTATTCAATTGTAATATTTTAGCAAATATTCTTTTTTCTATTAAGCATTTAAAATAAATATACTTAAAGCTTATAAAAAATAAACAAATACTAGTTTTATTCGACTACAAACAAAACTAAAAAGTTACCACGACATAGATAGAGGTGGATGAAGGTGAATTTATTCAAAATATTGCAACGATAAAATTCTACGTGTACCTAAAACATGTTACTTTTTTGGCTATTGCTTCCTGACCACTTTTTTCCGTCACATGCGCTCCCACAGATACGGTGAGCGTGTGTGATTAATCGCTGAAGTCAGGCTATTTCATAGGTATTTTTAGTGTAAATTTAAAGCCAAACTTAAATAACTTCGGCTAATGAAGATAGCGTTGCACTTCTTTGTTTTGCGAGAAAATAACTCAAAAGGAATGAAAATTAATTCATTTTATTTTATCAAATAACAAATAAGGTTATTTGACAAAATGATATTTTCATGAATGTTTCCTATTATGTGAAGCCTGAATTGTCATCGATTGGTGTCAGGTAAAGCAGGAACGTAGGAGCGGAAACGGATATATCAACACTCATATTACACCTTTTTAACCTCAATATTCAAAAAATATTGTTACCAAATAAAAGTAAATATTCAAAAGCTATTCCATTATGAAAGAAGAAATATTCACAACAAGGTTATACAACAAACATTTCTTTGTCCTCAGACATTGCTTACACGCTGTTGCATTCGATATTCTTTTGTTAAAGTGCTTGAACGCGCATACCTTTAAAGCCAGTAAACATTTTGATGCACTGGAACGAAATGGAAAAAACTAGAAAGATGGAATATCGTGTAACAATATAAAGGAGACGAAATAAGATGTTTTACATTACATTTGAAAGCGATACTGTATCTTTATTTTTAACAAAGAACTATAAATAAGTTGTTGGTAATTTTGTAAACATGTTATTTAATTGTAAATTGTTAGTACTCCTCTCGTAGACAAATTCATATCAATATGTAAAATTATTATGTCCATAAATAGGTTGACCTTATAGTACAGAGGATGCGACGTTCCCTTTTAACAAGGTCTGTAAAGTGCATTATGCCTGCCTCTACTAATTACATGCAATTTAACTGCGCAACATCATTTGATCTGTCGGACATTATTGACTTTTCGTTACATATACAAAGGTAATTGTGTTTAGTCAAACTATTAACCAAACATCAATTTTGTGTACATTAAATCATCAGTAATTATGCTCGTGTTGTTTATTTTTGGTACTTCCCTAAATTGATTAATATCGATTTTTAAACAAATAAACTGTTATTTTATACGATGCTTTTATCACGGTATTAGTAGACCAAAAGCGCACCTATTAAATTTGGAAAATACTTCGACTTTGATAGCCTCGGATAATGGTGACTAATAAAGTGCTTACTAAAGAAAATATAGACCCAGCGAAGTTCAGGACCGCTTTACTTATTGAAGAAAACTGAAAACAGTGTTAGGATGGATGGATGGATGGACGGATGGATGTTTGTTAGAATGTCTCTACAGAACGACTACATGGATCTTGCTCAAACGTGGCATGGATGTAGAACATAAACTGTGAGTAGTATGTAGCATACATATTTTTTTAATTCCACGCGTACAAAGTCGCGGTCGATAGTCAGCAATAAAAATAGGACAAACACCAGCTTTGGAATAAAAGAAACATCATGAATCTGAAAACAGAACAGTCGAAGTTAGTACTTTTGTAATAAATGCTTTTGAATGTATAATAAAATAAAATGTTTTAATTTTAGCTTAGCGAATAACAAGCGTCATGTAAGTAAATGCCTTAGTGTTTCGGTATACCAGACTGAACTGAATAACGAGCTGACTGCCCTTTGTTAGAGTTGCAGTGCCGTCTACACAATCGGCATACATCCTGCCCGCCCTTACATTCATACATGACATCTAGATCGTAACTACAAATACCATTTCTACTCTAATTAATTAGCTTAATTAATGCCACATATCTCTGAGATAAACGAGTTTTAATTAAATTGTTAAATACTTTTTATTACAGTCTATCTTGTTATCATAATATTTTCAAAGAGAGGGATGAAAATATGTTTTTCTAAAGTGTTTTTCATCTACTCTCTATTACGCCTTGACATTATGCAGTAGGGCATTGTTGCGTTTTACCAAAGATCCCGGTCATTGGAGGATGGCCACCAACGAGGTTTTAGTGGTTAAAACCTCTTTCACTCCAGGAGCAGGATATCTTTAGGATTTCCCTCCAACACCAAAAAGGCTTTAACATTATAATGAAAACTGAGCATCCCAGTTAAATATTATTTATAAGAGCCTCAGCTCTCTTGTAAGGCGTCTGTAGCTTTGTGCGATGGGTGTCTTTCACGTTCCCCACAATAGAGCGGAAACCTACCGTATGCTCGGTTATTGAGGATAAGGGAATTAATTTGTGTTTCATTCCGTTTATTCGATTTAAAAATCTGGTACGATGTTAATTAAAAACGAACGCAAAGATATTGGAATGTATTATATCATTGCATCAAAAGAAATGTTATTTGATTTTTTTATTTTGATTTATCTGTAGTATTTTTACCAGAAAAATTGTCAGATGGATCCATCTTGTTTTTTTCTTGTAATATACTAAATTTGTAATTATACCTTGTTAGTAACATACGTTTTGAGTGCTTTAATTATAACGCAACATATCCTTTGAAAGGGGACGGACTTCCTGCAATAAACGCAGTGGAACGAAATAATTAAATTCAGTAGACAAGAGAAGAAAGAAAATTAGTTCCAAATACTGAAATAAATTCTCGAAAGAAACAACGATGATAACAATATATTCTTATATTGATAATGTGACGAGTTTTATTTCAAAGTTCGATATTCATGTATTGACCAAATGATATAAAAAATAGATTCCAATCGTTTTGACACATATCTTATAAGTAATTATTTAGTTGCTACTACTAATATAGTTTTTTCCTAAGGCCTAGTTCGCACGGAATAAAAAAAAAACTTTCAAAGTAGCCTAATTGTTCAAACAAACTATATTTTACATTGATGCCAAATAACATTTAGGTCCTTTAAAGCGTTGTGGAGATATGTAATAACAAATATACATCCATCCATGAAACTTTTGATTTTATAATATTAGTAAGATTAGTTGTAAGAGCTTAGTTTCTCGTAAGGCCAGGACTACTACGCATTTTTCGTAGACATATTTACTGCCGTAGGTTTAAAAAAAAATGTCGACAATACATTGTGATTACACTAAAAGCAAAAAGTAATTACGTAAAATGTAGACATCAGAATTTTCAATCAATCTAACCAAAGCAGATCTGATTCAAAAGTGATCGGGGTAAAAAAAATCCTCAAATTTTTATCAATCGTATTTAATTTAATCAGGTAAGTCATGACCCTAGACATAGTTCATTTTTTTTTTATAAATAAATTCGACTTTCTTTTTAAAACTAACTCCTCTGGGATTTTCCTTCTGAATTCTTATTTTGCTTTTTTTTACTCCGACTACTAATTAGATATACCATGTTGTTATTGTCGATCTATCTTAATTCTATTACTACACAAAGAGACGTCGCCGTGTCTGGTATTTTAAACAAAACAAATAATATTCACATTTTGTATTTTCTACTAGAGTAAGCTGATTTATCAGTAAAATATCAAAACATTTTGAAATGAGACAAGATAAATAACGAGAATACAGTGAAACTGTACTGGGAATTTCAATGTTAGGAACTCAGGTATTCAAACATTAATTAACGGATGCGATGTAAAATATTTTCCTGTGAAATTAATAAAAAGAAAATCTTACTAATATTATAAATGCGGATGTTGAAATGGATGTTTCATAGAAGGTACCTCCAGTATGACTCAACAGATCTCGATAAAATTTGACATGGATGTAGACCAAAGCCTGCAAGACGACATAAGCTACATTTTTAATTCTGTTCGGACAGAGTCGCGGGTGATACCTAGTTTTAATACAAACAACAATTTGCACCTCATCATAAAAGCATTTCGTTCACAAAAGTGTTCCATTTTAAATATTGTACATTTTACATCGTTCGCTACATTTAATTTTATCTACGCATCGACGAACATTTAACAATTAATTAAGTGGAAAATATTTCATAAAGCAAAAGCGAATATGACAGTCGATTGCAGTCTCTTTTATAGAGAGATCACGTAGACATTCATTATTGCATTTTTTTATTATTAAATTTGTTCAAACTAAAAATATTTATATTATTTTCTCACTAAAGATTTTTGAATGTCACTTTCAGCGTTTAGAAAATGTAATTCGGAATGTAGCGTATGAAAGTTCAAATTCAGACCTTTCAAATAGAAATAGTCACAACCAAATTGGATTTGTGGAATGATAAATTTGTTAAGCTAAAAAGCGAATTTAATATATAAGAAACTGCAATTTATTTCAAATATTTCAGATTAGTTTCTACCTTATAAGATTATTCGACATATAAATCGACATAATGCGATATTAAATCTATGTGGTATTAAGAACTATTGATTTTATACTTGGCGCCTTATCAGTGCATCAGACTGTAAAATTTATTAGTGCTGAAACGAACGATGCATAATAATTATTCTCGCAAGACAATATTTGTGTGGGTGTTCATATGTTGTATGTCGTTATTCTTACACGTTACCACGTCAGAGTGGAATAACGACGAATTAGGCCGCGATCACACATAACTAGAGGGCGCGGGTGTGCTAGCGACAGCGGGTAAGGTTTTTACACAACGAACGTGGCATTGGCATATAATGGACTGAGATATTTCTTGACCGCGTCCGCTTATTGTATGTGTACGAGGCCTTAGAATTAAACATGCATTATGGATTGGGGTAGACTAGTAAACAACTTATTAATATGCAAGTAGAAATATGCACGAGCAGAATTATTAGATAAAAGAGTATTTAAAATACATCGAAGAGGGTATTTATCAAACTAGGGATTTATATTATTTATAAAAGTAAGTTGGTCGTGACCTCTGATTTTTCTTTACATCGTTCCAAAAACGACTATCACCATCATGCAAATAAATTACCATATTTCTCGACTTGTACAATTTGCCTTTTTTACCTTAAGCTTGCTTAACAGTGGGACTGGAGTTGTATTAAAATGATTCAAACTTAACCTATAAAAAAATGATAGTTGCTGAAACTAAACGCTGACACAGTCAAGTGCTTTAGAATTAAAGAATAGAAGGCACTAAAAACATTTTACAACGAAACTGTAATAAAAAAATATGCAGTAGACTCGTTCATTGTAGTTGATTGTAGTTGTATGTTGATTTGACAAAGCCTTTAAATTCTTTACGCTGTAATCATCAAATTGCGAGCTGCTTTGTTGTCAGAACAAATCGATCGAAAATCACGAAAAGCAATTCAGCGATGAAATTAAAAGCAAAACGAATTTGGGAACGGATTGAGCTGAAAAAAAATATTCTTTCATGTAAAGTTTTATTATATTAAATGGTTTTATATTCATTATGAGTTTATTTTGTTTTTATTATATAATTTTTTATTATTTATGGAAATCTGTTTAATAAACATTATTACAGTTAACTAGTTTTTTCAGATTTTTCAAATGAGTCTTATTACTTTAATTATTTTTTTTTTACTTTGTGACGTAAAAATTATATTTCTTGTCTTTGTTTTATCTTGTTTTGTTTCTAATATGGAGATAAAATGTTTCGAGGAATGCTGGAGAATAACAGAATACAGAGAGCTTTTTTGTACACATGTTAGGTTAGGTTTGCAGTGTTATTAAATTAATTAAATTCGTACAAAGATACAAAGGATAATAAAATTGTATGCAATGTACCCTCGGGCAGCTTCAATGCAACAAAGCCATTATATTCAATAAACTAAGTGAAAAATTCCAAATATAATCCCCTTATTGTAAAATTGATTCGATTGCACTAGAACTTAATATAAAAGTTTCATACTATTTGTACATACATACGTCAAAGGTTGCAAAATCTGTTTGACTACAAAGTGCGGGCAGGAAAAGTAATTTGAAAACTTACGAAGTCTTTCACTTCTTACAAGTTATACATAAAGTAAAATATATACTCGTACATAGAAACGATATTGGCAATACTCAACAGTCCCCACAACATTCTATCCGTTTTACCCGCAAAAGTATGAACACATTATTGACTTCTTATAAAATGTGTTTGTTAAAAAATACGTATATTTTCATTAAGTTCATTATTAAATAGGGATGGGGAATAGAAAAGGTTACTCCTTTAGGAAGAACTGAAATTAAGATACGATTTATTTAGAAACTCAAAAATATTTGTACCTTAGATTTTATTTCATCAACGATCTATACAAGTAGCGATGTTGGAAGTGGACCTTATGCTACTACTAAGAAGCTGACTATTTATAATTTAGCTAAGAAACTTTGCCAGATTCAGGAAACACTTCAATTGTTAACTGAATCGATTATATCTTTAATATCCGAAGTTTAAATTCTATTTTAAAGTTATTTAAGTATTTCAATCATTCTTATCATCCACATTTCGAATAATATTGGTTAATAATTAAATTTAGGACCTCTACAAACATCAGTCCTTTGTCCTGTCTCATAAATTTGATCACATATTTTACTTCATATTAATATTATTCCAACTTACATAGGTTTCAGCTAATAAAGCACTAACTGTTGGTCAAAATCTTCGTATAAAACATATCGCCATCCCTTTCATTATCGTTGCCAAGAGATATTTTGTTTTAAACGGCGGTTTTAGTATCTAAAAGCACCGGTAAGAAAACAAGCAGCAGCTAGTAATTAAATAAAATCAATATACCCAGTTTTTAATGACGATTCAATTTACTTAGTATTCAAAGAAAAAGATACTTTTAATTGAAAACAGATACAGCGAAGCTGGAAGCAGTTTTACTGTGACTAATTGCATTTAGTCTATAGCTTTAACGACGACATCGATACATCCACTCCGTCGAAGATTACTCTGGGTATACCCGAGCGAAATCTTATATTTAGGACTCATCGTATAAGCCAAGCCATATTTTCATATTACGCTTTCTAATTATATTATTATACTTGTTGGTAATATTAAATCTTTTTCAAGCATATTATTGTAATTATTATATTACCCGATATGAAATCAAAAACTAACTAGAATAAAAAAATGCATGTAAAGCTGGAGACAATTTCTAGTATTGTAGTCTTCTCACTAACGCGAAATTTTGATAATGTTATTTTAATTCGCGTGCAAATCAATCTGAATAGATGAGGAGATTAATAGTCATCATTATCAGACTATGCCACCCCAATGCTGGACATAGACCTAATTCCTACCAATAACATTCAGGGATACATAAATAAAAAGCTAACAAATAGCTAACATATAGCTAACAAATAGAGGTCGATTTCGTTAAATTAAAGTTGTCCCTCGCGTTCTGCTGGAAATTATGGCGTACTATATAATTATACATATTCCTAACATTTAATTCATAATTTTACTTATCGATTTAAGTTATCAATTACATTTAAAAAAGTACTTATATTTATATTTAAGTCAATGTCTTGATGCTTGTATAATAACTGCGTTAGTAAAGTAATAATTATAACAGTGGGATTCATTGCCGTGAATATTGTACTCTATACTCTTTATATAGATAGGTCATTGCTAAGGAATGTCATCTTTTGCTTCGTTCCGACTCCGTGCATATTGATGTACCTAACTGTTGATACTATCTCTAATATTAGTTCGAATACTCAACACCGAATGGCGAAATTGAAATAGGCACAAAATATTTAGTTTTATAGCCCATCCAAATGTAGAGTTGCTAATGTAATAATACATGTTGTCTTTTTTCTCATCATCTTAAACAAAACACAGACAATAGTGACATTTAAAGGTAATATTTTTGACATTATTTTAATTACTTACGACCTTTGAAGTTAGCTGGAATTTAATAAACAAGGTAAAATACCGTCAGTAGTCTGAGATTCACATAGTTGAATGATAGACAGATGGTATTGGAATATTAAATTATTTTCTTATCTGTATTCGCAGTTATTCATTTTCACATTTTATATTAAAGATTAGCATCAACTTTACCTTTTGCCCAACTTAAAATTAATTTAACTACAAGTTTAGTGACTATGAATTATCGTAATTACAATCAGATGTTTAGTTGTTACTATTGAACGCTAGGTCTAAGTTCGATTTTTCTTCTTCTAGTGCCTCTTAAGTCTTGAAGGTTGGCCGCTAACTTGGAATATTTGGTTCTGTTAAGTGCAAGGCGAAACAGTTCTTCCGCTGTTAAATTCGATTATAAATAGTAATCAATTTTATTTTTAATTTTTAAATAAATTCATTTATTTCTTTACCACATTAAGAAGTGTCACGCTAAATCTTTTGTGCAATTTCCTTAAAAGGGGTACAACATTTTCGCTTCACTTACACTTAATGATTCTCGACTAAAGTAAAAAAGTGTTTTTTTTTAAGATAACATTTTAAACTTCTGTCAGTAGCATACATGTATGAATATGTTTGACCACAACTGACGGCGACAGGATTTTAAAATTAATTTTGTGCGAATTTCGCGGGCAATGCTGAACATGTCCGATCTCAGGTGAGTTCCGCCCACGCTACTATCGACCCGTGGAGTCTGCGGGCTCTTTGTAATTATCACTCTATGTAACTTTACAACCGATGAGTTATTTAATTTTTTTTTTAGTGCTTAATTTGAAATGAACTGTTAAAGGTATTATAAAGGCTTATGTCCAGCAGTGGGCAGACACAGGATGATCATGATGTTTCAAAATAAAGCCCAACTTTGTCTCTTCAAAATTTTTTCTTGTTTTTAGCAGACTTTAAAAAGAAGGTTATGAAATGCTCCGTATTTTTTTATGTGTGTTATCGCGTAACTCTGCCCCCGGTGCTCCGATGTCAATTTTTTTTTATCAAAAGCCTTTGCTTGCAAGTGTATCTCATTTTTTTATAAAGTTTAAGTTCAAAATGCGTTACGAAAATTTCTGATTTTTTTTATAAAACTTTTTAACTGTCTTAACATTTCGCAATTTTGCTATTGTAGACATATGCCAGGTTTGGCTAGTAGTAACTGAATAATAGTACTAATATATCATAAAGTTAAATCCTTTATTAATGAATAGGAAGTAAGGAACTAACCTAATGAATAGAGTTGAAACAGGACGGCTGAAAGCTTATACAAAGTTGTATGAGTGAATGTAATTACATCGGGGTACTCTCCAGTGCTTAGCGCAAAGTTGAACATTGTTGTCTGATATTAGAATTGAGATTTAAACAGTTCCATCAGTTTCTGTTAAATTAGAGCCGCAGCACAACGGATGATGCGGACCTCAGTCGATTCAAACATTACACCGCAAATTAATTCTACCATTGCGAATCGTGATATTGCGAATTGAGATCGCTAAGATAAATTTAACATTTATATATTTTTGTATTTTTATTGATTAAATTTACAATGTTGTGTGTAAACATTTTTTTATTATACCAATTCACCTTTCATCTGAAATCAATAGTCAAGATCAAGATTCTTGACATCCATCTATTTTTTTATACAATGGATAACATTTTTTCTTTGCCTTTTACAATACACTTTTTATGATTACTACTGTGATCCACATCGATGGAATTCGAAGTTAAATTGATATAATAGTGTTTACTAAAAATGTTCACGATATACAAACATTATTTTAGATTAATTAAAACGTTCAGCCGTTAATGGAAATAATCTGTAGTCATTGTGCCATCACAAAGGAAATAAATTACACATTGACGTGACATTGATGCTACGCTGAATATCTGCACGTGACGAGTAGTGAATCTATTATTTTGTGTATGAGTTACATCACGGGTGAAACGTCAGAAGCGACTTGTTAAAATGATTTTACTTGCTCGTAGCACTGTAACATGCTGCAATTTCACCTGTCAGACACATATTCCTAGAATTCCGAACCTTAAATGATCCTTTCAATTTGCTTCAATTTACCTTTGATGGAATTTGGAGTACTGCATATTATGCAGCAATTATTTTTGAAAGAAATACTTTAGCTTTTTTCTTAACTATAATTCATTCTTCTAAATAAGCCATCACAAGATGTGCAGAATATTGTGCATAGAATGTCAATGTTTAAAAATAAACTGTAGATCGTGTTCTTTTTCAAGAATAATTTTTTACATTATGTTTAATTTCTTTTTATGTACCGTGTAAATGATTACGTCATAGTAATTTTTTTAATCAACTTCCATGCATAATGGTGATACCGCAACTCTGTCGGAGCGTAATTTAATGCAATTTTTAAGTTCGCAGAATTTATAAAAGCCTTCTAAAGTCTGTTGAAGTTCCGTTAAAATCGATGCAGCTTTTCCGGAGATTAGATGGATGATGCAGACTTATTGACAGACGAAATGTTGATATATTTTATAGGTAAAATATTTCTCGAATACTAATAAAATTTCAATAATCTGTTTTACTGAAATATATTTCCATACTTTTACGAATACTGAACTTTATTTTTTTATCTATTTATATTAAATGATATTATTTTACACAACACGTAGATTCCTAATATATTGGATTTGTTAAAGAATATACTCTTTCGAGTAAAAACAGTAAAAGCAATTTTAATCGTGTTCATATTAAAATACTTGATAAATTATCAACTAGTGATTGCTTTTAAATTTCATTGTATGAAAAATGATACAAAAGCGAGCACACGTACTAAAATTTAATATCAAGTCCAACAATAACTGTTGTTTCGAGAATAATTCAATATCTGTACATCGTTTACCACTCAGCGCCGCCTGTTTGTCACAAAATGTCCGTATAAATAAAAAAGTGCTTATTGCTATTCTTTTGTTTAAATACAACTGGTAATTAATTAATGATAAATTAAAAACTGCGTATAAAATAAAATAACAAAATTAAAAAAATGTTGTATTTTGAATGTTCCAGTAAATCTAATCTAGAAGTCTAGAAGATCTCTGTCTACCTTCGACGTAGCTAAGAATAAATATATTATTAACGTTGGAAATTGTACATGTAGCTGATTTAAATATTCAATAAGTCCGTCAACATAACGACCACAGGACATTTACTTTCTTAGCTTTAAATTATAGAACAAAATCGATATCAAACGACAGTATTTCATTATTAATAAATTGACAGGCGGATTATATGACATAAGGGAATAATAGACATAGAGATAGAGTGATAATTAAATATGTAATTCAACCTTCTTAATCATATCAGCACCTTGTTAATTTTTAACCTTTTCGCAGCCTTTACCTAATAGTGGTGTACATTTTATTGCGAATAGACTGTAACGGTTAACACTTGAAAAAATTATAGTCATCATTTCCCTAGCCGTATCCCTGTTTTCTACTATTCTTTATAACATTCTTGAAATCTATCTTTTCATATGCTTACCCTACATTGATTCAACATTGAACCAAAGCACCAAATGGACATCTTTGAGGAGATTTTATTCGTAATTATATTCGAACAATGTACATTGTATCAATAAGTTTAGGAAGTTAATCAAACAAACACACGTAAAGCTTACACATTGTAATACTATGTTAAACTTTTAAGTGTGTTTTTAAAGAACGAAGACACGACACAAGAAAACTGTTTGTGTAAACGGCTTATTAAAACTTTATACTCGACTTTAGAATTCTGTAGGAAAGTTTTTCTGATTCGTTTTATTTTAAATAGTCTTTTTTACATATAACATAATATATAAATTTGTATCAGATTTCATCACTTCTCTCTACACTTATTTCTCCAATTTTCCATACAACAATATAGAAGAGATGGCATGCTATAGGTAACTATCCGTCGCCTGCGACTCCGTCCGATTCTCAGACCTACTGAATACACAATCCGTTACGGAGGAGTATGGTAACTAACATTGAGACCCGAGAGTTTTACAATTGTAATTTAATATCTCTTATATGTCTTATGTCACAGCATAGAAGTAAATTAAAAATAAAATTAAAAATACATGCTTAGCTATATTCATATTTTCCGAATGTAGAAATTAAAAGCAACAAAATCCATCAGAAGAAAACAATATATCCGAGGGTATATCAACAAATCATCGATCAAAATTAGACTGTTAACGGCACATCCATTAATTAGGTTTTGTCAACGATTTTTACTTCAACAGAAATAAAATAGAGAGCTATGCGAAATACATACCGAATACATCAATTATACTTCGTCTGCATTTTCTTTAGTGGATTTTAATAATACGAACAATACCCGTGTGAGAAAGGTTCTTTCAAAATTTAACAACTCGTTGAAGCCATACTAGAAATTTGGTTACTTATTTTATATTCTTATTTTTATTTCTTATACCGCAAGAGGTACTTTTTAAATCCAAGATGGCCGCCGCAACAAAATGGCGGTTAACATATTTTTGGACATCCACCTCAATATGGGTATCAAATTAATGATATTACCTATAAAAAAAGAAATTGACTTACATTTTTTTATTACTTGATATAAGCTTCTTTTAACAAAGTTTAACAAATTAGGTTAAATTAGGACGTAAGTCAAAAGCTCGTTTGAGCACGACTTCGGCGCATATACTTGGTGATTGCACACGGGAAACTTATTTATAAAAAGATAAAACTTATTCTGACGCAAAGCAAACTTTCGCATTAATTGAATTTCTTCAGTGCCGCCTTCGAATTTTATAATAATATTTTATGTTAATCAAAATATTTTATTGCAATAAAGACAAAGTTATAAAGATCTATATAATACGAATACGACGAACTAAAACTGGAAAACAAATGGGGAATAATAGGAAAAAAATAAATTACGAGGCACAATGTAACCGCGTACCAACACTTGAGACTCTCATTCTAATGAAGGAACTTAGAATAAGTCCTAAAATTGTAAAGGTTGACATACACAGAATTAGTTGGATGTGTTTAAAATCATTCAACTTATTAGAATTACTTTGACTTTTAGGCACCGCATTTTTTTCTTAAATTTCCTGTACCTCAAATACTAAGTGACTACTTAAATATAGTACTGCATACAAGAATTACATTTTAACAGACGTGTTATGTTATTTATGATACACGGCGTTAATCAAAATCTAATTTGCAACTGCCTTATTAGTCACATTTGTCGAATTAATTAAATAACCACAAGCATGATACAGTCGAACTTGGATAGGCGAGAAACCTCCAGAAGCGTGTAATTGTCTAGTCCTGACGGACGACCTCCACAGGCTAGTAACTAGGAATAGAGAAATCTATGTAAACGAAAAAATTACCGAATTCCTTAGACTCTTGTTTATCCTGGTTCGACTGTACTCCTAAACATTCAATAGTTAGAACTCTAGTCATGTCTTTTGAGAAACACGGTGTGCTAACCTTTATGATGATACTCGTGGCTTGAATGATATTAATTGTATATTAGAAAGTCATAAAAAACACCACAACCTCGCTCGCTTTTTTCTTAATAATAAAGGTTTGCGATCACCTTTCCAATGTACTTCTTCCCAAAGATAAAAAGGTTTAAACTGGTATATTCATAAGAATAAACAAACTGATTCTGAAGACTTGCGATAAGTATATGGTAACTAATAGTAATTTACTTATTCTAACTTAACGCATTACAGCATTATGGTGAATGCACACTAATCGAAAACATATTAGTGCAATTAACGTTGTAGGGATTTAATGCTGAAAGCTATCTCCTATCCACAAACAGATAATGGACATCTTACAGGATTAAGGTGCAACGAAGCGTGATATTATACACCATAATTAATATTGCTGAGTTTAATTAATATTACCGAACGTTACCATTCAAAATCTGGACGATAATTGGGAATCTAACAAGACAGAAGAATGCCAATATGGTTTTGTGGATGAGTCATGCTAAGGAAAACCCAAGGTTAGATTTATTAATATGATGGTTGGTTGATGAGTTACTTGAGTCATGACAACACCAATAAAATATATACAGTGGTTGAAAAGAGTTTTACCTGCTTACTTATAATTTCACTATTTGTAAGGTAAATATCGTAAAAATTTAAGTCAAGTTAACTCAACAAAACTGTTTAATATTTAATATTCCGTCTCTGTGTATTGCAGCGCGCCGAATGTAGTTATTCTGTAACGTAAGTTCAGGATATTAAAAAGGAAGTCAATGTTATTGAACGTTAAATACAACTTCAGTTGGTTTTTTATCATTAATTTAAATAACTTAGCATTAAAATAACTTTAAAATATATCTATATGTCATCAAAGGTTTATTTGGAACCAAATAACCTTATATAATATGAGTATTGTAGAATGTTAATTATGTTTACCGACGATTCTTTTATCTAAATTTTTCTAACGAAAGAAAGATGTCCTTGATATTCATAAATGATTTCTAAATAGTCAATTGCTCGTCCGCTAAGAAAAGAATTATACGGTCTGTTTATGCGTCACATGGGATGAGATCAGCGTAATGACCAGCAAAGTGGGCGGAAGTACATTTCTAGTTGACAACGTGCTCAAGGGATTTCCTCGCGGTAGCGCTTAGTGATGTGAACTTAGCTTAAGCGCAACATTAGTTTATTACAATACTGTTCTTTAGGATACTATGATTAAAAATCATTTTCTTTTTATTTCATTGATAAGTTAAGAAGCAAAATATTTTGAGGAATAAATCATGAATTTATTCGTCTGGTAATCCCCTCAATAGAAAGTTAACAAATTGAATTTGGGATGGAACCTTACGTTATAAGGATGTACAAGTTATTCTATAAATAGTTGGTTTATGTAATATTTGGTCTAAACAGTTATTCGACTTATATATATACATACATATATACAATTATATATAAATATTTGTTAACATTAATTAAGCCGTGTCTATTTGAAATTCGCAGTAAACAAATAGCAAAATTGGTAATGAGAGCGCAACAGTGGATTTCACGATAATTTTGCGCCAAGGGATTTTCGCAACATTTAATTCGGGTTGACACTAAAACATTGCAACCAAACACAATGTAGCCGCGTAAATCGTAACATTATTACCTTTATTACCAAAGCCATCTTATGATATAAACAAAATTTCGTTAATACTATCTTTAAAAACACTTAGAAATGACTTACATTCTATTTCATAATACGTAGTGATATTTTCTTAATTAAATTTACTTGCCACCCGATTAAAACACGCGAAGAAAAATAAGTACTTGATCTGACGAAATGCAAATAAAGTTTTTCAATGCTAGTTCTCGTTAAGAAGGTGAGGACAAACTTAATACTAAATAGTGTTGAAAATGTCTACTAATTAAATTAAACTCACCCGAAGGTGAAAGAAATTTCCGAATTAAACTCAACTGAAACGTGAACTTTTCTAAAGATGCGACGCCGTGTAATATTACTGCGGAAATCGTGAAGATGCTGTTACCGGCACACAACTTGAAATATTCAAGTTGTTATGACTTCTTTTTGAAAATCAAAAATATATGTTCAATAGTTAGATCGCCTGGAGTTTACTTTCAAAGTTCACATGTTGGACTTGTAAATTTTAACGCATTAGTTATTTTAAAATCGTAAAGTTTTTAACAATTTCACATTGAAATAGTTGTAAGGTAAATATGTATTAATATGATTTAAATTTATTTTTCTTTGTATTTTACAATACATGCATAAAATAAAGTCAAGTCGTCAATTCGTTTGGATTACAAACAGCCACAAAGGAAATTATTTTTTATTATTAACAAAGGATATACACACACGTAACAATTAATACGAAAATCATCATGTTCCTGTCTGTCACGCTATAAAATATGCTACGCTCGCCGCATGTCCTAACGTCAGCGGTAGTTAATTGCATCTGTTTTTATCAGAATGTAAATCAATTTTCGTGCTAGCGGTATCGCCGCTCTAAGCGTAACTTCGTCAAGAGCGTTACTGAATTATTTACTTGACTAGGCACAGGCGTAGCTTCTACAGGATGGGAAACTTCATCGAAGGCAAATTCCGTTATGTACGTTCAAGGCATTGATGGGAATTGATTTAACTCTTGTAACTTGTAACCAAACAGGATACTTTCTGGCATGTTCATAAACGAATTAGGGTAGACAGAGTTAGTTAAACGTATCAGTGAACCAATAAACTTATTATTACTGATTTAAAATAAGAAAAAATATTTTTTTTTTCGAGGAAACTAAAGTAATAATTTGTCTTGTTCGAAAACCGTATGCTGCAACTTATTTATCTTTAATGATGATTTTTACAGTTTTTTTTTATTTTACTGTAACTTCATAAGTTACCGCTTCAAAAAGACGATGGAGAGAATAAGGATATCTCTTTTCATTTTGTCCTCTTTCCCGCCAAATTCACATCCTTTTCCATGCGTTCCTTTTTCGAAAATCGTGGAAAAAGGAGATCTAGTTGGATCTCCAGCTCCGCACTTAATGAAAAGCTTGGTATTTTTGGTAATACAATATGTGTTGCTTACATTATGCTATTATGTGATACTATACCACTTATATATATGATACTACAGTCCTACTGTTTTGTGGCTAAAAAAATATTAGTACGCAATATTATCTAATCAAATCCATACCACGTAAATAATTGTTAGTCAAACATTTACAATTAGCCCAGTATAATAATTACATTCCAATGTATACATTCAGTGGAAACATTTGTGACTAAACGTGTGAAAATTGAAAATAGATAAAGACATCACTGTTAGAGATAACAGATAAAACTATCAGATTATCAATATAAGTATAGAGATAACATTAAAAGGGCGAACATTTTAAAATATGGCGCGAATTTTTAAAAAAATCCAATGAAATGAATTTGATATTTATAAATGTTAATTATTATGTTTATAATCATTTTATTTTTATGTAATTCCATACTTATACAGTTAGCGTATTACTTATGAAAAATCATTTAAGTTTATGGAATTAAATAATAGTAATAGTATTATATTATCTGTGCTCACATGAACCAATAGAATAGTGTTGCGCGTATACTGATAATGTTATATCGTCACACTTCCTTTACTACGATTATAAGGTTTGTACAGGTGCGGTGTGGTGCGGTGTGGTGCGGTGAGGTGTAGTGCGGTGTAGTGCGGTGCCCAGTGTTAATGCTGCTGATAACAAATGTTCTCAAATACTTGTGCCACGAGAACTTCTTATTTTATGTGTCGTGTTATAAAATTTGTTTCCTCAATACTTAAGTGATGTTATGAAATTAAAATTAATCGATAATGGATAAATCAAAACACAAAACCGGAAAGAAAATGGATAAGAATAATGGTAAAGAAAAATCACCCCTGTTTGTGTCGGATGTGAAAAACTTAAAAGAAAATCTTAAAATTAAAGAAATTTTGAGAACTGTTAAAATGAATAGCAGTATGCGTTTGAAATCACCACAGAGCAGTAAAACGATGAACAATAAAGACCTCAATGACAACCATGATTGTTTTGAAAGTGCTTCGCAAGAACTACAAGAACATATGGTTGATGACACAAATCCAAGTGCAACAAATCATAATGTCATCACATCAACATTAAATGTAGATACAGAAACGAGTGATAACGATTTACAAAAAAATGAGGGCATCAAGGTCACTATTTATGAAGTATCAGACTGTACTGAAAGCAATGACAGTTCACAGTCAAACACAATATCACAAAATTGTAGTGACTCTAAAGAATCGAATATTAATGATGAAAAAACAGAAATGAATAATATCGACACCAAAGTAACCTCTTCACCGAAACCAACTAATAATGTTGCAACTTTAAAACCAAGAGATAGAAAACTTTCGTTAGATCAAACAATTCTATCGAGACGTTCAGGCTTATCACAGTCAGAGTTAGATTTAAATTTAATTGGTAAATCTCCATTAGAGCGAAAGTCCTCATTCTTTCGGAAGAAGATGGACAATTTTCTTAAAAATACCACAGAAATATTTAAAAGGCAGTCACAAAGTGTTAAATCACAACCTACACAGCGAAGAGGGTCAAAGTCGATTTCTTTACAATCTCTTAACGACAAATCTTATCCTAGCAATGGTTACAATAACGACGGCACATTGCAGATTCCACAGGTAAGTCTTCCAATCAGGTCACGTAACATAATTAATTACACTGCCATATGTGACCTTTGTTATAAATACAATCACACATAATGCGTTTACCTTCAATTAGATTGAAACATTGCCGACTATTTGAATTATGCACCACTTATGTATGTCCAAACATTGTCGATGTAATTAATAATCACTGATAATTGAATAGTAAGCTGTATCAGAATAATATCGAATCGTGGAGTAGTTGTGTTACATAAACGGTTCGGTTTTATAATTATACTAGCTGTCGCCCGCGACTCCGTCCGCGTGGATATGTAAAAAAACTTTATTAGTGTAGCCTATGTGTTCTTTCAGACTATGTTCTATACGTATGCCAAATCTAATCGAGATCTATTCAGCCGTTTTAGAGATGTATTCAAACACCCATCCATCCATTCACATCACATCCACATAAACATTTGCATTTATAATATTACTAAGTTAAATAAAAAGCACCTCTTCAAAGGCATAAATCGAAAAAAAATGAATGAATACTATCCTATGTCCGTCTCCTGGCTCTAACCTACCTCCTCACCAATTTTCAGCCATATCGATAAAGCCGTTCTTGAGTTATAAATAGTGTAACTAACACGACTTTCTTTTATATAAATAATAGATAGATATATATTCTTTTGTTTTTATGACTCTGATACTATTATAAATAATAGAAATCACTTTACTGCTATAATATTATTACTGCCAACTTCGCCCCTGTGTAGTTAAATGTCTCTAACAAAATTTCTTTGTTTCAAGAAACAAATTTTGTTTGTTGATGATCCGCTTTCATGTATTTGGTGTCACCACTGTAAAAAGTCTAAATATGTAAATGTAGCTATTGATTTAAAATGTAAAAAAAATAAAAAGCACTAAATCGTTGCATAAACTGAATATTTTATAAATACTATTTCTATTTAAAGGATATTAGAAACAGCGCAACAAGTCTGTCGACAATGGCGCGGAGTTCGTCGGTGGCGAGTAGTATAAGTCCTGAGGGAGTTGAACAAGATAGCCCGTCCGGCAGTCAAACCGTTCTGTTCGCAAGTCAGCCACTTGGAGATTACTCTTCAAATAGTGTTAATAGTTAGTATCAAGAAGAAATTGTCTCGTCTAACATTTTTGATAAAACATAGAACATTATGTTGCTCTTTATATCTTTATTAAAATACGATGCATTGTTATATTGCATTACATATGCAAATGCATTAAAAACAAGATTTTCATCAATGTCAGCTTTGTAAAAATTTCTTTTGTTCTATTTAAATTTAGTTTTAAATTGGACTTTTCTACGACAGTAACATGGCAACAGATTTCATTTTCTGTAACTGATTTGTAAAAATATTAAATATGAACCTATTTCTTTTCGTTATAACCAAATAGAGATTGGACAAATGTTTTTTTTTTAAATAATTTCTAGATTTGAACGAGCCGTATGTACAGGATTCGCTTTTGAAATCCCGAGCAATATCGATGAGCTCTGGTTTAGACGCGCCACAGGGGAGACTACGACGGAAAGCATCAAAATCTAACAGGTAAATGATGGATCGCCTTTAAACACAAATATATCAGTGTCTCCTTCCTTGTTGCCAACCAAAAATAATGGTATTAAGTAACACTTTAATGGTTTTAATAACTTCAAAAGAATTTTAAATATAACACACGATTTATTCTATTACACTTAAGATGTTATTTTCTAATATTTATATGGTAATTGTTAAAACTGTCTAAAGAAAGCGATTATCTAAGCAGCCTACTAACGGACCCTTCC
This sequence comes from Papilio xuthus, assembly GCF_000836235.2. Classification (NCBI taxonomy): domain Eukaryota; kingdom Metazoa; phylum Arthropoda; class Insecta; order Lepidoptera; family Papilionidae; genus Papilio; species Papilio xuthus. The sequence goes on from NW_013533632.1 coordinate 5,500,179, forward strand.
GTCGAGATTTATCCAAAGAAGGGTGACCGAGAAATTGAATGAGTATTTTCATTATTTTGAGCTAACGCATTCATTGTTGTAACAGAAATTGTCTGCTGTATCAATGTTTCTAAAATGGAGTTTGGAATAAAATCTTTGTTATTGCATTTTATACTTTCATTAAAAAATTTTGCTTATCAAAAAATCTTAAAAAAGGTTAATTTTCTTATATCAAGTTAATGACTTATCAAGTATTTCTACTAGTAGTACTTTTGTATTTCATCCTTTAGGTAGGTAGACTTTCTCGGTTCGAACAAAGAAAAATATTTCTTTATTAAAACTATATGTTTTCACGCCCCAGCGCAGAAATACCAGGCTTTCTCCTTTGAGTGTTGGCTTCGTATTGCATTACTTGAACAATCATATTTCTATTTGTCATTTCAGTGGCTCGATCGCCATCACATACCGTAGATATGAGTTTATTGCCTCACATAACAAATATGAGCCCGTATTTATTGTCAAATAAATTGTGCAAACGGGTGATTAACGATAAAGGCTGTCGCGTGGCGCTAATTGTGAAGCGATAAAAACGTTTTTACTACCCAACTCGTTCTATGAAAGCTTTGTATTCAATCGTCGCGCCTATGAAATCTTCAATCTACAAGCTACAGCATATCAAACTTCATATACAATTAAGTTATCTTTTTATACTATTATGTGGCAAACGAGCAAGCAGCCACCTGGATTCAACAAATAGCCAAGCGACCGCTTCCCACTGACACCTTTACCGTTTACCTTTAACTGACGGAGGAGGAGTCGCATAGACAGAAGAAACATTCTGTTTTCTCCGTGAAATCCTCTTCCCCTACCTATCATTACCTTAAAAGAACAGGGTGGGAAGAAAAATAAGACTAAAATTCGGCCTCCGCTATTTATAATACTAGCTTATTATTATATCAATTTTAGATACGCAGAAGGAAACTGATATAAAAAACGAGGAAAGTAGGTATGGCGTTATTGTAAACGCGTGGGCATCATTTGAGATCACCCGAGCATTACATATTCTATTGAAATAAATATTTATTCAAATTAAAAGCAAACCATTTAATATTCAGACTAGACTGATTACAGGTCGCGACAAACTTCAATATTGTTGACGTCATCTTCGTCTACAATAAAATTATACAGTCATTAGCATGTGTGTGACGCACACTCTTAACATTTAACCCTTACAGTAACATCTTATATAGGCACTAGCTGTCGCCTGCGACTCCGTCCGCGCGGAATGAAAAAAAAACATAGTAGCCTATGTGTTCTTGCAGACTATGTTTTACATGTATGCCAAATTTCATCCAAATCCGTTCAGTCGTTCTGGAGACACCATCAAACAAACATCCATCCATCCAACCAAACATTCGCATTTATAATATTTATAATAGTAAGAAGTAAGATTAACTTCAAAAGAAAATTATTTCTATTTTTACATCGAAAATATCACATAATGAGTAATATATTCTATACAAAATAAGCCTTCAATAAAGCTTAGAATCTTGTGTACAATTTTTGTAACTACGATATAAAATGTCTTTAAATAGATTTTCACATAAGTCAATTGATTTTCCAGAGTCACGTGGTTAGCAAGCGAAGGTCTTACGAACTACTTCAAACGGGTGATGCAAGATGAAAAGAGTCGGGAGGTCCAATCATGCCACTCGTACCAGGACTTTTCAATAATACCAGAGCATGCGTCATATGGTCCGGCAACTGACAGCAAGGGACGCCGGCTGTCGTACCAACGCGCTGTTTCAGGGGAAGATCCTGTTCTACCAACGAGGTATTACGATTCATCACAGAGGAGAAAGAATTTCATACCGGAACATCAAGTGGTCAGTATATTGTACTATTTTATTTAAATAAGCACTCACGTCCATTACTAACAGGTAGCAATTCTAACACACATATCTTTCCCACGCATAATGTACGCCTATACATCCTTCGTAATGACCTAAGATGAAGGACTAACAATGGTGAATGTCTAGACAGCTTGATCTATCTAAGTTATCATTAATAAGTATTTCATTAACTTAGCTTACTTTTAAGTAAAGTAACTTAAAACTTGGCTAAAACTGTTTATAATAGTGCACAAACAAATTAGTCTTACCTTTATATAAATTAATTTAGACTTAGTTAAAGCTGATTAATTAAATTGCTATAGTTAAATTTTGGATCAAAGCAATTATATGTAATCTAAATAGGATTCATTTGGGATAAATTCGCGAGCGCATTAGGTGTATTTTTATGTTGTGACGTCACGTATGTTTATGCGGCTATCGCGTGCCACACGCACAACCTGACTTGTCTCCTACTCTTTCAGGGCCTACGTTAGGTTCGTTTTTATTGACTTTATTGATTCCACATGGTTAAAAAATAAACAACTTTTCTTGCGCGAATTTGGGATTTTAATAAGAAGAAAACAAACGCCATAGTTACACGCCAAAGTCAAAGTAATTATGAATCTATAATTGTCCATTGGCGTCGATGAACACCTCGGTGTTCCCACTGCTCGTTTGCTACTCTTATAAAAAGTAATCTTTAAAAAAATGTCAAAAGCACAATATTTTTGACAAATCTATAATAATCACAAGTTAATTGAACGAAATACGGTTATTCCAAAGCTTAGTTTGAGTGTTAAAGAGATTTAAAACTAAATATGAAATATTGAATATAAAGTAACATTGACTTGGATTTTTTTAATGTTACAAGAGAACTTCAGTCTTGGAACTTTATGACAATTGATAACTTATAGTGGTGGCGAAAGTTTCCAATTATTAACTTCCAACAGAAATTCGGAAAGAAGGTAGAAAACGGGAGCACGTGACATAAAGAGTAATGGAAAACTCCATTGTGAAACGTAACATTTGTACCACGTGACTTATTAAAACATTTTAATTTCCATCCAAAAAAAAAACTTTTCATTTAAAGTAAGTAGTACACTTTAAAATCGCAATAACATAAAAACCATTTTACGGCTTTCATCAGTTTTTTTTTTCACAAAGCAAAAGTTTAATTTGTATTAAAACTTCAGCGAATGAATGAAATACATTGTTAACGTTTCAGAATTTGGACAACATAGAAATGAATCTATTAAATAAACCAAGTCAATTTTCTGATTTGTTCGTCTTTCATAGCAAATAAGAGTATTGAACAAATTTTGTTTATCTAATAATTACTTTAAGTGCCATTAATTTACCTGTCTAGACAGACTCCCTTCTTCTCAAAATATTATAACCAATGATTAAGGTACGCATTTATATTGCGTACCAGTGTATCGTTTACAATTACACAAAATTTTGATGTATTTCAAAATAAATAATTTTATGTTATACAGAAACAATAGAAAATTAGAAAAATTAGGTACATCGTAATATTGCAAAACGACATAACACATTCTATAAAATATCTCAAAATAAGATAGTCGAGTTACCTACAAATTACCATTTAGCACGGTCTTGGCACACGTCTCTTGCCGCTTCCACTATTATACATCTACGCATATGTACATAGTATCTAGGCACGAGTATTTTTAAAACCTTAGAAGTGAATTTATAATAAAAAAAACAATTTAAAAATGAACATCTTATTAAAAAAATATATAATAAAGGAATAATATTGTCGCAATAGACTTACAGAATGTAGACAATAAGGCTATATCTTTATAAGAAGCCGATAGCTAACGACATAACCCTTTCACCTTAACTGACAACCCAGACAAGAGCTGGCGTCGTTTATCCTGCACACATTTACCTTAGATAAGACAAATAATTATTTTTATACACTAGCGGTCACCCGCAACTTCATCAGTGCAGAATTAAAAAAGTAGCCTATAATATATACGCGTGCATTCGGTTACTTTCCCGTCGATGGCCTGTCAAAATCGGTGTAGCGTTCCGGATATTACCCGGAACAAACGCGACCTTGCGGACAGACATACGGACAAAAATTTTAATAATTGGTTTTTCGTTATCAGCCGCGTATAATCATCAAAATACATTATTTAGACGAAATATGTTTTTTTCACAATATTACAAACAGTTCAATTTTATTAATATGTATATATTAAAACTAATTTCATTGTGTGCATAAAAAACATGTTATTCGTTTTTTAAATGGTAGCTTCGTGCTGCTACGAGCTACGTAAATGCGTCATTCAATGCTACAAGTAAGTCGTAGACGTAAATAAATATGACAAACGCATTCAATGTTTCTTATATTCTTTTACGTCTAGAATTTTTTTTGTCATTTAAAATAACATGTTGTTATCAGCAATTATAAAATTTTGTAATTATTATAATTAAATACATATGTACATAAATAATTAATTAAACAAATATATTCTTGAGCAAGCAGTATTGTACATTAAAACAAATACTTAACTAGTTTAACTTAGTGATAAGTCACAATTTAAATTTATGCAGAACAGATTCACACTATAACATAGTTTTGTTATAAATAACAAAGGGATAGAACATTTTAATATCACCGCAAAACATTTAACAAGGCTGTAAGTCACAGTTCTAGATATACTTGATAACTTTCAAACTCACGAATCCAAGATCACAACCCCGATCTATTGCATTCGCGGCAAAATTCACCAAACTTCCGTCTCCCATTATGTTGACAGCGGGAAGACTACGCTTAAATGCAGTTCAAATGTTTGTTAAATAAGATTTCAATTATTTTTAAAACATTATTTCTTTGAGAGATTCTTGTAGATTTATATTGGGTATCAAAAAATACACCTTTTATTAAAAATTACTCTACAAATATGTCCTTATTTCAATCATGTGTGGTCAGCGCATAAGGTTTTACAGAAGAGACTTTGGCAGCCCTACTTGGAAGGAATAAATAAAAATTAAACATTTATTTAATCACGCTACAAAAATGACGCGCATATAATATCTTTTTCTCGTCTGCTGCTGAATTAAATTTTCGCGGGCTTCTAGAACCTGCGATTGGATTAAAAAAAGATGTAGGCGGGCTGGAAGAAGAGTGGTCCTTTGCGCAGGTGGTTGGCGCAATCAAGCCACCGAACGAGACTTCGAAACTCCCCACTATCGGTGGAGCAGAGCTAGACTACGGACGCGTTACAAATCATCCCTCTGCGACTTTCACGAACATTACCAGATTTTTTTTTACATTTGAATTTGGAAAAAGTTGAAATGATTTTAATTAAAATAAATTTTTCTTGTCTTGTACCCAAAATCAATCCGCGACGTTTTTCATCAAACATTGTTAAGAAGTAATTTATACCAATGGGACATTTTTAGTTTTTTTTTTAGTTTATTTTTATAGTGCGCGTTTTTTTTGTTTTGGCGGACGCGGTTAAAGTTGCTGTATTTTGTTGGTAAGTATGTTGGTGGAAAGGTAAGTAGGTAGAAAAAGTTTTTGCGAACTGTTGTTGTAGGTATTAGTTGGGGTGAGTTCAAATGCCGCGTTATTACCGCCAACTTTGGCGCGCCTCATGAAATCAAATTTCGTAGCAACTGATGGTGATAAAAATCTGTTCTATATTGATTCAGGCCAAGGTTTATTAATTCTGTGGGTTAAGTAAGCTCAAAACATCCGCTTTTATAATACATCCGATTGTTGTTCGCAAAAACTTTGATAAAAATTGAAATTTGCGATTTTTTTTAAAATTTTCAGATATGTTCGAGAGATATAATTACAGAATTGTTCTTTTTATATATCCAATTCAAATATAATATTTATAATGTATTAAATGTAATTTTTACAAAAAAAATTATTCAGAGAATCGTTGATAATTATTTGCCGTCGGACAATACATTACACGCCAAAATGAAAAATAACGCAAGCAACATTTAAAATAAACTACACTGTAAAATGTTTAGCTAAAACATAAGAAATAAACACGTAAAAGTTAAAAAGTCCAGCAGTATTATTCCGTGATTTAAATTTAAAAAAAATTGCCGACGGACTTCAAAATATTCCAAAAGCACATAGTTAACTGAAAGATCTAGCCGTCGGACATAAAAATTTTGCCAAAAGTAAACACTAGGCTACAATTATTACCGTCGGACTTAAAACCCTGGCTTAAGAAAACTCCAGACTACAATTATAGCCGACGGACAAATATTTATTGGTAATAGTAAAGTTTATACTACAGTTATACGTAAATACGTCCAGTAACTTTGCGCAATAGGAATAAAAATATTTTACCGTCGGACTTCAAAATATTCACAAAAGTAAATAGTTAACTTAAAAATATAGTAGTAGGTGATAAAAATATTAGCATAAATAAATTTTAGGCGACATTTATTGCCGTTGAATATAAAACATCTACGCGAATAAACTTTAGGCGACAATTATTTTCATCGTACATGAAATAATGACAGAAGAAAACTTTACACGGCAATTATGCCGACGGCTTTTAAAAATTTTAGGCGACTGCTATTGGCAAAGGATTATAAAAATATTTGCACAGGTCTACTTTAGGCGATAATTATTCCCGACGGCTTAGGAGAATATTTTCAAGAGAAAACTGTAGGTGATAATTTTTGCCGACGGCTTATAAAAATGTTTTCAGGTGTAAACTAAAGTTGATTATCTCTTAAAGCAATGATTATCGCCTAAAGGCGATAATAATTACTCGACGGCTTAGAAAAATGTTTTCAGGACGAAACTTGAGGTGATAATTTTTGCCGACGGCTTATGAAATTATTTGCACAGGTCATTTTGAGGCAATAATCATTGCCGACGGCTTATGAAAATATTTGCAAAGGTCACGTTTAGGCGATAATAATTGCTCGAAGGCTTAGGAAAATGTTTTCAGGAGGAAACTTTAGATGATAGTTTTTGCCGACGGCTTATGAAAATATTTGCACAGGTCAATTTTAAGCGATAATTATTACCGACGGCTTAGGACAATATTCTTAGGAGTAAACTTTAGGCGATAATCATTGCCGACGGCTGATGAACAAAATTTCCCGGAGTAAACTTTAGCTGATAATCATTGCCGACGGCTTATAAAAATTTTTGCACTGGTCAACTTCAGGCGATAATTATTACCGACGGCTTAGGACAATATTTTTAGGAGTAAAGTTTAGGCGATGATCATTGCCGACGGCTGATGGAAATATTTCCCGGAGTAAACTTTAGGTGATAATCATTGCCGACGGCTTATGAAAATATTTTCAGAAGCTTTAGGCGATAATTTTACCGAAGCTTTTTTAAAATGTTTGCGGTAGTAAACTTAAGGCGATAATTATTGCCGATGGATTATAAATTATTATAATTACAAATTTTGTATGTACTTGAAATTACAACGGACACAAAGAGACATCACTTTCACAAAGCTATCACTCAATACAATAAAAATTATTATATTTAAAAAAAATATTTTATTATTTATTGGTATAGTAATATTTATATTTATGTTTATTTAATTTAATATTGAATCTGCGCTTTTACACCTTAGGGATCCAATAAAAATATTTTATTTTATATATCCAAACAATTCTTTTTTGTGAAACATGTTATTAGTAAGACATTGTATAGGTTTTCTCATTGTACTATATCGAAATTCAATCGTAGCTCTCTAACTTTTTAATTTAACAGTTAAAATTTCTTTTCTCATTTATGTATGCGTAGTATGAAATTCGAACAGGAGAATACTGATATATAGACCTCATTGAAATTTATTTTGTTGCATCGTACTGTTTCTTAAGTAGCGTACTCTCACGTATTTAGCTACTAATAAAGATCGGAAGTAAGAAAGAGTAACAAGTCTTAGAAATTATTCAAGATTATTATGATAAAAAATTCATAATTTCAGTATATTTTTTTTTATCATTCAATCATTTGAGTTAGATGCGTAGCGTTAAGCCGCATAGCTCCGTAATGTTACATTTACATTTTATCTTGCAGTGCAGTGCCTAATGACTATTCTTTTGAATTTGAAGTAATTTTACTTTGTGTGGAGTTACATTATATTTTGATTTTTAAACTTTATTCGTCAATACGTTAATGACTTCCGTCGGAAAATTTGTATTAATTTCGTTTTTAATTCAACCTTTACGTCTGGCCACACGACTCTGACCGTATTCAGCCGTTTTTCCGAGTGTCGTATAATATTTCTTACGGTGCGGCCGCGACTGATAGACACTTTGCCTATCTTTCTATCCACTAGTCCGTGTTTGTTTTGGGAAATCGCCGTGCGGGACCGATTTTAGCGGGACTTGTAATGGAAAGTAGATAATATATGCAGGAGTAACATAGGCGTAAAGAGACAGCTGCGTGCGGAAAGAGCTTCATTCCCAGCCACTAGGAAGATATAGGCTTTTAGTTATTTAAATAGAAACAATAAACTACTTACATCAATGTAACATATCACAATTTAATATGTTTAACGTTATATTACAAAATGTTAAAACAATAATTTCTTTGAGCAATTATAACGAAGATTAGAAACTACAAGCTATGTTTATTTTTTCAAATGTAATTAAGAAGAAATGAAAAGTTCTTTATTTCATTTTTTAATTCGGTTTGCGTTCGTCATTTGATTTCATGCCTTTCTTTTCTTTACGATAGCTTCATTGTTCTTGTATTCGTAATTGCCATTGCAATTCAACCTTTAGTTAATCAATACGTTTGCAGTGGATTCTTTTTCATCCATTTCTTGCAGTTGTCTACAACTGACATCAAAAAAGTATTACCATTGTTGCGTCAGTTCTAATAAGATGTTCTTTGAGAATACTAAGACATTACTGAATAGCTTAGTAACGTTGGTTAATATTATAAAGGAAAGTGTATACAAAATTTTATTGAAATCGGTTCTGTAGTTTCGGTGTGAAAGCGAGACAGACAAATAGTTAGAGATACTTTTGTATTACAATATTGTAATTAATGGGATAAAGTAAAGATTATAAACATCGTTTTATCACAGGCCTGGCATATCCTTATTGACCCTTCTGTATTTATACGTCTAAGTGTACGCGTTCTTTGGTTAAAATATCATACATAGCTTTTATTTCTCAAAAAAGTTAATTAACAAATAAGAAATTGTAATGAAAGTCCACTTTGCTAGTTAGCTTTTACACAGAAAAGAGAACGCAAACAAAGAGCAAGAGATTTTCCTACGCTCAGCCGTGGATGACTGGGATATTAATTATAATTACAACAACATAACTAACGCCTGTAACACAGAGGGGTAGGCAGAGACCACGGAACTCCAATTGGAGCGGTTCTCACACACCACTCTTCCTTCTTCTACGTCCATACATCTACGCGTATTTATAATTACGATGATGATTATGAAGAATGAATGGTTTACAAGGGGTAGTTAAAACAATAGTTTCTTTTAATAATCTAGACAGCGATGTTAGGTTGCGCTTATTCGATTGCTACCTTGTACTATACATGAGTTTTTACTGTCGACACAAATGGACAAAAATTGTTTTATAAAGACAAGGCGAGATATATTATTTTTTAATAAGTTATAAGTATTAATTCAAAAGGCCACTATATCGTTATTTCTAGTTAGTTTTACAGTGAACATTTTACAGCTAAAAAGAAAAACAGATGTTTTCTATGTTAACGTGAACGCATTAAGTTCTATCAAGTAATCTGATAATGCGAAGTCGCAAATTCGAGTTGTATTTTCCATTTGGATAACACGTTTCTAAAGCTAAATTCTTAGTGTGCGGCTTTCGGATTTTAAGTTAACATTAACAGCAGTAAATGGAGGATTAGCACGCAATTCAGTCCGAGCATATTCAGAACTGCATTTATGCTTACATTATTCGTAGCAAATCCAAATAAAGGGAAATATTTTCGTATTCCATTTCCAAAACTTGGTGCTTTTCGCTTTCGTTTTGCATATAATCATAGTCTTAATAATTTTAGTGTATCTTACTTATATTATAAATGCGTATGTTTAGATGCATAGATGGATGGATGGATGGATGGATGGATGGATGGATGGATGGATGGATGGATGGATGGATAGATAGATGTTTCTCCAGAACGGATTCATGGATCTCAACGAAAATTGGCACATATGAAGAAAAGAGATTGAATGTTACATAGGCTACGTACTAAATTTTTTTTTAATACGGAGCGGACAGATTCCCGACCAGTTTTCTAATTAAAAATGTATAATCACTAACATACCTAGTGAGGTAGACGGGGATCAAATAGTCATTTAGTACTAGAATAGTGATATTTTATTTATGGTGGACCAGGGACATGGCACCAATTAAGTCGATTTAAATTTAGGATGTTCTCTTTTGATATTACCATTGCTCCTTCTGGTGCTTCCATTTGCCCTACCGTTTGGCAATTTTTTGCCTAAATGGTAGAAATATCATTAATAGAATTTTCAATCATCTAGATTTAGTGTCGCGTACCACAGTTCAATATAAAATACTTAGACTCGTTGTCATCCCGGGGGCTTTAAATTCTCGTTCGGAAGCCGACTCTTCGATTAATAATTGAAATTTTGTTAGACTTTTTAAGCGGAAACTATCCCTTGAGAGACTTCAATCTATCAAATTAGTATTTTATATGGGGTTTCAAATATCACTCATTTTATATAGAATAAAGATTTAATTGTTTTACTTGCATTGAAGAGACTCCGAAACTATTTAACCGAATTGAAAAATTCTTCCACTGTTGGGAAGCTACACTAGCAGCGGATGAAATTGGCTTTATTACAACAATTTTTAATTCGGCGCGAACCAAGTCTTGGACAAATGCTTGCGATTATAGGAACTCAGATAGCACGGTTATAGTCGGTTTTCGAGAGCATACATAAACTACAGTTAATTTAAATTCTATCGAAAAACTTGGATTTCACTACGTAAGAGATTAACGATTTATTTAAAGGAATTAGTTATTTGTGTAGAAGCTGCCTTCGCTATGCTGTGTCCATAAGGGATACAACGTAGGCGGATAAAAAGCTGTAGCTATTCTGATCAGTTTTCTGTTCAATACTGGTTGTTTGATCAAAAAGACACAGCTTTTAAGCTGCTGATCTAATATTTTACCATAGTTTCATAAAACCGAGCCCAAAAAATTGTGAATTCTCTGAAATATGTGAAAGATGCCGACTTTTTGAATCAAAGACTTTTATACCATACGAAATCTCTTCAAAAAGTGTTGTTAACTATATTTCAAAGATGTTTTAAACACCTTTATAAAATCTTTTGAAAACACTTTTTAAACATTCCAAGCGCGAATCTTACTTTAAGTTTTCACACATCTTGAACAAAACAAGACATGCTTTAGTTCTTTTTGTCAAACCTTATTCTTCAATAAAAACGTCCGAGGAAGAAGAGTATACACGAACGTGTGTAAAATGAAAGCGTTAGATTTCTAAAATATTATAATGGTTATAAACTTCTTTCATGCTGTAACTAACGAACATAACTCAACTACCGATTAAAGATAGGCAACTCACCCGTAATCGGTTCGCTATTTCGGCGAAATCAGGCGGCCGCTTGCCCGTTTGTCAACTTTAAAAAAAATTACAAAATCAGTTACATTTCTCAAAATTAATTTCTGAAAATATTTATAATACGATTATTAAAAAATCGCAAATTTTAATTAAAAAAATACTTATTTCTTAATTAAAATTGTAATTATATTTACTTTATAACAATTTTTTCGAAAGTTAAATGTACTGTGTTAATACTATTTCAGTTATTAGTTTCATTCTTTAGTTTTTTAATTACTAATCCTCTTTATCTTTTATACTTTTTATTTGTCTGTTAGAAAAGCAATTATTTTTTACTTTTTTAAACTAAATTGGATATATAAATTGTACAAACTTTTGCAGTGAATTTTGCGGCAATGAGATTTAAAAACCAAATATATTAATAGTCACCAACCATGGCGACTCGTAAGAAAAAACTCAAGCTACCCGGCATAAAATCGCCGGTGTGTAGCAGCCGCGCCGAAACTGTGAGTGAACGCATGTTACTTCAACAAGTAGATCGATGTAATTAGACGTCATATTTTCTACATTTGCGTATTTATAATATCTTTAATATGCTGTAGAGCTGCACCAAGCTTAACTTCAGCCGGCAATTTTGCATTTCAATAATTATATTTGTTGATTTAAAAAAAATACTCACCTCTATGAATATCACTCAGTCGAAGTATTCTAATCTAGATCAGTCGCTTATATCTGTTCTATCGTTTAGTCCACATTAGGTCACAATGGAATTGACGTTTGTATTATTAGGTAAACATATTTTAGAAACAGATGACCTACAAAAGTGACAAAATTTTTGTAAATGTAACATTTTGCTGACTGTACATTCAAACTCACATACATAAGACGTATATAGGCAAAAACTGTACCCTCTTGAGTCAGTCAGGTATAAAAGCCAGGCGACCACTTGAGTTTTTCCGCCGCGTAATGAACAACATTTTTATTTCATCAAACTTCGTAACATTGGTACATTAAGACTTACTTAGGTTTTACACATGTGTTGTTACGCGTCGCATTCTGAAATGTAAGTGGGGATCAAACCAAACCTGGTGATTTATCAAACATTAAATTACATTCAAAGATATGAGAATAATACTAGACAACAATATTATAAAACAAATAAACATTAGGGGTACACAAACCGCTGATTGGTCTGAAAAATCATGAGATGATTTTTTCTTTTTTAGTTTTCATCATTTAATTTGAATGAAGAACATTAATAAAATGTTTTTTTTTTTATTTAAGCTTTAGCAAAAAAGATTCATATTTTATGTGGCTTATATTTGAATCTATGGCATGCTGGCATAATGTAGATTGTATCAACTTTGTATTGCTTCTATTGTTTAATCTCACTATAGTATTAATAACAGACAGAAGAATAAAGAGAAGACATGTACGCACAATGTATTACTTGTTTTTAAAACACCAATATCCTTAAGGTACGGATTTTCAATCACGTAGTCGAGAGACTATTCTCGTAGACCATGTTAGCACAAGGCTAGAGTTTACATCAAATGGTACAAGAAATATTAGTAAACTGACTAAAATTCACTAAAAAAAATTTTGTCTGTATTATTATGCTATATAGATATCAAAACATGAAATAGTATGGATTTATAATGGCAGTAATAACTCGAGCGCTGTGCGATTGCTAACACCAGTTGATGGAAATAATTTAATAGTGCACACGTTTATTTTGGTAACAAAACGCCCTTCGGACTGAAGTTTTCAGTCAACGCCGGTCCGAAACTTACTTAATCGGATTATTTAAAAGATAATAAGACTATACTTAAAATTAACTTAAATGACAATTTATAAGGCAGTTAAAGTTAATATTTTTATATTATCAACGTGTTTAGAATATTGCTTGTTTCGTGTCATCTGTCATCAACTTAATAAACTCTCCCCTAATAACTCGTCAACGATTCGCAAATTTTGTGTTGTTAAATAGCAACGTTATTTGATCCTAATACTTAATCAAGCGTTAAGGACTAATGCTAATCGATTTAATGCTTCATAATACGAAACAAAAAATATATTTACAATGTATAAACACTTTTGTCGTAATATAAAATTCAGATCAGAATTATTAGTTTAACTAAGCATGAAAAGAAAGTTAAGAAATTTTCTAAATTAACAACTGATTACAGTAATTCAATAAAGCTCCAAATATAAAAAAGAAAAGTAAAAAATATTACACAGCAGAAAAATTTTTAGGTTGTTTAATTTTATTTGACTGACTTACAAACAAAATAAGTTAAAGTAATAGGATCTTTTTAAATGAACTTAAAATTAGTTAATTAACAAAGTTTAAAAACAACTTAATAAAAGTGGACACACCAATCCTAACCAAAATAATTAATTGCTTTACAATTTTGAATCCTCCTCCGCGACAATTTCGAAAACTGGTTTGTGATTTTAAAAAATACATAAAACTTTTATCAAGTTCTAACCGCTTCCTACACAGAACGATTTAGTTTACGATTTAGATCTTACAAAAGAATTTATAGATATAGGTTATTTAAAGATTTTGCGCTAAGCAAATGACAGAAATAATACATGACTACATTCAAAAAAGAAAGGTAACACATAGTTAAATATACTTTTAAATATTCACATTAACTTTTAATAAAGGACAAAGCATAAAAGAAAATACAATAACAAAGACGCGTTAAGCAAAGCTTAAAAGGCAAAGTCATGGTCAACGAACGTTGACAAAATCTCAATGATACTTATAAACAATAGGTTGAGATATAAAGAAGCTATAAATATCCGAGGGGTCATATACTTAATAATAAAGTATGTACTCCCAGTAAGCGGAATTAATTTATAATTACATTTTTCAATCAGGATAGACCCTTTTTCATTTCCCAGTAATATAATACCTTGCGTACTCTCTATATTGCAAGTTCAAGATGGTCGTCGCCACAAAATGGCGTACGAAAAAAATACTTTTGTAGAAACCAACCAACATGGGTATTAAATGAAAGGGCTTGACTAGTACAGTATCACTATAAAAATATCTAAGATGGCCACTACAAAAAAATGTAGGTTGGCATAATTCAAGTCAGATAAATGAAGACTAAGTATTAAAAAATATACAATAAGGTATTGACTTAAAATATTTTTTTTATTAATGCTACTTTTTATAGGCGGCACGTTATTTAAATAATTTCGTTTCGCAAAAACATGGAAGCTTCTATAGTGAATTGATGTTTAATTTACTTTATTCTAATTTTTCGGATCACGGTCACACTTTATGGGAACAGTGAATTCACCTTAACAAATTAATTTTATTCTATTATTTTGTAAATGTTTGTTAATTCATCGTCAAGAATATTAAGAGTAGGTATACAAAGCTATTAAATTTTATTTCAACTTCATTTCTCCCCTGCCTCAATTTCAATATGCGGCAACGTTTTAAAAGTGCTTTTAGTGTTTTATTATTGACGTGACTCTGATGTCAGGGTATAGCGCGATTTCAATTAAATTTGTGGTGCATAAAAACGTATGTTTACCGCGAGCACAACCTTACGATACAACAAATGTCAAATACAAAGGCCACTGATGTAAGGTCAACATTTGTAACCCGAAGCCTAACGTGAATCTAAAAAAGGGTATGTTGTTCGCAAAGAGAACGTTACCTCTTTGTGAAACTTTTCGTAATTACTTTCAGGAAACTTTATAATTGCTTGTAGATACTAAAATGGATCTGAGAATAGAATCACGCAACATTTCCATTATTTCAAATCATGGTTGCCTCAGAAACTTAATTTCTTACGTTAAGTAAAGATAATTCATAATTATAACACGATTGATTATTTTCTTACCAGATATATTAATTCGAATAAAGAACCTATGGTTCTGTTGACATCAACTTTAGTTATATTTAGATGGCTATCTAAGGGGAAGGTAATATGAATGTCGTAGCTAAATCTTAAAATAGGGGACTTTATGAAATAGCCGGCAAATTATTAATTTTTATCAACTATGTCATTATGCCAATCAACGTTTGGCCATAAAATATTCTTCAAAGGTATAAAAATAAAATTGAATTTTCGGACCACTTAATTTTTATGTTCAATTAGCACATCATTATAAGTTTTTCTAATCATAATCATAGTTCGCAACAAACTAAGCAATTTTGGAAAAAGAAGGTTATGTTTAATTTCCATATTTATCTTTTCACATCGTTCGGAAAAACTGCTTATTAGTATGCATGAATTAAGTGCCCGCTGATCAGGTACGTATTTTTAAGAATAAATTCAGGTATCTCGTGTTCTATTTGACGTAGTTTAGTTTTGATGTGCTTATTTTAAACTGAATTATGACGATCTAGAATGCTGCTGTCATTTACCATCATTGTTGTATGAATATGAAATACTTTTCGGTGGACAGACAAGACAGACAAATACACAAGCAAATTAACTAGTAACGTGACTCATATTTATTTATTTATTTATTTGAGTATTTGAGTCAGTCCCCATGGAATAAACATACTGGACTGGTCTTAGAAATATAAATAAATGTTATTTATCCATATTTTATGTTATTAGCCAAATTTCGAGCTAGAAGCCAAGCTCGATGACTTCACGTTGCACGGGGTACCGCCTCTTCATGGCTTCGCGGCTGTCACCCTCCCAGACCAGTCTCTGGAGTACCTGCATTGGGCCGAACGGCCTGATGAAATGCACCAGTATTACGCGAAATGTAAGTATTAAAAATGGATTATATTTTTTTGAATTTATGCTATAATTAGGTGCCGAACAAAGGAAATATGGAAGGATTGTGTGGAAAAGGATGTAATTAAACAGTAACAGAACAGTCTCCCGCGCAAAAAACTTCTGCACCGATTTAAATGAAATTTAATAAAGAGTAACTTAGGCTACATTTGTTTTAGAAAAAATCTTTAATTTTACAAATTAAGTAATGTTGCAATTTCCAAGTACTGTACAGTACCGCACGCTGCTCGAAGACAGCATTTCACGCGGACGAAGTCGCGGGCACAGCTAGTACTTAATATATCTTTATATAATGGTAGTAACATTTATACTTTGGCCTTTGAAATACTATTTCGTACTTTCATAACAATTTTTTAAGAGTTTGAACGAGAAAGCTTCACATCCGAAATAAATTAAACGCAAACACCATCAAGAGGAAACAGATTTAAAAGTGTTTGTTTAACTATGTGTTCATGTAAGTGTACACACGAATGAAACATGTTTATAACTTTAAAGATATTTGTATGCGAATCTGTATTTTTGTTTGACGTAATGTTTCAAAACTTTATTTAAAGTCATACAAATAGTACGTGTCGGTTTGTAACATGTGTGTGCGCGAGCAATCAGTGAACTTTTGAGTTCGATACGAAGTTTATTCGTGCGTTAATTCTGTAAATTAGTCTGTGGCATAACATTTTTTGTTGACTGCACTTGAACTCATAGGTTTGAAAAATGGCTTTCCGTCTATTCGACGGATCAATCCCATCAAATAAATGGTAAAAGAATTAAATTCCCCACCCACTTACGAAAGATACAGAAATTATAAGTGCATTAGCATTTATCATACTTAATTTGCTAGTTTTTAAAGCGTCATACAATAGTTTGGTGGGTAGGGAATAAAGTGCCCCGACTCGAAAATTTTTATGTGTGTAAGCGAAAATGTTATATGTATATATTAGCGGAGATCGGTCAAGAAAAAATCATAATACCTGAATACCTTTTAATGCCGAAGGCACTACTTTCATAAGAACAGGCTTCACAGTCACCAAGGCTAACTACACAAAGAGACATTGATACCAAGCTCTTCCCCCATCTCGTAATAAATACGCTATCGTTTAAAATGAAATTTCTCTTACGCTTTGAGTGATTAATTTGTAGGAATTCCGCAATTTGGTGCTTAAGTGCCTTTCTTTGTGTATGCCCTTTTCTGTGGTCCAATTTTTTTTCCTTTTTAAAGGTGATTAGCAAAATTAAGTTGATTGAGTACAAGTTGGAAGTTTTGAAAATTTTCAACTCAAAACTCTAGTAATATTTACATCGAAAAGAAATTTAATATGAAATAAATATTACTAAAATTAGTAAGATTCAGTGTGGGTAATAAAGTTTGTCGCATTGGACCTCGAGTAGTCCCAACTTTGACGAGAAATTCTCATTTTTTTTTCGTAGACCCTTCTTAAATTTTCACTGCTTTCGGTGCTGCTGCATTTGTTTTTCAACCTCTGAACAGCTAATTTCTTTTCAACCATGATACACCACAGCATGTCCTTTGTACCCCTAAATCATTTTCGGAATAATTGCAGTAACATCAACAAGTAACGCTATATTTAAGCTAATTTTTCTTCAATATAATATTATTTTGTCATCGTTGACGCTCAATTTAACTTCACATCGATCAAATTGAGACATATTTTCGTACAATCAATATCACCCAATATGAGATTCGCGGGTTTTTACGATGGATATAATGCACAACAGTGCCTGTTTATAAATAGAGTACTACTGATATTATGATCGTGCATAAAACTTCCATTTGTCTAAGTAATCCACACACACCTCATAGTCTAAGCAGTATTTAGCAAAAATTTGGTTAAAACTCATATCTTTACGTTTATCTAAGATAAGCGATAGTGTTAAAACAATAGATCAAGACAATTTAAAGTTATAATACTTTATGAAAGAAAAGTGACACACTTTATTTATCTTATTAACATCTTCTAAAAAAAATATACAATATCGTAGATATTCGTAGTACCCTTGTAGGACTCGACCAGTCAAAGTACCTGTACAAAGCAACCCAAAGGCTCCCTTACAAATAATCCATCTTTCGTCCACAACAACCAGCCCTTATCATTCTTTATTATGCGCCTCACCAAACAAATTAGAAATACATATTAAAAAAATCTTACCTTCTATAGTACCGTCTTATATATGAGTATTCTTAGTTTATAGCAAAAGTATTACTGCGGTTTTTCACCGACAAAACATATTCACAAACAAATTGTCATCCCACTCATTGTATTTGAAATCGTCGTAGATAACGATACGTTTATGCAATTTTTCGGCAATGGAAACACACACTTACATGAATACTCGTTGTACAGGTAATTTGCCACCGTCCGAGGAGTCACGACAAGCCGTTATACGCGAGCTTGTCAACACGGAGGCGGATTACATTAGGCACCTCAAATCTCTTGTTGAGGTAAGTTCTACTATTATTAAAATGCCTTTTAATGTTAAAATTAAATATCAGATTAAAAACAACGATTCAAGCAAAACAAGTCTATCAGTAAGTCTAAAGGTGATGCTATTCAAATAACATTTTCAATCATATTAAGCATTAAAATTGGTTACGGTTAGGGTTTTGGTACCACTTAACCGTGACTCTTCCGTGCCTTTACACACATATTTTTTGCAGCGGCCAACTGACCTGTTTGTTTACGACTGCTTTTATAGCATTTTTTATTCAGCCTATTGCGAACTCCATTAACTATTGTACAGCAAACAAAGGCAAAATTTAGGTAATCTAAATGTGAGCACAATATAATATCCAAATACGGTGGGTCTCCACTGTCGTAGCGTCTGTGTAGATACAATACTCCCGTTGATCTTCATTAGCTTTGGAAAAAAAGAAATAACAGTAGAGTTCTTATATCCATGTGCTACGACAATAGAAATACACGATCATAACTTCCAATTTATATCCATAATAAATTAAAGTACACGTTTCATTTTGCATTGTTTTAAAGCAGTACCGTAATTATTAAAAACACATTACAATACAACATAACAGACACATCGCTTGAGTAAAAATACAGACTGGAGAGAAAAAAACTGTACGACATTCAATGCTCTGCTTTTTGCGCCACTTAATTACTTGACTTTCTACTTATCCGTGCTCAATAGCAAGAAATACAGCAACTTAACATCAGCTACGCTTTATATTAAAAAGTCGAATGTTGAGTCACTAAATAGACAGAACAGATTTGGATATAATTTAGTACGATTCGTCGAAATTTTTTTTTTTACGGTAATTAATAAAGCGTTTAATTAAACGACTGTACAAATCAATAGCTTTAATTTTCAAATTATACTTAACTGGTTGCTAAACACCCATTCTGTTTAGTCTAGAGGCATTAAATCATATTTTACACATTCAATTAAAGTAAAATAGCGTATCTCTCAAACGTAAATTAAAAGTCGATGTCCTAAAGAAGCGGAAGCAGGCTACTTAAATATGCAATTTTTCCTTTAAATACTTAGTGATTAGTATAATTTTGAAATTTAGAAAATACCATTGAAGGGCAATTTTTCAGGTGTTTATGGCGGCAGCGCACGCTCTTCAAGAATCTAATTTTATGCTAGACGTGGATACACAACGACTCTTTTCAAATATTCCGGACTTGTATAATGCCAGCCTTGAGTTCTGGGACGCCACTTTCTACCCTATGATCTTGGAGAGTGTAGAAACTGGTGGACCGTAAGTTATTATTTAAAATACATCTTTTAAGTTAAGTAAATAGTAAAGCAGATGATATTGTTTTGTTGTACCTTAAATAAATATGTATATTTAAAACCCTGAATACTAAAATAACGTCTTAATAATCTAAAGGGAAACATTAATTAGAAACAAACTGTGTTCAACGGATGGAGACATTTGATATCCTCTTTCCCTTACCACCCTTTTCCTTATAAGGAAAGGATGGGAAGTGGAAGTGGACTTTCCGAATGAGAGGATGCATGGGAAGGGAAATTATTTTCTTTCTGTGCATCCTCTCCTCCGACGATTAAAGGTAGGCAACGCATATGTATTTGCGTATGTCGCGGAGCGATTTCAGGTGGCCGCTCGCTCGTTATCACCTTATGATATAAAAAAATGTTACTTTGCAAGGATCAAATAGTTTACAAATCACATATACCAATGATATTCCAGATTAAATCCAGAGCTGATGTATGAAGGTTTTCACAACATCGATGAATACTTACAATCATACGAGATATATTTGATGGACCAATCAAGAGCCGTTGAATATCTTCGATCTCTCTCTAGTAATACGGAATTCATGTCATATCTATCATGGTGTCATAAACAGAAGGAGATCAACCGGTAAGTAAAGATTTTTTTAATCAGGTAAATAAATAAAATGAAAAAATATACATTTTAGAGGTTTATTTTATACAATTTGTTTCTTTTTTTTTTACAAATAATAGTCAATTTAAAATTTATAAGTAATAAGACTTTTTGCTTATTAATGTTGATTATTTCAGACTCCAACTGGCAGACATGCTGGCAAAACCAATGCAACGTATTACTAAATATTCATTAATTATAAACCGAATACACCATTACACTGAAAAAGACACGGCACGCGAACTTATTATTTCTATGGTAAGTTTTCGGTTATAAATATAGATTTCCCACTTAACATAGAACACATTTAACTTGAACTATTTCAAATATAAAATAGAGATAGCTTTTATTAGGACCAGGCATTAAAAATTTACTCTAACCACTGCTTTACTAACAACATCCGTTGCCGACTCGTCCGGTTAAATACCACATCCTCAAACAACGACTGAACGAAATATTATTCATGACGTCTGATTACTAAGTGTATTACAATCCTTTTCCCCGTCTTGTTTAAAAAAGAAATGATGAAAAGAAGAAAATATTCCTCGGGGAACAATGTATTGTATACAGAGTTTAATAAAGCATTCCCATGGTCGCACAGGAAACAACTGTCAAAAGCTTCGTGCAGAATATCAACCGCTGCATACGACAACGCGAAGAAAAGGACAAGATAACGACACTGGCTAACTCGATTGATGCATACGAATTGGTAAGAATATTTATAATAATTTCTCATTACGTACCTAAAATAATCCACGAAATGTTTTTTTTTCAATAATAAACGAAACGAAAGCAAAACTATTTCCCACATTTATTAAAAACCTACACTGATGTTCAAGTGACATAAAACCGTATTATTATTTTATTTTTACATTTTTTTTTAACTTTTGTGTTACTTAGCCTTCAACTTATATTCATTATATATTATCGAGAATAAAAATTAAATGTATAGTATATAATGTATAACTTTCAGGAATTTAAAGATGAGGAAATGGAGCGATGTTATAAACTGTATTGCCAATTAGATCTGCAGGCCCCGATGATCCATATCATGTTGGATGTAAATCGGTGCATGATATTCAGCGGGGACCTGCGATTCAAAGATAACATCAACAAAGAGGCAAGAAAAAAGACAACTGAATCTTGTGTTCTCTCGGATCAGGAAAAACCCTGGTTACACCGGACGCGGCTTGCGTTAATTACTATATTAGCATTTTTTTATATATAATTCTAGTGTTATAGAAACTAATGCCTATTTAAGTTGAAATTAACTTTACTTCTATATTTGTATATATTATATAATGTATTTTTTGTATTTCTTAGCTGCTCGTTTGCGAATTTCGTACACTTTTAGCGCATGTTTTTTTAGCATTATAACTTTGGTTTTATATATGGAAATTAAAAATAAGTAATTTTATTTACAGATCGACGTGTGTGTCTTTTTATTCACGGATATGATGCTTATTTGCAAAAAGATGCCTAAAGGCAGCCCTTATAAGTACAAAATGATAAGGTAAAGTTTGTCAACTGCTTATCGATATCTTCTTAAAATCTTGGTAGTTTTATAGTTTATGTTCGATAATTAACCCTTAATTTATTGTTTTTAGACCGAAATATATGTTGGACCGTTTACACTTTTATCCGAAGTACAAAAGCGGCACAAAAGATGTGGTATCTTTAATATTTGTTGCCGTCGATGATTTTCATTCATCTTACCATAGTTTTACATTATCTGAATCCTCGAAAGAGGAAAAAAATCAAATGGCACTGAAAGTAAGTGGTTATTACCAAATAAAAATATATTTTTTATAACTGAGTATTTTTTTCTAATTTTTAATCATTGCAGACAAGTTTGCTCCAAACTTGGGATCACAAAATAAAAGAAGCCAAAATAAGCTACGAACTTGTTATTATTTATGGCCAGCGAAAAGAAGGCGTACCAGAATCCGCCGAAGACTCCTTGAAAATGGTATAAAAATTATTTTTAATCTAATTAAATTGGGAAATTTATTACATAACCGCATAAAATTAAAGCGTTGTTTTAAAAGCTATAACATTTTCCCTACAACTAGGCACAAATATGGAATACTTCAAATAATGCTACTATGCTGAGAATGAAGTTTTTTAATAGACCTTAGTATATCCTTCTCTGTACTGTTAACTCTTATGCATAATTTTACACAATTTTCGCCGCTGGGGTATTATAGTATAACAAGAAGTATTGAATTTAAATTCATATAAAATATGTAGTAAAAATGCCAACTAATGTAATATATTTAGCAGTTTTACAGCCATCTATCGACATAAGCTAGAAACTCTAACGGCACGCGACACAATGTCGACTACGAACCCTCCTTGTTACTTTAGACCCCTTAATAAAATACTATGACAAATATAGAGGGCGCCTTTTTAGAATTACTAAAAATATTTTTAATTTTTGTAAAAATTGCTTGATCGACTAAGTTCCTGAAGATTTTTTAGAGAAAATCATGAAAATAAGTAAAAATCTTGCTACAGCATAATGTGGGAATCGATAGTTAAATAAACATTGTTGGTATTTTTTAAGAAAATGAAGAAATCAATTGACATTAGTTTTTTATTTTATCAGAGGAGAATGACTCCAGAAGAAGTAGCCATTGAGAAGGAGGCTCGAGAGTGGGCAGCTATCATGCTGCACGGCAGAATGACCAGAGACCACGAGTACGACATGATGAACATTCCGGAGGACCCATACCAAAGTAATTTATCCATACACCCTTTGTATTATTACAATATTACTGTACAGACGAAATAATTATCTGCTAGTAAAAACAAAATTGCGATCACAAGACTACTGATCTTGGCAATACCAGATTATTTTTTTTAATATAACCAAGTTAGAAATAGATTACACGTATTAAAAATAAAGAAACGAAGGTATAAAAGTGCTACATCAAAAGAACTAAAAAGTGCACAGTCGCAGTATTCTCAAATGTGGAAAATTAATGTATTAACAAAATTATTTTATAGTAACTGAAGCCATACTCGCTGGCAACATAGACGCAGCACGACGCTGGCGGAATCCATTCCTTCGTAGATACTCTTCTACCACTGCTGGGAGTTCTCGTACATCCCGCATGTCCAGTCTCCAAAAGTCTGCCAGGTAAATACAACACCACACTCTAACACATGGAGTTCTGAAAACCCTCACTCTTCAATTATCAAGAAGGTCAAATAATGTCAATCAAGTAAAACTAAAATACAATAAGACTAGTGGGCCCGCCTATTCGTGTCCGCCTTTTCAGTATCTTGTGGTCTATTTCAGTCTAATATGAGAAAAAACAGTAAAACTATTTCCTTTATTAGAGATCTACTTAGTAATAACGACAAAAAGATATACGTAAGATAATTATTAAATGCTCCGACACATTTTTTAAAATTGTATTTTTCTTGGTAGTGCCACGTCACGCGACGATCCACAGCCAAGTACCAGCCGGGGACTGTACTGCCCGAGCGACTCCATTGAGATTCCCTTTGAAAAGTTGGAATCGGAAGGTATTACATTACGTTACATAACAATATCTATCGACACTTTTTGTCAAATTTCCATCAGTGGAAACCCACAATCAAAGAGACAATTTCAAAACGTGGATTACATTTTCGATGTTTATTCCAATAATTGAAAGCATGCACTGATCTTGTTTCTTTCATGATGTTAACGAGACAAACTTTCAGATACATTCAATGATGACATATCGGATGATGAGGATGCTGAGTCACCATTACCGTCATCGCTGATACCACCACCATATGTATCGCCTCAAATAAGCAGATCGCCCGTGCTTCAACCTCCAGCTCTGCAGCAACCGGTAATAAGGACAGGGGTGATTCACCAACTAGCGCTACAGCCATCGATGATACACGAAGCGATAATCCGAGGACCAACCATCCAAGAACCAATTATGCCTCAGTCAATGATGGAGGATGAAATTCCTTCGCTAATGGTAGAACCTTTGAATCAGCCACCAGTTATAGTGGAACCGGTCAGGGTATCTATAGTTGAGGGACCACCTTTGCGAAGTGTCGCAATTTCGAACCCGGTAGCGCAGTCTACGGCTAATCGGGTGTACTGCAATCCGAGACCACCATCGGAGCCGCAGATAACCCAGGAACCAAAAAGTCAGCATTCGATTACCCAGCAATCGGTAACTATAAAACATACATGTACCAACATGCGTGGCGTATCATCAATCATGTATTATAATAGTGTATGTATTATATTATTAATTCATTCATTGCTTTTAAACAAATACCGTCCCTACTCTCACCCTTAGATGTAAGTAATCTGTTTCAGAGGAGACTCGTAAGGATGCCGTAAAGATGTACAGTCACACAGTACGTTCTGCATACTGACAGAATACTGCACATTGCCAGAACCATTTATTATGTAATTACATTTGTCGTACTTTCTTATTCATTTGTTTTATTCAAGTTATTTCATTGGACAGGTGGCTGTTGGTATTCCAATACCGATTCCGGTACCATTCCCTCTACTACCCAGTTTACGCGGTGACGCCGCAGTCCTCGGCCGTGACGCTGATGACTCCAAGGGCAAGAAAGGTCGTAGAATTCACGTTCCACGCGCTGAAAGTGTCCAAAGCAACCGTAGCGCCCATATTCAGCATGTCCAACGATCTAAGAGCGTGCAAAGCGCACATAGTACTCAGTTCGTGCAGCATGCAGAACGAGCTCAGAGCGCTATGAGTGATTACAGTGCGAAGAGTAGCCAAAGTGAGCGTGCGGGCCATCGGAGGAACGGCCGTGGCCGACGGGGCAAAAGGGCTGCAAGCGCTAGCCCAAGCACGCTGCGGGTGATTCCGCCAGGGGACGGAATGGCATCGATGCTCAGCTTACCTGATTTGACAGTAGAACCTCCTACTCCACGACATCCTCCTAGGTAAATATAAATATAACTTTTCTTTTTACAACTACAGTCGGGTAGATCTAACTTAAGCAAATAAAAGTGACGTTAAAATAGATAGCTCAAAAATTAAGAGTATTTTCTTACTTGAAGGAATCATAAGAGAATTTTGCTATTAAAATTTTTTGACGTTCATTACAGGGTTAAACGAATGGTTTAATTTGTAGCGACGTCACTGTTGATATGTGTTACAGCCCGCAATCGGCTTCAGAGCAGATGTATCAAACGCACCAAGAGCAGTTGCTACGGAACAGGGCAGCAGCTCAGCAGCAACACTTCTTGAGCCCCGACCATCGCGGCACCAGCTATCCCCCCACCAGTCCCAGCAGGCATGACTATTTCTATTAATTGACTGAAGCCAAGTCACATCTCAACACCATCTTCAAAAATAACAGTGCTGTAGTGCTTAGAAAGCTTTAATTAGAGAATGTGCAATTACAAATTAGTGTTTCAATGTCACCTCAGTTTCAATTTAGTAACTGAGTAATGAGAACTATTAATACCAAAAGCTACAGCACGGCGCTTGAAACATTAGGCAGGAAAACCATGCTACAAATTTACAAGATACACCTAGTACATCTCTTAATAAAAAGAGAGTTGAGGTAACCTGAAATTCAATCATTTTGAACGTAAGATGGACATCCTAGTGCCCTAGGACAACTCTATAGTGGTCAGTGAATTGTAAAATATAGGTTAAACAAAATTTTGTCCATCTCAAGTTTTGTATATGTATGTATTGAAACCATATCTTCAAAGAGACTTATCTGACCGGCCCCCCGGGATTGTGAAATTGGTATAGACATAGGTGGGCATTAACTCTATAATCCGTTAATCGCTAATTAACGAAGTTAACATTTCAGTTAACGGATTGACTTTTAAGTTAACTTCAAAAAGGGTTAACGATTTTGTTAACTTTCGTTAAATCCAACTTCCGTTAATTTAGTCCGTTAATCGTTAACATTACCCACTTGTTGACTTACTATCATTTTATTTAAATTACGCGCCACTCAACGCTCATAAGTACGGCTATGTTTGGCGACTGTCAGCGCGTCGAATAATGAACGAATGAGTTGATAATTGACTTATGCGAAGTGCGCCCGCAAGCTTGATGCATATTAGGCCTTTACCTATGAAATTGTCGTTTTGTACGAAAAAAATTAAACGATTTTTTTTCATGTATATTTTACTTGTATTAGTCGAAGTTATCACCCATGCAATCATCTTTGCCAACGCAGTGGCAGTTTATCGATATCCTTCTTAAAGAAATCAGCTAGACGGGAGGCAGCAATTTCTTCAAAGGCATTTTGTACTGCCTCTCGGGTAATGAATTTTTTCCCGTCATGAAATTATCCAAATTCTGGAAAAAGCAGTAGTCTGTAGGCGCAAGTCCTGGTGAGTAGGACTGATGACTGACAGCTTCAAACCCCAGTTCTTGCAACTTCGAGACCGTCTGCTGTGCAGTATGAGGTCTAGCGTTGCCGTGCAGGAGCAACGGAGACGAGCGATTGACCAATGCTCTTTGGAGATGTGCAAGCTTCTCCATCATTGTGTTCAGTTCTTCACAGTACACATCTGCAGTAATGCTCAACCCATTTGGTAAGAAGTTGTGATGAATCGCAACAGCGCTATACCTCCAAACAGTGACTGTCATGTTTCTAGGGGTAAGTTTTCGTTTAGGACATTATTTAGGTGTTGAACCAGAATCCAACTTGCTGAGCGCTTGCTGTTTTTAAACAGAATTCATTTTTCATCGCTAGTAACAATGCGGTTCAAAATTTCTTCATTTGTGTATCTGTTGAGTGGTACAAGGCACGTCTCGACACGTACTTCGGGCTGGCGATCATTAAGTTCGTGGGGTAAGCACTTGTCAAGCTTTTTTACCTTGCCAATTTAACGCAAATGGACTAATATTGTTTAGACACTAACTTAAGCTGCTGCTCATTCAGCCGTAGATTGTGTATCATCAGCTTCCATAGTCGCCTTTAATTCTTACCAAGCATAAAAGATAGAACTAAACAAAATGAGCTAAAAAGTTAAAAAATGTCTTAGACAGAAATATTTATATATGTAATAAGTGTGTAAATTCGTGAATGCCATGTCATCGAAAGATAGAAATAAATAAATGTGCATATATTTCTTCTTTCTACTTGGTTTACCTGTTTTTCTCAGTCCAAAAGCAATACAAGTTTTATATGGTTAACTTTTAAAGATTAACGAACTTAATATTTTAATTAACGAATTAACGATTATAGAAGTTAACTTATAGATTAACTGTGCCCACCTGTGGTTATAGGCTTTGAAACCCCACTCGGACAAAGTCAAATAAAACAGTCAGTCAGATATAATAAATTTAAATTAATATTTATGCAAAAATAAATATTAAAATTAGAATAATTTGTATAAATTGTAAATATTTACACACTTTAGCCGACTTCGGCCAACTGCATATAACGCTATAAGTGACTCATCAACAAAACACAAATTTAATATATTTAATATTTTAAAATGAATATCTTGTTTTTTGTTTTTTTAAAGCTTTTTCATTGTACCTCAGTTAAAAGCAGTTTAATTTGTTTTTCCCTTTTAATTTGTTAAGGAATCATTCGTACATCTCACAGACATGTTTAATCGACACAAATTGCTATGAGTTTTTAGTTTTGTTTTTTATTTATTATTACTTTTAAGTTTGTTAAGAAATTTTTATTTGTACATTCGTCATCGATCAACACCTCAACGTTATTTGTTTGTTATTATTTTAATATTATAATATATAATATGTGTATATTTATGTAAATAGTAATGTTTTTATTGTTTCATATATGTATATTTATAACTATTTATAAACAATTAGTGTATATACTTAGATATGTAGATTTTAAAATTTATCCTCTTTTTCAAATACATTATTTGCAAATATAATGTATTTTATACACTTAGTAAAATTAATTAACTAGAATTAGTAGCCAGTATATATTTATTAAATAAATTAATTTAATTAAATGAAAATAAAAATTTTAAAAAGCATCTTTTTTGTAGTGTCTCGTATATCATAGTAGTTGAATCCAAAATAAGTTTGTATTGAAAGGAAGTTTTGAAAAGTTAGTAAATCAACGATATATTTAATCTATATATTATTATTATCTCATTTTCATTTTGTTATATACTATATGCATATGTATATTCTATATGGTTGTGATTAAAGTAAATATATATTAACTTTAAATAAGTGTTAGGAAAATAATGTATTTATAAAAGGTTTTTAGAATGAGTAAAATTGAGATAATACAAAACTTTTTAGAATATGTAAACTATAATGTAAAAATTTATGCTTGTATATATTTATATATTTATGAAAAAAAAGTATATAATAAAATTATTAAGCATGTTTGTATATACATTTAAACTCCTTATAACGCCCACAGGATAATTTCATATGAAACAAATGATTGAAAAATTTGGTAAGTCTCATATCAAGTAAAATGATAGAGGACAAACTCATTGACGAACTATGAGACAGAGCAGAAATAAAATATTTCCGTACACTTTCTCACGAGTCTTAATTCTTTCATATTTATACATTATTTTGATTGTGTTAACGTAAGTTTCCACTGTCTAAACATTTGTACCAAAACATATAGCTGTTTTTCAAAAGAGAATAACAGAATGAAAGGAACGATAATATATATTTTATATGGATGTTCATTCAGTGGTCATCCACGGTTACTTACGTCTAAGTTCAAGTTTTTTTCAGTAATCTATGCTAAGTTTCTTTAACATCACCCTACAATTGTTCTAATATTATATACTTTTGTCTCGTAAGTTTCTTTTTTAAGCATAAATTGGGCAACTATTTATTAAATGCCTTTAAGCTTATCACACAAAACTTCTCTAGTATTTCCTTTGAATACTTTGTTCTTAACTTAGGATATGTTTATGTTATCTTTTTATGGTTAATACAGTCTATTATATGTTCTATATAATTTGTGTTAATATTTTTAAAAGTTATTAATTTATATATATTATGCAATATCATTTCAGAGTCCATTTCCATTACATATTACTTTCAAATAAAAAGACATACCCTCATGTCCATGCTGTCATTCATGAATTAGACATTTTTTTTGCAAAAATTACAAAATCATTTCAAGTAAATCTGCTCATTTGTATCCTGTCAGAAGGTTGAGAAGATCGTTTACACGCCATCGCAGGTAGGTACAAAGTAATGACTAACATCACATCCAGTAGTCAGTTTCATGTTTGGGCTTTCATGTTTACCAACTTGCTAAATATTTAAAATAAAGGTCAGAATCAAAATCCTTACAAAAAGGGTTTGTCGCCCATATTCCAGAACCTTCATCAAATCCTGAATCATACATGTAGCTGCTATTCTAGTCACCTTAACATAAACTAGGGCCAACAATTCCTTCATACTATCACTGTAGTTTACCATTTCTACAGAAAGTATCGGATACCTTGGTTCTATTGCTTACATTGGTAGAGTTTTAACTTCAACAATGGTAGAGTAATAATGCTAGGGCTACTGCTGTTTGTATGTAAGTATGGCCTGCTCGATCAGTGCAATAACGCAGTATTAATGTCTGATGAGTGTGCTGATGCCCCGTTCTCTTCCCCACAAAATTCTAGTAAAGGCATAGGTGGAAGAAGATTTGATGATGGTATAGGAAAAGGGAATATACAGCTCTGTTCTGTTCTATAACTGTAGGCAACGCATCTGCCACTCATTTTCATGTCGATGATGCCTACGACCATCAGATAACATCAGATGACCTGCACAAACCACCATATTCGCATGCCACCATATTCCATAAAAATCATAAATCATATTAGTACTTGAAGGTTTATGCCCATCTGTGGACTGACACAGACTAATGATAATAATGATACAAGTACAATTTTTACATCTGTAAATCTCTCTGTTCCTACCCTACTCTATGAGGGGTCATCACACCAGGTTTGGTGCACCGAGTCGATCTATCTGACGTAAGCATAAGTGTGATATTATTTTAATGTTGCAGGTCGAATTTGAGACGTGGGTTGGCGTTCTCATACTCCAGTAAGAATCCACCACTTACAAAGATGAGAAACGTGACCAGTCAAGCTAATCTCTTAGAAATTATTCTACCATCATCAAGTCGCATGAGCAAGGTATGTAAATTTGAATTAAATATTTTTCCTTATCATATTTAAAAAAATATATAAAACGTTATTTCTATATATGTTTATTATGAGGTACTTTTGCGATTTAACATACTTCTTGTTATGAAATAATTTTTAATACTTTAAACAATTTTAAGTGTAAAGATATGTATGTAATACATGCTGTAAGGCAAGAATAAAAAAACTACTGAGTTGGTATTTATATGACTCCGGGTTTATTTTTCAAAATAAACAATTTTATTTAAATATAATATAAATAATATTATACAGCAATAAATCGATGCAATAAATTTTATAGTTGTAGTTGTATACTGCAATATCAGTTTTCATTAGTACCAAAAAACAACCAATGATTTAAAACTTTTTGAAATATTTAAGTGGTTTATAGGGCGTTTCTAATATCAACGGCTAACAGAAAAAACATGCGCGAAAAAATACCCTCTTGTCAGACAGTAATATCTATTAAGATTTATAACTGAATTTCGTTCAGTCCTCCTTCTTATATTTCATCTCACAAAATGATTTGATATCTGCAGACTATAATGATAGGCAACGCCTTTGTTTCGCAATGGATTGTCAATATTTGTGTCCACACATCCTCATAGATGTAAGTTATAATATGAGTAGTCTAATCTTAATTAAAAAAAACGAACTCGGGCTCTAATATATGAAATAGTGCAAGCAAAATCGCATGTAGAAGCTAGTCCAAGTGTTATGTAAGTACGTTTCCTTTGTTCGACAATCATTGATTTTCCTCGAGCTGAATTGCGCATGCCCGAACCCGTCCAGGCACCTAGAGCTGAAATCCAATATTCATTTCGACGGTGCGGTGCCTACAAAGCAGTCGTGTCTCGAATTGTGTTCCCTTAATTCAGAAGGGCGTGCCCTTCCTTTTCTTGGAGCTGATAGCCAAAGAAATTCCCTGAGCGAAGGATTGGCACGATGAATTTAAAGAAGCTGATTTTGTTGGCGAAGCTGCTTAAATATTTGTTATGGCGTCGATCACAGAGCGAGAGTACGACCCCTGATCCTGAGATGAGTCCAGAGAGGCGGGCGAAGACGATTGCTGGGTAAGAATTAACATATGACACCTTCAATGCATATTCTTATTTATTTTTTAGTTATTTAATTTTTTTATGTTGTTTTTTTCTTTAAATACTTTTCTTCATTATTTTATACCACGATCAATATTTCGTTACATTTCTTTGTTCCGTCATTCATTGAATGATTGAACAAAGAAACACATAACAAGCCGTTAATCTTGTTCTCAAACATTTGATGCAATGCTTATTGTTCCTTCATAATAATGTTTTAGATATACATTGAAATTTTGTTCAATCTTAATGCAATTTGAAAATATTTTTATTACGTCATCCATGTTATTGATTTTGCGAGAACAATTTGAGATGGACAAGATGGCTGCCAGGTCACCGCACATGCGCATCCTTGTAGTGACAGCCATCTTGGATGCTGGAATCTAAGATCCTTTGTTTGCCCTAGCGCTAAATTGCGAAACGCATCTATAAAATATACATTTATAAGAACTGCCGGTTTCATTTAATTACATGAAAACATTTCAATTTGTCATAAATGTTAGCGATTTTGCTAGAAGTATTCGATTCAATCAAGATGGCTACTTTATCACCGCACATGCGCGCGCATCCATCGATTTTGCGAGAACAATTTGATATGGACAAGATGGCTGCCAGGTCACCGCACATGCGCATCCATGTAGTTACAGCCATCTTGGATGCTGGAACTTAGGATCCTTTGTTTGCCCTAGCGCTAGATTGCAAAACGCATCTATAGAAATATACATTTATTAGAACTACCGGTTTCATTTTATTACATGAAAACATTCCAATTTGTTATGAATGTTAGCGATTTTGCTAGAAGTATTCGATTCAAACAAGATGGCTACCTTATCACGACACATGCGCGCGCATCCATCGATTTTGCCATTCCAATTTGTTATGAATGTTAGCGATTTTGCTAGAAGTATTCGATTCAAACAAGATGGCTACCTTATCACGACACATGCGCGCGCATCCATCGATTTTGCGAGAACCATTTGAGATGAACAAGATGGCTGCCAGGTCACCGCACATGCGCATCCATGTAGTGACAGCCATCTTGGATGCTGGAACTTAGGATCCTTTGTTTGCCCTAGCGCTAGATTGCAAAACGCATCTATAGAAATATACATTTATTAGAACTGCCGGTTTCATTTTATTACATGAAAACATTCCAATTTGTTATGAATGTTAGCGATTTTGCTAGAAGTATTCGATTCAAACAAGATGGCTACCTTATCACGGCACATGCGCGCGCATCCATCGATTTTGCGAGAACAATTTGAGATGAACAAGATGGCTGCCAGGTCACCGCACATGCGCATCCATGTAGTGACAGCCATCTTGGATGCTGGAACTTAGGATCCTTTGTTTGCCCTAGCGCTAGATTGCAAAACGCATCTAAAGAAATATACATTTATTAGAACTTCCGGTTTCATTTTACTATTACATGAAAACATTTCAGTTTGTTATGAATGTTAGCGATGTTGCTAGAAGTATTCGATTCAATCAAGATGGCTACTTTATCACCGCACATGCGCGCGCATCCATCGATTTTGCGAGAACAATTTGAGATGAACAAAATGGCTGCCAGGTCACCGCACATGCGCGCGCTTCCATCTACTTTGCCAGAACAATTTGAGATGAACAAGATGGCTGCCAGGTCACTGCACATGCGCGCACTCCCATCGATTTTGCTAGAACAATTTGAGATGAACAAAATGGCTGCCAGGTCACCGCACATGCGCATGTCTATATGAGCAGCCATTTTAGATCACTGGTTGCAAATCCTTTGTTGTACCTAGCGCTAGGGTGACAGTTGACCTGAAATATACTGATAGAAGAATACAATACCTTTATTTTTAACTAAATCGTTCTTGTTCATTTGAATAAAAATTTGATCGCGGAGATATTTTTGGATGATTTCTGATATTTTATGGCTTGCGCAATTTGCAATCAATAACGTGTACTGGCACTGCTGGGTGTCATACGCTACGAAGAGTTGCGTCGCTATTTTGATTTCGCAGCGATTAGAAAATAAGGCTAATGCGATTAAATATAATGTTTTAGAACAAATATAATTTGCAATAAGACTTATTGAAATCTGTACGGGGTATACGAAATGTTTGCGCATATGTCAAAAAAGCTCTCACGGTCAATTATGTATTAACTTTTTCAAAATATTTTTTTTAAAAGTGTAACAAAATGTTTAAGTATAAGTAAAATGCAGTGAGGTGAAATGCTACTGCGATTTTTTTAACTATATTAACTATACGTTTACTATACTTGTATACTAGAAGAAACTCTAAGATTTGCATTTTATTGAGCTATGCTTTATATAAAATTTATTTTTGTTTTTGTATTGTCTGAATACACCTAAAATGCTATTGAAAAACACCAAAATACTTATGGACTTCTATGTTTTGTTGCTAGGTCCGTCTTCCGCAGCGGCACGTGGCAGGCGAAGTTTGAAGGATGACAGATGAGGTTCCTGCGGATGCTTTTCCCAAGGCAAGAAGTTTTATTTATTACACATTGCCCTATTGCATTATATTATTTGTATTATACAAAAGCAAAAGTAACTTTTTTTTTAAATAATTAAAAAATATATATTTTAAAATATATTTAACAAATTCTCTATTATTTTATGTACATAACTAACTGGAACTTTCGTTTCCAATTTAGGAGCAGACGCAGTAGATCTGGCGCTACGACTGGCAATGTAACAAGCAATACTACTGGCGTTTCTGAGGAAACTGAAAATACTCAAGAAACAGGAACTCTTCCGGACTCCGAAGACCTTGGCGTTACCGCCGCTTGTGAATTTATGACCGATCCGCATGATATTCGAAAAGAAATTCTAGAGATCGTTGCTCAATACAGCGAGGCTCTTCACCTTGACGACATCGAGAGAGACCCAATTCAAACTTTGGATGATCTACAGCCTGAGAATAACGTGGAAGATACCAAAGAAATCGTTTTGCAAAATGTCACCAAACAGAAGATTCCGCAAGATGACACCAACGATAACTTCCAGCAAGATGAATGTGGAGAGGAGCACATACCAGGCGAAGTTGAACTTAAAGATCTCGTTATTTCTAACCAAATGATAGTGGGCGAGGCTGGGATTCTTGACGATCTTGAATTCATGGATGAGGAGCCCCAGGATGATGACGATGACGAGGAGGAATGACGCGAGGATGACGATGGGTTGCCTCAATGAGGCCAACCCCCTGAGGAGGAGGAGGAGGAGGAAGAAGACGATATAGTCGTGGAGGAGGAGGAGGACGAAGAGGAAGAGGAAGGGTGGATTTGTTGCCGATGGCTTTACAAATGGTGCTGGTAGATATTATGAAGGGCCTAAGTATTGACGTTTTATTTGGATGACAGGTGTAGTTACCAGCCGGAGTTGTTAGTGCGGAATTTATTGGTTCGGGATTGTGGGTATAGATAAATCGTGGAAGTATTTTGACTCGGAGCGGTGTAAGTTAAGCATACCTTGGACAATCGATCAATATCTTACGTTTGCTTTGACATTAATGCTCATCGACCATCGCTCCCTGTTTATAACTTTTGCATTTATCTATATCATCGTACGTAGTTCTCCTTGTATGGACAGCTTTCAGACTTAGCATCATTATGTGTGTTATTCGTAGTGGAAATTAATCCGTAATAAATCTGAAATAAAATAGTAGTTACTTGGTGTCTATGAAAATACGATATGTGTTAACATTCTAATAGTCATAATTTAAGAACGTTTTCGGTGTTGTTACAATTATAAAATATATATTGCATGTATGTGTAAACATTGTATTTCTCTGACGGCTAAATTCTGTAAGCTTATTGATGCATTTAAAGATTCACTGTTACTGTACAATGTCCGACTTTACTACATGATTCTCAGCCACATTCTACGCATTCTGATGATTAGGATTTTTGAAGCTCTAAGATTCTTGATACCTATATAATTTGTTTTGATTTCAATTTATATTAATGTCCAATGTTTTAATTTTACGTACGAAACCACATGAATTCCTAAACCCTAGACCAAAATGAAATTAATGTTTTATATTTATTTTTTTATTATTTCTTATTTACAAAGACGTACTGAAATTTTACATTATATGCCTTCGTCATATTATGACACAATACTTTACTACTCTTTACCAAAAATCAAACGACTATTTTATACTGTTAATTTGAAAATTACCCTCTGTGGTTATCTACTCTTTACATACTCTTATAATATATTAAGTGTTTTAGGAAAATATTCGTTTATAGAAAAAGAGAAAAAAAATCTTAAAAAATATATTGATGTTCTTTGTTGTACACTTAAGAAGTAGGAGGAAAATAAATGTTATTAGCAAAATAGTAAAAAAGATTAATCGTAATACTATCTTGAAATATTATAAACTAAATTACGATCATTCTTAGTAGTCATTTAAATGGATGTTTTAGATCATATAATTGATGTTTTAATTGATGTTTATCTTGATGTTAGTGTATATCGTTATATTAAAGTCAAGTAAAATTGCCACACAAAGACCTAAACATGGTCATGAAAATGTGACTTTCCACATACATACCATTTTCGAAACACACATCATTGTTTTGATGAGATGGCTTTGTACATGTGTTGGCAGTGGAAATCTATGTATTAATCAATCAAATCGATGTAAAATTTATTGAAAACGAATAGAATTCTACACCCGTAGGTATTCCTGTGCAAACCAATAGAAATAGTAGTTAAGTAGATGAAATCTTTTACTTCAACTCGATGTCTTCACCTGTAAATCTGATCTTAAATAAAGTAACCAACCCCCAAAGGAGTTGTTATTAATTTTCATCAAATTTAACTGTATTACCTCTAAAAATGCGCGAAGCTGTACTTTTCGATCCGTAGTTTTACACTACTTGGACTGTCTATGAATACGTCTAAAGAACTATTCATTTAGAAACCTGCCTAAGCAGAAGTTAGAATTAAGTATCCGATACGTAATTAAATACATATGTACTTATTTCTTGAAAATACGATGATTTCGTCATCTTTAATTTGTAGGTATCCTCTGTATCTAAACTTTCCTGGATTTACTTCTCAATATTGTCTATGGTTTATTTTACTAAAAAGCGATTAATGAAATATTCCCTTCTATTAATACTAAAATCCTCATAATTTTTGAGAACATACCCCTTAATCAACTTAAAAAATATATATTGTATGATTAATTAAATAATAGTAAAGTAATAAATTACCAAAATAATAATCTATTTAAACATTACACTTAAAATACATTGACGAAACACGAACCAAGACTCATAATTCTAATCATTTTTCATCGCAGCACTGGCCGGTTGGTGTAATTTGAAATAAACGGTTTTTACGATCCTTCGCGTACACAGGTCCCGGTTTAGTCCATAGCCCCCTCTTCACACATGGAAGCCAAAATACTACCAAGAATGCCGCAAAAACCATTCCATATACCATGACTGTTCACAGTTTTTCTTCAATATACTACACAAGTAAATTTTCGTGCACAATTTTATGCATTTATTCGTATTTTTTTATATAATTATCATTTTACTTCAACATAAAATTTAGTCTAAAATACGCAAATAAATTTAGCAACATTTTGATAGCAAACAACGTAAACAGACCTAAAATTTGATTATGACAACAAAATATAATACCACAGAGTAACTGCTTTGTTATATATGAAAATCACTGATCGCAGTATAAAGATCAGTGTGAAAATCTATAACATAGACCAAACAAAATAGATCGACAAGGCTGTCTGAACGGATGGGCATAAGTCAAACTAAATTATGACAGATTACTAGCGCCCTTGGCCAGCCAAAATTCAAATCAATATTCAATCCGAAACTGTTCTAAAGATAATCGAATATTCTTAAGCTATCAAAAAACTGCATAGGAAAAAAGAGACTCAGTACTCAAGACAATGTACACGTCAATTAACAAGTTCAGGTACATTGGCAACTTAAAATCTGTAATAAGCCCATCTCAGATGATGGTTGTCATAGGACTACATCTAAATCTGGTCACTGTAGTGAGTACTGACTCCCCGACTAGGGACAACATTTTCTTTTATATACACCAATTGTGTCAAAAAATCTTTAAAGCGTGTTTTAGAGCTTGATCTTAAACACGCTATTAAGTTTTTAACTGGGTAGGGGATGCCATCCCTACCCACAAAAATAAAAAAGCAACTTTTAGTATTACTATCGTATACTTCATTTAAATAATATTTCTTACTTAAAAATGTCAAAAACCCAAATTCCCATCAAAATATTAATGAGGTGTAAAATATACTCTTATGAGGGTTAGAAGTTAGATACCGCGCCAGTCACCAACCCTGCATTACAAACAATATTATAATAACGGTCTCCTCGTTCATTTCCGGTTTCCTTTTTATCCCGGTAGATAGCGCTCGAATAAAATCAATGATAATTTTTTTCACTTTTTACTGGATTCATTTTTAATCTGTCAAATTCTACTTTGTCTCTGGAACTAGAATTAATTTGACATTGACACATAAGCGATTTAAGTTTGCGGAGCAAAAAACCCGCACATTTGCTTGCCGTCTTTGCACAGTGCTACATACCCCTTGAATATAAGTAAAGTTGAAGTCGCTTCGATACTTTCATTCCATAAGCATTCCGGAATAGATTTAGAAACAATGGCTGAGTAAGTATTGGAATAACCTCAATTACATATTGATATTACCTTTTGCTTTTACGATTCCAATAGTCATTACCTAAGTGATTAGTCATGTCCAATGTCATAATTTTGCTTTACCGCTAGTTTTTATTACTTTACAGAATAACATTTAAATGGATATACTTTCATAAAAAGTAATTTATATACAGTTCAACAATAGAGAAGCATCTAAATTAAATATTACAACTAATTCGATAACGCTTTAATTACAATAATTAAAGATGTTATGTAGGCTTCTTCTTAAACTCTTTTGTAACTTAAAATGAATATTTGGTAACAGGCATATGAATATAAAACATAATAAGACTCTTGATTAGAAGTTTCCATAAAAAAAAAGTTATAAACTAAACAAAACTAAAGTTTTGGAACATGCAATGTGCAAGGTTATTTGAAGGTGAACTTTACTTAGGTCATTGTAAACCGTGCATGTACCTTCAGCAACTAGTTTAGTAGCAACAATATTTGGTTATGAATACATAAAGTTAATGAACATTTAAAAACTTTCTATAATATTATTAAAGAAGCAATTATGATGTTTGACATTTTTATTCTAAAATCACCCCATTTATGTGTACTAATTAAATGTAATTAGTCATATCACTTAAAACTTATTAAAGATGCATGTTCTACTTTTGCTATCAATAATAAGTTATTGTAAAAGCAATTTAGCAAATACTGAATAAAACATGAGAACTAACATCTATGGATTCATATTACATGTTTAGGCAAATAATATAACTAACATATTTTGATATAACATCATTGTTCAAGAATTAAATATATAATATTGTGTTTTAGACCCAAAGCTGATATTGCTCTCATCGGCCTGGCTGTAATGGGCCAAAATCTTATCCTCAACATGGATTCAAAAGGCTTTGTTGTTTGCGCTTACAACAGGACTGTTGAAAAGGTATTTGTTGTTTTAGTTGATTTTCATTGTACAAAAGAAGTCAACTTTTTGTGTAGAAGCAAGGCCTATACAGTACCACTAGTATTAAACAACTCACCGTTGATTCCATACAAAAGAAACACAACACCAAAAAAAAATCTTATTTAACAAAACTAGCTATACAAACTATTCTTTCAATATAACCCATTTGCAATCTAAGTAATTTAATATTGGCCAGTATCAAATGTGATAAGTATATTGGCCAGTAGCAAATAAATGCCTTAGAAATAAAAATCAAGTTTATTATTACACTTTGTAACAATGTGATCTAAATAAAATTAACAACAAATCCAAATTGCACATAAAAAATCAATATTTTAAATTCAACAGGTCGACCATTTCCTTGCAAATGAAGCAAAGGGGACAAAAATCATTGGAGCCAAATCATTAGAAGATATGGTACAGAA
Source organism: Papilio xuthus (assembly GCF_000836235.2). NCBI lineage: Eukaryota > Metazoa > Arthropoda > Insecta > Lepidoptera > Papilionidae > Papilio > Papilio xuthus. The sequence goes on from NW_013533632.1 coordinate 5,540,102, forward strand.
ATTGAAGAAACCCAGAAAAGTTATGCTTTTAGTCAAAGGTAAGTCTATACAATTTTTATGTATAAAAGTAAACTTGAAGACAGTCAGTCGCACAAATGTTAATCTTTTCATTACAATAACAAGTTCTTATCTCCAATCATTTAATGATAATGAGTTTCTTTGTACTTTGAAGTACTATTGGAAACAAAGTATTGCATTACAATGTTACATTTTCATTTGAACGCATTGACTTGTAAAAAGTCATAAATATAACATTTTTTAAATAACCTCAAACCAGCTTTAAATGTTTACTAAATAAAATAAAGTGTTGCATTAAGTATCATTCCAAATGACCCTGATTTAAATTGAAAAGCTATTGTAATGACCTTACTTATAATTTATTGTTGAATGAATACAAAATGTAAGAGCCAACAAACATTTATTTTATGTCAATATAAGGAAACACAGACCTATTCATGGCTAGTTAGATTATTTTGTTTACAGGAAGAATTGCTTAATATATTCCGTGAGTTTGTACCACCAAAACACCCATAGAAATTCCTTATTTTTTTCATGGAGAATATGAATTATAACAATAAGCAAATATTCTATTTGGCTTTTAAATACACAATACATATATTCTCCTATATTTTCTGAAACCCCTCTAATGAATGTTTAATTGGTTTTATCTATAATAATATAATAAAGAGAAAAGATTTGATTGTTTTTTTATATTGAATAAACTCCGAAACTACTTAACTATTTAGAAATAATCTTTTACTGTTGGAAAGCTGTACTATCCCTGGGTAACGTAGACAATATTTATAACCAGGATGAAGTGCGCAACTGATGGTAATAGTTAGAAAATAAATTAGTAAAAGTAAAAACTCTTAAATAGATAATTTCTATTACAGCGGGCTCAGCTGTGGATGCATTTGTTAAGAATCTCTTGCCATTGTTAGAGAAAGGTGACATTATAATTGATGGTGGTAATTCTCAGTACACCGACACACAGAGATGGTGCAAGGAATTGGCATCAACAGGAATTCTATATATTGGAATGGGGGTAAGTGGACAAAGTTATACTCAACCTTGTTATATTTTCTATATAAGTAATGATTTTTTTGGAAATTGCTTGTGTGTCACCTGTGGACATGTATTTTTAGCATAATTTCTTATGTTAAGTGTGGGTCTTAGGTATATGGTTTTTTTTGTAGGTTAGTGGCGGAGAAGATGGTGCTCGTTATGGGCCATCTCTAATGCCCGGAGGTCACCCTGCTGCTTGGCCTGCGGTCAAACCAATATTCCAAGTAAGTGTAGTCTGCCTAGTTTGCAGGAAGCCTAAAAGATAATTGAAAGTATTGTTCCCACTTACTTTTTGAATATGTATATATCATTGACCTCAATTTGTCAAAAATTATACAACAAGTATGATAACTACACATTTTTTTTCTTATTTTTTAGGCTATTTGTGCTAAAGTGAACAATGAGCCGTGTTGCGACTGGGTTGGTGAGGACGGCGCCGGTCATTTTGTAAAGATGGTCCACAATGGTATTGAATATGGTGATATGCAACTTATTTGCGAAGCTTACCATCTAATGAAAGATGTTCTTAGTGAGTATTTTATTATACCATTTAATGATAAGGCAATTTATTGTCTTATCATAGTATAACATCATTGTGATTTAATGATAAAATAATGTATACTTAAATTGTTATACAATTTTGTTGTTGATTTTTCAGATTTAGAACAGGGCGAGATAGCACAAGTTTTCTCTGACTGGGGCAAAGGAGAATTGGATTCGTTCTTGATTGATATCACATCTGATATATTGAAATTTAAGGATACTGATGGTATGGATTCATTTTCATATAAAAAAATATTAAATCTTAATCATGTGACATTTGTGACAAAGTTTTGCTGTGTATGTTTGTCGGTAAAATTGTAATATTGAAATTAAATGCTTTGGCTAAAATTGATGAATAAGGTGTAATTACATTTGTATTCTTGTTATATTTAAAGATAGTTATAAATAAAGTTAATTTTGTTTCAGGTTCTTATTTGCTTCCTAAGATTCGTGACGCAGCTGGCCAGAAAGGTACTGGAAAATGGACCGTGATCAGTGCTCTGGAGTACGGAGTGCCTGTTACTCTAATCGGAGAAGCTGTGTTCGCTAGATGTCTCTCTGCACTTAAAGGTATATATAGTTTGTAATATTTCTTGGAAATAAATAATTTATTTATTTATAATTCGTTGTACACATTGTTAACATGTGTTGAAATATTTTGCCATAATAGATAAATCAATTAAATTATTTAATTTATTATATTACATGGATTGAATTGCTATTTATTTTAATTGATTCATTGTCATTCAAATGTCAGTGCTTAGATCGTAAGGACTTAACAAATATTAGGAAGAAACTTCAATATGTTTTTTTATGAACAGACGAGCGCATCAAGTCAAGCAAAACTCTTTCGAAGTCTGTTGTGAAATTTGATGGTAACAAAGCCGAGTTTATTGAACATCTCCGCAAAGCACTTTATGCCAGTAAAGTGATTTCTTACGCCCAAGGATTCATGCTCCTTAGAGAAGCAGCTCAGGTAAAATTTTTATAATACAACTAATTGCAATTATACCGAGAGTCTAGTAATTAATCAATTTTTATGTACTAACGTTAAATCAATGTTAATTTCAGGTAAACAAGTGGCATTTGAACTACGGCAGCATTGCTCTTATGTGGCGTGGTGGTTGCATCATCAGAAGTGCTTTCTTAGGCAACATCAAGGCAAGTAATATTATACATTTGATTTGAAATGTTGGCAACATTGGAGTACAACCATTGTCTTAGTGTATGTTACATAATATGTCATCAGTCACATATGGTACAGCAATGGAATTCTATGTTTAATAACACTGCGAGAGACAATACTATAGAAAATAAAGATTATCAAAATCTCATGATCGATGTTATGTGGTACATATAAAAAAATTTAGAGTAATTTATAACCTCTATCTTTTTTAAATAGACTAAAACCCGAGGTAAAATAGATTTAGTTAATTAACAAACATATTTTGTACACAGGAAGCATACACCAAGAACCCAGCATTAACAAACTTATTGTTGGATCCATATTTCTCTAAGCAAGTCTCCAACTCTCAAATGTCACTGCGGCGTGTGGTAGCGCAAGCTGCGCTGTCCGGTGTACCCTCACCTACTTTCTCCGCGGCTCTGGCATTTTATGATGGATACAGCTCTGATGTATTGCCCGCTAATCTCTTGCAGGTAATTTTATTTATAACCCGATTCCTACTGAATTGAAAATTATTATGAGACAATTTGATTTATAAAATAATCAAAATATTGCATAACATTTGCTCGCGGCTTCGTCCGAGCGGAAATAAAAAAAATCTTAAATAGTAGCCTACGTGTTCTTCCAGAGTATGATCTACATTGATGTTAAATTTCAACGAGATCCATCTAGCCGTTCTAGAGATACTTTCCATGCATCCATCCATCCATCCATCCATCTTGGTCTAAATAGCCTGGCTATAATAATCAACTGTTTTCTCCTGAAAAGGCTATTATTTAATATTTATTCTGTATGGTTATTACAGGCACAACGTGACTATTTTGGCGCCCATACATATGAACTGCTCACCAAACCAGGCGACTTCGTACATACAAACTGGACCGGCCATGGAGGAAATGTATCCGCTTCTACATACAACAACTAAACTTTTAATATTGCAACATAGTTTACGGATTTATTTTTAATTATTATACTTCTTTTGATTTTACACATGAATTCATTTATTTATCATTTCACATATAAAAAAAATCATCATCATCATCAGCTCACTATAAGTCCCCATCGAGGGGCTCGGAGCCTACCCTAAGTTAAGGGTGATTAGGCCATAGTAATGTTTTAATTAATTGCTTTTATGATTTTTTTAATATGCTGCGATATCTTTAGATTTATATTTAATGGTCTGTGGTTGTTCCTATGTAATCATTTCATAACATAATATAATAAGTCAATGTTTGACATGTAGGAATGGATTTTAATTTTTAAACTGTAATAACTTTAATTGTTCGTTTGTGACGTCTTTCAATTAATTATCGAAGAAAATGTTATTTAGTCGTTTTTCCAGCGACTACTGTTAAAATTACTTTTTTAATTAGATTATGTTATAAGAAAACAGTGACGTGACCTTAAAATTATGACTTTATTTTTTGTTAATTCAACGCTTTGTCAAAGATACGTAAATTCACACTGTACATTCCTATATTTTATCTATCGTATGTGATAAGTTATTTTCGGGTCCAATAAGCCTCAAATATATATTATATTGAAAATGTAATTTTTATAATTGTCTATTAAAGTTAAATGTGGGTTGACTATTCGGTTTACATTTATTGTGTTACGGATGTTTTGAAATATATTCTTTTTGATATTTGAATTAAATTTAATTGTCTCATTTATCCCCCCCCCTCCATAACTTTTTGCATTAAGATGACAATTGACATTTCTATTTGTTTTAATTTAATTTGGATAAATGATATAAATATAAGTATAGGGAATTAAGTTTTTTTTATTATTCCATAAATTGTACATCATAAAGACATCGATTTGGAACAACAATAAAAATCAAATTTTTAACAAAACATTTATTAAAAAGTATGTAAATATTTACAAAGGTGTTAAATCGGAATCTGAAAGGTTATAGGAATGGATGTGTGAAAAAATACATAAAAGGACAATTGGTTACATAACTATTAAAATAAATAGCTACTTTTATTACTAAACGAAAAAATAACGCTTTGTCGTAATGTAATGGTCGCCGGTTGCCAATTTTAATATGTTATATAAAATTTACATAAAATATTTAATATGAAATATTTTCAGAACAACAGGTTAACATACTATGAAAATTAATTTAACCCTTTAAATATAATTTTTAATGTACATTTAGTAAATGTTAACGATATAAATATTTAAAATAAATTATTTTTCGGCAGACATTAATTTTAGCTGAATACAAAAACGGCATAAATAAAGATTCCCGAAGTTCGAAACCAGTAGGTGCCGACTCCTCATGAAGTACGTGCCATAGACTAGCCGTTTTTATTTGAACATATTTTATACAGGGTTTTTACATTTTAAGCGAAATAAATTGTAGTCAGTATAGGAACCAAAAATATTACAATCATTGATGTAATTACAAATCAAAATATAAACGTGGGTTTACACTGTCGAAAATCATGTATAAACATAACTCTTCTCACACTCTATAAAAAGATAGAGATGAATATACATTTACACAATTGATTCTAAAGTGAAAACTCACAATTATATAAATTTTAATTGAACATGAAACATAAGTGGCATAGTGAGTATAAATTTATAGAAATGTAGCTGGGATACCATAGATAAATAAACTATAGATGGAGTGTTTCATACAAGTTTGACGTGACATGGCAACATTGTGGTATTAACCCCCATAAAAGGAATCCGGACACTTTTTTTTCTTAATTTTTATGCTCCGTATTACGTATCTATAGGGTATTTATCTATGAATATATATTTAAAACAAGGTATGTTAGCACACGTAATACTTTTTACGAATAAAATAAATAAGTTTGATAGATTACAACACTTTATCTTATATTATCACGAACCTAGGTGACACATAATTTTCAGGGATATAAAACCTAAACTGGTGTCGATTGATTTTCGATAATTCCTTTCAAACTGAGGCTTTTATATTTTAAACTTTTTTAATCTCTAAATATGAAAATTTATACGGAAATTGATAATAAATGCGTTGAGCGTTTTATGTTTGCCATAGCTGCCTTAAAAAGTACATTTTTAAAATTCAATATAAGCATTTATTTTGATTTTATATCCCTGATTTCATGTAAACACTTAAAAAAAAGAGAAATATATATAAGTTAGTTATAAATAGTTTTTGCGAGTTATTTGTCAAACTTCTTCGTACTTAATTGCTATTTGGTAAAGCACACCTTTTCCTCTTGTGATGCAAAAGTAGATATTACATTGTAATGTAAAATATGATGTCACCGACCGATCGTGAATGCCGTTTGTTTGTAATTTGCCTAGGCAATTTTAGAATCAATAAATTACATATATATTCTTTCCTTAGTGACGTGTTTTACTTTCGACAGTTTTTAAAAATTATTATAACGATACAAAGTGTTGAAATCTAACAGAAGTCATTTGATATGCAATTTACCGACTGCATACAATGTCTAAGCAAATTGGATGACGTTAACGATCGTTCGGTAACGTTATAAGCGTTTGAAAGAAAACTGCTTCCGTATACCCGTGTGTTTAAGTGATTACTACAAGCTAGGTGATTGCAGGGCTAACATAGACCTACAGGAATTAATCATTTCCATTACAGGATAAAAAATTATCAATGGAAGATTTTTAAGCCTTTTATGGAAGATCACAAGTATTAAAATGGACGACTTTGGAAATTCCAAATGTTGGAAAAGTTAATTTACACTACATTTTAGGTATTTATAGACCAACAAAGAAATCTGACACGGTGGGCATAAAAATAAATTACGATAGCACACTAGCGCCCCTATCAAATGTCAAAAATTGTCACATGGTTCGTTTCGTACTAAATGTCATGTTATGTTTTATTGTTAAATGCCATCATATGGCCATGAAGGTTTAACATATTTTTTGACAGCACTAACCGCGATAGCAGCGCCCTCTCACTGGGCCAGATAATCTTAATTGTCTATAGTATTGAAACCTGCGTTTGTCGTTCACCAACTTTTTCAATGATTTATGTATGAGATTGGTAACAATAAAAAACACTTCTAACAAGTCGTTGCTAGAATAAATACCAATGATATCGAGAACAGATATCAAAACGCGAATACATTATAAAAATATTCTCTTAATTTACAAACAACTTGTGACATCACGTTAGATAATTTGAAATTAGTTATTAAATAACTGTGATGTTATAATATTACATGTTTCATATATAAAATATGATAATTTGAACATCTATAGACTCATAGAATTCTTTAAGTTTATTTGTACATAAATTTCAATAAAGCACTTTTTAGTACCAGGAATTTTTAGCTTCTAGCTAAGAAAGATTTAAAATTTTAATATCAATAGTTAAAAATTACCTTTTAAGGTTATCGCTCATTAGACCCAACTGACAGCAATTTCCCGGTACATAAATAAGGCGATCTCGTGTTGAATAAGTCAATACCTCGCAATAGGTGATTGTGCAAACTATAGATAAAGCAAGCGTGGATTTGTTGCCGGGTAGTTCTAATAAACGTTGACCTTTAATTGTATCATTCGTTCTTCGTGTTAGACAACTTAGAGACGAGAGGGAAGCGAACTATTCGCAATTGGTTCGCGTAGTCACACACTATGGCGTCCTTGAGCGGCAATATTTGTCGTACAAATATGCAGCCATCGCTTTGTCCTTAAAATAAATATACATATTAATAGGAATGTAAACTATTTCACAATAAATAAAGTTGTGTAGAAAAATATTGTATAAAGTGCTCCATTATCAAATATGTACACTAACCAGGGGTTTCTGAGGCCGTATTAAAACATATTGTTATCTCTGTTTTGTCATTACAAACAAATAACGGTATATTTTATACAGAGATATTGGGCTCAGAAATCAACCGTAAGTCATATATTCGATTTCGAAACATTTTTACAGCATTACCATTTTTATTTGAAATATTTTTAATCAAATTTAAAATTCATTTGTCCATATAAAGTAATTTATCTTACCTAATAATACCCTTCTGATAACATCTCCGCTGCTTAGGTCGTAAACAGTGAGTCCGCTGCGGTCACCCATCACTAGTAGTGTGTGAGTCAGTGGTAACATGCGACTCATGTAATTCAGACCCTGGCAACATAGTGCATTGATTTTAAAACAAGAATTTTATACCAGAAAGTATCTAAGCCCGCGACTGGTAATTTTGTTACAATATTAAAGTGACCGCATAGGAATGAGCAGATAGTTAAAAATGAGGAAATACATAAAGAGGACATTTTCTTTCCTATAATTCCCCTCCCCAGCGAAATTAATTATCATTCTCTTCCTTCACGATAATATTGGAAAGGGGAAGGGCAGTATAATTTGAGCTCTGACACACAGACTTATCAAATAAAAAGCGCAATTCTTCTATGCGCTCCATAGAATAAAGTAATATTAAAAATAGTTTTCTCCATTTCACAATTAACACGTATTTTATATAACTAGAAAGTATTAAAATCATAACTTACGATATGTATGGAATTAAGCATGTGACCTTGAAACCTATCCCATATACAGAGACGTTCGTCTGCGCCTGCTGACACCACGTACGATGCGGTGTACGCGAGTGACGTCACCGCGCCGTCGTGCGCCTGCATACTGTACAAGCACGCACCTACGTACAATACACACAGTTAGTAAATTAAGAAAACCCGCAATGTACACAGTATAAAGATTAACATCAACACACATATGTATGGTCGAATAATAGAAATTAGAAATTATCACAAACGTATCAAAGCAATTTTAACTTTATAAGGATGTAATCAAAGTCTTATTGAAAACAGACATGTTCGTAACACCAAAATACTAAAATAATAAAACTGAAATGTTCCAAAATAAATCCATAGACAATAAAAAATCAATCAGCCAGTAAAATGTGTAAATAGTTAATAACATAACATAAATATAAATATTTGACTACGAATAATAGTTATTTTTGACATTAGTGGGAAAACAACCCAGTTTCAAATGAATGTTTCGACAATGGAAACTGGTGAAATACACCATAAAGTTGACCATATAAACTGAATTGAAGATAACTTATTTTGGGTATAATAAATACTAACCTGTATGTAAATCCCATACGCATAACAGTCCGTCTTGTGAGCCACTACCGGCAATAGTCGGCGTGGCGTGGTCTATAAAACAACTTGTTATAGGTCCACAGTGGCCGTGCAACGTGAACAGTAGACTCAGTTCAGAACTAGCAAACACCTGGAATCCAAAAAAAACTTAATTAGTACCCTAACTGCCCTCTAGACTTGTTCTACATAAAACAAGATCCGTTTAGCTGTTCTAGACATACGTAGTAGTAGTAACAAACATCAATCCATCTAAGCTAATGCATTTAGTGTTGAAGTTATAAACTTTTGTTTTTATCTCACCTTTACGACATGATCTTGTGCCCCGGTCAGTATGCGACCGCCTTCAGAATGCATCTCGGTAACTGGCTGCTGATGCGGCCTGCAGTGTGCAATACGTACACACACCACTTCTATTAAACAAAAAAACAATCTTCGCTAGTAAAAATAACCTATCATAAGCTTTATGCTTAGTTATAACTTTCAAAAGAAATAACTTATTATCTGACTAATTCTGAAGAGTAATGTTTTCCGCGCGTATTTATCTATTCATGTAAGCACATAGCCTAAACGATTAATACAACAGGGGCAGCACAAGTATTGCTATTTGTGCTGCTCCTGATTGTCAAGTAATCCGTTAGGCTCTATGTTTAACAATAATAACTGTCAAATTAAAAAGTATTAATTAACTCTATACCTTCGCCATCACTGTAGTCAGATTCGTATGAGAAACTCATGCGTGGGCGGCCATCATCGTAGTCAGTGCAACGGGTGCTGCGCATCGAATCTGCTGATCCGGTGCGTTTGTGAGCTGGAATACATATGATAACATAATAGAAATGCGAATGTTTGGGTGGATGGATGTTTGTTTAAAGATATCTCCGAATTGGCTCAACGGGACTTGATGAAATTTGGCACAGATGTAGAACATACTCTGGAAGAACACAGCCTACTCATTTAGTTTTTAATTCCGCGTGGACGGTGTCGCGGGTGACAGCTAGTTATCACATAAATATAAACTTACTTCTTCTATAAGCGGTACTGAATCTCCAATCAACGTGTGCACCAGATGCTGCATTGTAAGCATCAAGTCGCAGTAGTGTCAGATGACCGCTAAGGGAGGCGGCGCACACCCGCCGACCGCCACTTAGCGCACGCACATGCGTCACGCCCCCCCATCCACTCTTACTCTCCGACCCGCACCATATACACTAAATTCAACAAATAACCGTCAAATCTCTTTATGCCTATATATAGGTTTTACATAATTTCTGATAGAAATATCCATGCTAGTTGTGCCACTCTTAACCGATCTGATAAACTTGTAATATATAGCTTTTATGGTGATAGTTTACTGTATGACTCAATCCAAATTGAGAAGCTAATTTAATTCTTTCACTGTATTGCACAAATAACTGGATTAATGTAGAAGTATTCTGTTTTTTAACATATAATTGATATATAAGAAACCTAATTCTATAAGAAAATGAAGGAATAATATACCGATGTTGAAAAAACAGAACCCTTAAAGGATCACTTTGTTGTCCATCTGTCTGTCTATCATGACCCTTTTTCTCAAAAACGCGTAAAGGTATCAAGCTGGATTATGAAAATCTTCTTACCATTAATTTTCCAGAACTGGCTTCCCAGAACTCGAGCCGTCCATCCGCACAGCCTAATATAATGAGGTCATTACAAAAGTCAATACACCACACCGGAGATTCACTGAACGCTTTGCTTTTACAATCGTCTTCGGGCATTGGACCCCCATCACTACTAGTTCGTCTGTTCATTTTATTTTCATGCCTGTTCCTTAAATTATTTGCACTTTCAGCACTTGAATTGAAAACAAAAATATTTTCATTGTTTATTTCATTCACTTCACTATCTGTAACACTCAAGTCACTTTTGTTCACACTTAAATTGTTCGTATTGACGTTTTCTTTCGTCTCGCAATATTCCCTCCGACGATTGTGGTAGAGATCTCTGAAAAAAAATAATAATTAGTAGTCTGTGTGTTCTTCCAGACTATGTACTGCATCTATGCCAAATTTCAGAGATATCGATGCATCCATATTGGAGATACCTTCCAACAAGTATCCATACATCCATCGATTCATCTAAACATTCGTAATTATAATGAGGATACGATATACATTTATTTATCATTAATATAGTACATTTCATACCCAAAAAAATATATATACAAAACATATTATATTAAAAAGAGAACACCACCGGATGCGGAATCCCATGACTCAAACAACCAGTGGTCAGGGCTGCAGAGACAGGAACCTTCTCACGATGCGCGCGGTTTCTAGGATAACTGCCTTTTGTATTGGGCCCTTAATCCAAATGTGCAGCGAGAGCTTCTTGAGATGTTGGTGTATTTATAATATTATTAAGAAAAGCAAATTACAATGTTTTAACTTGTCCAACCTTGAAGGAATTTATGTTTTTAATAACATATTTGTTTGATTGAGTAGAGTGAGTGAGAATAAAGTGCGATTAGTTGCCTATTATTGGAACACTCGTATTTTTGTATGGAATTTTCCTATCAATTTTTTTTAATATAACGTGTTAAAATTATTTTTATTATAAGAATATTGCATTACTTGTAGCATTTAGCGAAGTTATATTTAGTTGTCTCTGCAGGTGAAATATGCGTAGGCGACTCTCCACTCGTAGCCCGGAATCGTAGTCCACTTAGATGATTACTTAAACCTCCTTTAAGACGAGGAAAATTCTGAAAACCAAAGAATTACTACATTAAAGCATATTTATACAGATATTTAGTCATCTTCAAAATATAATAGATTTATTGGTTTTAGCAAAACATAAAAAATAGTAACAAAAAATGCTAGATAGAATAAATTTCTTGATGATGAAAAAACATAGGAATAGGAAAATAATATAAGTGTGCATTCCTTGATGCTTTATGGAAAAATGATAGGAAAAAAATATTTAGATGGAAAATAACAGATATACAGGGATAGGTTTCTATTAACTAAAATTGTTTGTTAAATTAACAATTAGCGATGGTTTATAATATTCCTAATGACATGCATAGTAGTTGATTTTTATAAATAGTAGCGGATTACCCAACGCAGACTTTTCAATTACAAAAAAGAACACCCCTTTCTTCAAATCTAAATTCATGCGTCTTTTAAACCCTTTTTCCATCTAGCGATTAGCCGCGTGTGACAGCTATTTCATACGACAGTCGTGGTAGCTATTAGTAATAAAACAAGCGATAGCTATATATAATTGAAGTCGCATGCGGCTTTTTGTATAATGGATAAAGGGTTTTAGTATTGTGCGTTGTGTCCTGCTTTATGGATAATCCGCGATTGTTTATAAGTGTTAAAAGCGATGGACAAGATATTGATGTACTAACAGCAAACATGACAGTGAAGAGAAGCAGGTATTGCGAGCGCCATTATTAACATCAAACTTACATCAATATTTTTCGGCGCTATGTTATCAGGCTTCGTAGAAACTGGAATTAATCATTACAATTTAATACAAATATAATTTATAATTTATCTATAATATTATAAATACGAATGGATTCATGGATGGATTTTTATTAGAAGATATCTCCAGAAAGGCTGACATTTGGCATAGATGTAGACATAGACTAGAAGAACACATAGCCTACAATTAAAGTTTTTTTTCCGAGCGGAAAGTCGAAGGCGACAGCTAGTTAATAAAGATTAATTAACTAAGCATGAGTAGCGCTGTGGTTTGATACTGTATTTGTAATCTTCAGGCCCTGGGTTCGATCCTCGCTGTATACTGATGTTTTTGTCCCATTGTTGAATTTTTTACGTAAAAATCGTGATGCAACCTGCACATATCTTAGAAGAATTCAAAGAATTATGTAATGTCAATAAACGCATAATAGTTCAGCGTGGTTGTTCCACTAAATGTAATAAAAATGATATTAAAAATACCTTCTAAAATATCGTAAGAAGCATCACTCGTTGTGATTTTTTTTGGATTTGTCTTTTCATGTAGTTCCTTTTGTAATTTGAAAAATCTGTAAATGACATATCAATCCGTTAAGTTGGTACAAAAAAAATGCGTACATTCATTTAAAAAAAATGTCAACTATCTAGTTACTAAGTACTAATTATCAAGTCATTTTAATTTTAACAATACTACCCATGTTATACTAAGCTAGGATTGTTGTGCAACATGTTTCAAGGTACGTACGCATTGCGGTCGATGTTAGTGATGATTTCGCCATTATGTGAGTCCCACACCTTGATGTTGCTTTGCAGACAAGAGCTGACGATGGTATCACCATCTGTCACCAAGCATTCCACTTCTTGACTGTGCCCAGCAACCACTAGAGGAACCGCTTCCATTACCAACTAAAAAAAACGTTACAAGTAATTAACTAAAAAAAAAATATTTCAACAGATTTTCCATTGTTTCGGTGGAGACATTACTATATCTAACTGATAAAATATGTAAAATTAACGCTGTAGGCCTAATTCTTATTAATATTATATTTTTTTTTCTCTTAATTATTAGTTAATATTATAAATGCGAATGTTTGAATGGATGAATGTTTGTTTGAAGTTAACTCCGCAACGAAATTTAGCACACGTCTACTTATTAAGTTTTTTTGTTCCGCGCGGACTGAGTCGCGGGCTGCAGCTAGTATTCAATACTGTTAGACAACAGTCTATACCAAAAATGCACAGCCACGGTGCCATTACGCCGTGTGACATCTCTTTAAGTTATATTTGAAAGGACATAATATATGATTTTATACCTGAACAGCCGGTTGTTTAGCAATAATCTTCCTGTACTCCTCATCCTCGTTCCAAGAAGCTCTCCATTCAGCGTAATGCCGGGAACATACACATCTAGAAATTTATTTGCAATTACTTAATATAAAGACAAAGTGATTGTTAAAGTAACAGAATTATACGTAAAAAAAAGCTTAATTGAGAAATTTTGAATTACAAATGAATAATAATTAACTATTATTTGCATGTATGAACGTAGAAGAAGCGAGAGAGGTGTCAGAACTATGCCAAAAAAAAGTCCGTGGTCTCTGCCTACCCTATTGGGTGACAGGTGTGAGTTATGTTGTTATGTATTAAAATATATACCTGTATAACACCACCATCATGTAAGCTATCACAGCGACGCTGATTGTACACAGTATCGCTAGGAGTAAGATTTCCATAGGCGTTGTAGGATATATGGGCAAATCTGTCGCCTTTCCCCATTGGTGCGATTGACTTTTAGTTTCCGCTAGCTCGAAATCTTTGAAAAATTGAAAATAATACTTAAAAAATTAATAATAATTAAGGTTCTTCTATATTTATGATTAGGAACTAAATGAATCTGAGAAATCTTCACTCAGAGACAGCGATTATTCGATTGAATAATTTAAGACAATAATATTTGACAAAACAAAGACAACAGTTTCTTTTAATACAAACCTACAGTAATCTAAACTAATATTATAAACGCAAATGTTTGGATGGATGGATGTTTCTTTGAAGGTATCTCCGGAACCGCGGAACGGATTTTAATTACATTTGGCACAAATGTTGAACACACAGGGTAGTTATTGTTTTTTTTTAATTCCGCGTGAACGGAGTCGGGTGTGCAAGCTAGTATGATATAACTGGTACCTGGTAATATATCGATAGGATCTAACGCGGCGGCTAAAGCTTGCCATCGGAGTGGCGGGGGCTCCTTCTCATCTGGATGGCGAAGCCCCGCTGCCAATTCGGGGCTCACTCGATGGCTCAGCAGTGTTGGAGGCAGGATAACCGCGTACCTTCCCGCCACTGTCTCATTGTAATTCGAAAGTATGGCTGACCAATGCGATGGAGATAGCCTGAAAAAAAAATACGATTAGAATGGTTTGCTAACGATATTAAGTCAGACTAAGGGAAATAGTTTTTAAATTAATTAAATATTAATCCTTAATATATTCTACAGGTAATTAACTCAACATCACGAATATGTGACAATATTACTATTTACTAAAGTAAAAAATATGTTGATAATAAAACACCGGAAATATATTTCATATAATGACAGTATCTTGCCGTCTTATCTCTAACAAAAAAGTAATTAACAAAGACATTAAAACTATGTACCAAAGTTGTAAAATTACTACCATTTATGTTTATGTTAATCTGTTATTTCTAATTTATACGTAACAAGTTGTTCTCGTAAAATAACAACACAATAATCCATTCAGTTAAATTGTGATTAAGCTACTTATAAGTACCAAAAAAACACTTAATTTTTGGAACAAAAAAAAAAGCAATGATACTTTAATAAAAACTACGGAAGTGAATCGGAATCCAAACTACTGAATTATGAATAAGTTAAACGATAATTTACAAATTTGTACATCATTGTGAATGAAATGAAAACGTATGTATCATCAGTAAAGACTTCCTACAGACGACACTGAATCATCGAATTGATAAACGCTAAGTGGCCAACAATATCAGTGAGTGAATTGTTATGTTATGATCCAAAGTATTTTAGATAATATACAAGATAACACTGTCGTGAAACACACGTGTGCAATTTTTTTCTCTCACTGTATACAAGTGTCAAGGTTAGGACCTGTGTTACTTTTTCAATGCTACAATAATTTGCTAACGGTTATGTTAACCAAAAAAAGAGGATAACATCTTTTATTTTCAATTTCAAATGCTTAAAATTTACGTATTTTATTGACTTACAATATTTATTATTCTTCATATGTATTTTTAAACCAATTACACATTTTCAGTTTTTACTGAACAGTCGAACTGTACAGAAAACTAATGTTTCTTGTGCCTACGCACTTTCAGATTATATCGCCAGTTAAACTCTACAGTTGTCAGTTTAGTCTCAACAGATAAGTTTTACTGTGCGAATGTTCAGTTCAAACTGAACATATGAGGTTTTTCGTTACTAAAGATGGAGTAATATTTTATTATTAAGATACGGAAAATTAGAACGAAAATAGTGTTCAAACTTACCTAGACCAGGGTCGAGAATGTGGTGAATGCTTCAAAAAGATCGTATCATTTGTATCTATGGTTTTACCAACTTCTTCTTTGTCTATGATAGTAGAGAATACCAAAGGTTGTCGTTCACTGTCATTGTATGTCATATAAACGGCCTGTTTCGCTTTATTTCTTTCATAATCATGTCTTGCACTGTCATTGTCTTTTTCTGTTGTTATAAAATAATCTACTATACCAGAATTATATACAATCATTGATATCCAAACTAACATCCAAACCATGAAAGCGCGTTGGAAGAATCTTGTCCGAGCCCACATGTTAACAAGACGTATTCTTTTTGGCACTCTGTTGTCGTGTGCGCTCGCGTTTGAATTACGTTTCGCAACAACATCGGTCGGAGTATTATGCGCTAATCCATTTAACCTCGGATGAGATTTGGACTTTCTCATCTTCTGCGGCGTAATATTCTCTTCTTTATAACTATCATTGAATCGCCAATTGAGTGCGTTATTAGTATTAAAGTATTCCTTTAAATGTAATTTGTTATTTCTGTCCGGGAAATATTCCATTCGTCGAACATCTATACCTAGTATCGTCGCGAAGAACACCATTTGTACGAAATAATCAGATATTAAACTAACAATCATAAATATAGAAAACTCTTGTATAAATGGTACGAAAGTGAAGAAGCTGACTGTGAGTATTGTTATTTCTGTGAGTAAATTTTTAGTGATCGACCAGCCTTCTTTACTGAGACCTTGTGCGAGTCGAATTTTAACATCCAGCCGCGAGTCGGTTGACGTCACACTTTTTGTTAGAACAAGAATATTCTCTAGGCCAACGATAATCACTAAATATGGGAAGATTTCTTTGCCTTGTAGACTCAATGAAAATCCAAAATAGAAGCAAATACCTATAGACATGGATAGGCTACCGGCTACAGTTACAACAGCGCAAGCGGCCAAGCCAAACTTTGATCTGATAAATTCTATTTTCCTCACTGAGAAATACACATAAAGAAATAATCCGAAAAATGTTATCAATAATGGTATAGGTTCTCGGTAATTGAATTGTCCAGGATAATATATTATTGTTACTTCATTGCCACTTATCGGCGCTGAATCTTGATACAATGGATATAATTCTTTGAGTTTATGAATCAGCGAATTGATAAACCTGGAATAAAAACAGTATAATATAAACATGACTTATTTATTCCGCCGCCGTACAGTAGATGGAGAAGGAACCTCGCGGGAGCGTTTTTATTTAAAATTATAATAAGTTTGTGTCTGCAATCACCTTTGAATGCTTTAATAAATAATATATATCGTTAAATTTTTTTCTATTTACTTCTATCGAAATGATAACTTTTCATGGCACCATTTGTTATTTTTTGATAGATTTGTCAAATATATTATTGTTATACAAATATCCTTATCTTATACTTGAGAAAAATATGCAAAAAATAATTAAAAATAGACCCCACAAATTATTATGATTATTTCAAAATTAGTTATCATATACTAGTCCACGGAAAAGTCCCAATGAAGCTCCAAATTGAGGACTTGGTCGTGATGGTACGGGATCTAAAAATGTGGAGACTTTTAGAGGTTCACTTCGGGTTGGTGCATCACTCTTGTTAGTTACATATAAAGTCCTAGTACTTTATTAATGTATGGAAAATTTCAATCATTAGACTGACCTTTCATTAGCTTCTTGATAGAATATTGTAACAGCGTACTGCAATACACGTGGCCGTGTTCTCAAAGGATATCGTTTAACACCGGTATCACGGAGTTGCATACCAAAAGCCATTTCCGCAATCGATGCTTTACCTTTTTGCAGACTCTGTTGAATAAAATGAATAAACTTCAAACATAAAATCATTATTGGACATAAGAACAATTAATCACCATGTATTTAAAAATAAATATATCTGTTTGCTTCTCAAGAATAACACAATGAAACTTAATTGAAAGTAATTGATTTTTTTTTATCTTGAATAAAAAAAATTACTCATAAAACTGTATGTTGTATTTGTGTTTATCTTTTATACCATATTTAAAATCACAATATATAAAATAAAAACGACAAGAACATTACTTTTATTTACCATTCCTTAATGTATAAATTTAAATAATTTCATAAATAAATAACAATATTTGACCATGAACACGTATTTTTTTCTTTCATCTGCAAACCGTCATAATACTAATAATGCTAATGGTGTGAAGTTTATGCTGCAAAAACACATGCGTCAAGACCTTGTGCAATACGAAATACAGATATTATTACCATGTTTTTTGTTGTTCAAGATACAAATGAGAATACATTTTTGTAGCACTTATTAAACCTACCTACGACTATGAAGTCAAAGAGTCGAGTTTTCTATGTTGCTCACTATAAACAACTCCGACAAGATGCAGGAGAATAATCTAAATTGGTATGGTTTATTTAATGGCAGACCCAACAAGGTGAATAGTGTATAGTGTAGTGCTCAAAGATATGGGTGAATGCCATGTCTAAGATGATTTTAAGGATGGTGCGAAGCGAAACAGACTAATTAGGAAAGCTGACCCCAATACAATATAGGATACAATCTAGACAAAAAGAGAATAAAAAAATTGTAAACATACCTGATAATTATAAATGGTGTTGATTATATTAGCATCAAGGGAAAAAGTTTGTAGATTTTGTTGCCACAAGTTCGCAGGTGATAGTAACAAACAACTGTACTCAGGCATTACTCGTTCAATGCTCGCTTTGCTCTCGCGTCGTTTTATCCCCTCAATTTGATAGCAATGTTGTAACAGAGAACCTTTGCTGTGAAATTAACACATGTATACAATATTATATTAAAAAGCTGAAAATTACAATATCGGTAATAAAACAGTTTAAATAATTAATCCAAAATCTAGGTATAGAATGTTTGATATGATTAAATAGTTTAGGTATGGAAAATTATGGCAAATATCGTGCATTATAGACATTGAATAATGAAAATAATAAAAATATCTGACGTATATAAGGCAAATGCAATAGCAATAGTTAAATAAAAACTGTTAAATGCATGCAGGAAGCACTACCAATCTTTAGTTAAATAAATGGAATAAGGTAACACATAATAAACATAGCTAATAGATTAACTAAACAACATACATGAACTAACACTGAGAATTATCTTTAGGGACACTTTAAATAACATTCGCTATATTTATACAGCACAGCAAAGGATTACTCAGGCGTAATTACATACATAAAAAAAATACAAAAACAAAAAAAAAATTGCTTTTGCGAAGCTAATATTGCAATCAAGTAAAAAAAATTGTCGCTTTCATTGTTGTGATAGTAGAGAAAATTAGACATCAGAGACGGGAATAAATGAATAACCAATCAGATAAAAAATACTGAGCTATAGTTATTTTAAATCTAGAATTAAAAAAATCTATTATAAATATCTCGCTTAAGCTGCAACATTAGTTTCATATCTTTTATAATATCTACAATTAAGTTCAACTATAGTAATATAAACTGTGCTAGATTTAAAAAAAACTATTAAATTACGCAACAAGCCCTTACAATTAAATTGCAAAATTAATTAATTATAAATACTTTAAATTTTTTGTGACACATTATAAACTAATTAAAAACTATAAAAGAATGTTGCCATTTTTAATAAGTTTAAAATTATAAATAACCTCAAAAGAAACAATCTATATTACATGCACTATAAATTTTCAGTTACTTAAATTTTATCTAAAAACTTCAACATGTTTTAATAACTCTAGCTACATAATCTATTACTTTTTGATATTATGAATACTTACGTTTCAACATCCTCGTGATTGCGAATTGTTTCTAATAAACGAAACACCTCTTGCAGTGGACCTCTGAATGCATCCCACATTCTTAAATTACTATTCCAAGGTGAGACACCTAAAATCAATAATGCTTATATTTCATTCAAGAAATTTTGCATAACAATTGTATAACAAATATATATTTCAACTGTTATTTGTCTATGGTTTAAAGTTTGCATATTACAGCTCAAACTGATAATAATCCCAAATAAATGATTATTGTTTAAGCCTTTTATAAGAGTCAGTACTAAGTACTAAAATTGGATAAGGTAAAATACAGCATTCTGCAGCTTTTACTATTTATATAATCTAAATATTATTTTATATTACTCAGGTTTTTTAAGGTGAGAAAGAAAAAGTTCACCAGATTTCACTATAATACCAAAATAATCACTGTATATAGTCATTATGTAATAATTATAATGTTAACTTGCCTATTTTTAGTATAATTTGTTGTACATAGAATAATGGTTTCTCTTTGGCCCATATATATGGTAGTTTTTGCGTCTCATTATGAATATGGCCAATCTCCAAAATATCTAAAAAAAAGCCTTCAAATTAGCACAATAATCTTATGGATTAAAGCAAAGAAATAACATGATAAAGATAAAGTTGAAAAACAAATAGAAAACACTGCTATGAATTTATTGTTTACTGTGTATTCAAAAGTATTGGCAGACAACCAAAGTGAAGATTTCTCTGAGTAAACAATCCCTCAATGCTCATTCTGGGGCCTATGAACTTTATTATTTTATCACATTTACAATTTAGAATTATCATATTTTCTCACCTGCATAGTGACAATTTTTAGTGTGGCAGTTAGTTGGGTTTTCAGTATTGTCATGTAAAGGTATATTGATCACAGTGGGTATGTTCCCCGGTAAAGGCACATTCAGTAATGGATAGCTGTAAACAGAATAGCATATACAACTGACTAGTCAAGGACAATATATCTTTATTAAACTACAATAAAAGATACCTACCAACACAATAAAACAACGGAGATGGCGATTGTTATCGCAGTAACAGGATAAGATGAACAGAACAAACCATAAGTATAATATATTTGAGCTACTCTTTCGGGTAGTGTGGCTCCTGCCATAGTTATCGTAATGTTTATATATTTTCTAAACTGCGTGTTTAATTAAAGGAATTCACGAACCCATTGCACTTAAGTTCACGGCACAAATTCAACAGGGAAAACTTATACAAAGTATTTTTATCCGATATTAGACATGATTCTACCTCTTACATGTCTTGAAATATTAATTACGATTAATCCGGTATTAAACATTATGTATCAACATGCCGCTGTCTAGTATTCACTATTACATCAGTCATCAAACCAACCACGCAATATTGACAGAATTACAGTTCTATTGACGTTTGACACTTCATGTCATAAATAATTGCCATCGAAAAAAATGATTTGCTCACAGATTAAACAGCGAACTGTTTAAATTTACTGTCTAGTTTTTTTTTCTTGAGAAATCTAGCATCCACTGAACTGAACACCTACCAATATTTCAACTAAAATTGTTGTGGTTTATTGTAGACCACAACTGTAAGCGATCAAACTTTTTGTCAAACATGTTCGCCAAATGTGATATTATAACATATAATACATACGCCTTGTAGAGTGTATGTATATGTCCATATTTGAGATGTGTGTTGAATGTCTTGATCGAGCCTGTCAATTATGTTGGATTATTTAATAGCGCCGTTTAGCGGTGAAAACAACAAATTACATAAGCATTATCATCGTCCTCGTCGTTCATTATTTTCGTGCTTTTCATTACCGTTAAAAAAAGATTAGCCTAGATGTTTCGACAGCGGTAACCCACGCCTATCCTTCTTGCTAGTTTCTATTTTAGTTGGTTAAAATACGCAAAGGTACTGACTCTTATGACGTCTGCATATG
Source organism: Papilio xuthus (assembly GCF_000836235.2). Lineage (NCBI taxonomy): Eukaryota > Metazoa > Arthropoda > Insecta > Lepidoptera > Papilionidae > Papilio > Papilio xuthus. The sequence continues at coordinate 5,561,795 of NW_013533632.1, forward strand.
AATCATTGATCATTGAAGGGTCAAACATAATGTTATGTATATGTAACATGTTTACAAATAGGGTGAGCTGCGAGGGCCTGCTCTCTGCGCTGTTATATTACATCACGTCCGGACAGACACTAATATGTATCGTTATAAAACAAACTTGCTAATATTATACATGCGAATGTTGGGATGAATGGATATTATCTCCAAAATGGCTTCATGGACCTAGCTGAAATTTGACATAGAGGTAGAACATAGTTTGAAAGAACACATAGGCTACTAAGCAAGTTTTATTTTTTAAATACGCGCAGACGGGCGACAGTTAGTCAACGTATAAATAATAAAGTTATTGCGTTACACACTGCCAGAATCAGGGTCTGACTCTTAGAGTGTCTGTTAGGTTAGTAGGTACCTATAATATTTGAGACATTGTAACTTAAAAGACGTAGCCTATTAAAAAGCTTGGTGTATATCCATTCATATTACTTTATAACGTGTCCAAGGCGTTAAGACTGATATAGTAGATAAATATATTAAATATCAATATCTGTACATATTAACTATTAATATAGACAGCTTTAATTACAAAATCCAGCCATTTTAAGCTATTAGAAATTTCGAATACACCGGATACACATATATTGGAGTATCGAATATTCCATGTGTAGATTTCCGATGTATTAATTACAAACAATTTAGCTTCAAGATAAACCATTGCAGCTATGTTCAATTCCTGTCTAGTAGTAAATTCAGTTAAAATTAAATCTAAATAAAAAGGATAGCGTCCAAAGAGATCATGATGACGAAATATAATTTATTGAACGAATGTTTATTTTCAAGGAATATAACAAAAACAATACTAGTGGTATGTCATTAAAACTAAGATTTTTAGTCATAAAGTGTACTTAAAAAAACTAATTGTAGTATAATACATAATTACAATAACATCAATAAGCTTAGCGACGTCGAAAAGATATCAAGGAAATTAATGAAAACCCCTACAGAAATGTAGAAACGTTTAAAGCGTTTTAAGTTTAGACAAATTAGTACTTAGCGAGGGACGTCTTTGGGAACAACACTTGAGTGTAATATTAAAATCCAAACTGTTTTGTGAGAATAAGACGAGGCTACGAAGGCTCAGTAAGCGCCTTATCGCGAATGTTTCTCTGCGGAAACGCCGCGGCCACTTGCAATCGTCTTCCGCTAAAAGCTGCATAGAGTAGTCATTATATTAATTTACTTTAATTTCCAAAAATAGCTGTAAAACGCAACATCAACATCAAAAATCAAAGCGGGTACTCATATATAATTCTCACAAGATAGACAAATATTATAATATATCATAACATTCAAACACAAAATTGATTGAATAACTGAAACCAATTTCTGGTTATAGTATTTATTTTACTTAATTCGACATGAGAATAATAAAACACAAACATTTTACTTTCGGTTCTAATGTGGCTTTTTATTAAAATGAAATAGTAATAAAATTTATCAAAAGCTCTATGTATTTCTATGTTCTGGCTACTTACTTTTTAACAGCGTTAATAACGGTGGAATTAAAGCACGAGAGGCCGCCGAGGACGATTTAATTAAACCTTAACGAAGATCCCTCCTCCCCCCACACCGCGCCACCTTTACCTGTTCACTGTTCCGTTTCATTTTTGAATCTATTTCCACTAAACATTAAGCAAACAGCTAAATTGCTAACGACATTCTTTACAACCGACGGCACGGCATTCTCGTTTGAAAGAAACATATTGTTACAAAAACAAACAATACTGTTAAAGATAGAACAAAGACATGCATACATCCTTGACTTTTTATATGTTTAATTTAGTAATTAAAATAACTTGAACATCTTCCAACTCTAATTATTACTTTTGTAAGGTAATGCATATTATTCGCGTTCTAATAATACTAATAAGAGCGTCGGTGGTTCAGAGGTCAAGCACTTGACTTGCAATCTGCAGGTCCTGGGTTCGAATCCCGCCATGTATCAATGTGTTTTTCCATTTCCGATTTACATATGTACATTTATCCGACGTTCTTATGGTGAAGTAAAACATCGTGATGCAACCTGCACATATCTGTAAAGAAATTGAAAGATATGTGTGGAGTCAACCACCCCGCACTTGGCCAGCGTGATTGACTATGGCCTAATCACCCTTAACTTAGGGTAGGCTCCGAGGCCCTCGGTGGGAACGTATAGTGAGCTGATTATGAATAATACTATATTGCGCTCTAAGTCGTTAATAGAATGATCTATGAAATATGTAGGATTTCTTTCCAGTTATATGACATTAAACACTACTTTTACATGTTTTAGACTTAATATGTCAATTACAAAGTTACTACGCGTTTTGAACATTACATTAGTAATGTAGTAGTGAATAAATGTTACTAATCCGCTTGTAAAAATGTAATATAAATGTTGTATTACAAAATATTGTAAAATTTATGCACTTATGATTAGGAATTAACGTTGAACATGTGTTAGGTTGTGGTCAAATGATTTTCAACGTTAACCCTCGTAACGTGATCCGTGAGTAGTAACTCAGATGGTCGCAGCGACGTATAATTGCTTACATTTGACGCCGGTCTGCGTCACTGATAGCCAGCGCCTGATCCCCCGTGATTTACGGCCTGCCGGTCCGCTAATGTGCACACAGCCTTACCGCAAGATGCGAAACCCGTATACATAGCACCTCTATATTACTAAAGTAGAAACAATCTCTATGTTCATACGGTTCAAAAGGTACGTAAATTAAAAAATGAGGTAAGTATATCCTAGATGTTTTCATATAGCAAGAGGGAAATATAAATTTTAAGGTATTTATATCGATATTTTCCAATATAACATCTATATTGTTGGTTAAAGTTTACTAAAATAAGGTTATAAATTCATTAAAATAATTCTAACGACTATAATCATTATTATAATGCTTGCTGTTTAAGAAATTAATATCGTAAGCCATCCTTTTTTAATATTCTACTTTTTGTTACAAAGCTCCAAACAAACTGTATCGTTAGAGTATAGAGATGTTAAAAAAAATAAATTCAACGTTTTCATTAAGGTGAGACTTGTTCATTTGCAAAATGATAAATATGGCATAAATTATTTCATTTAATATTCAATTTCGTTCTTTCGCCGCTGCCTCGGATATTATGAGAGAGCAGACACTTCGTCGTCGACACCCTTTTTATATTTTTTTATCCGTAACGATACTGTTTGGCTTCAGACACTTAATTTTGAGTTCAAACATAGGGGGAGATTCGTTCAAAAGAACACTTGACAAATCCAACGTGTGCACCTGAGGTTATAATTCTCAAATATATTGCTGCATCGGTGATCCATTCATCAAATAGATATGTAAGTAACTTGTCACGAAACATTTCCATTTTGTGCGTAACATACAATTTCAAGACACAACAATATGGTGCCTTAACTCGGTAGTTAGGATGTTTACTTGTTACAAGATTCCATATTCGATTTTAAAATTAAAACTAGACTGTTTACACAAGTTTAGTGTTCCAAATTTTTTTCTATTATTCGATTAGTAAGTTTTAAATTTTAATATAAGGTCGCCATTTTTTATTACTAATGCTAGCGGTCGCCCATGGCCATAGCGTAGAATAATTGAAAAAGGTAGTCTTAGTATCTCCACAGAACTATGGTACCTTCCATCTGTTACGGAGATTACGCGAGACAAACATTGATTTGCGGACAGACAGATAGGCGAACACTAACAGACAAACGGAAATTTAAAAAAATAATTTTCGTGATTAGTAAAGCATCACGCATACACAAAATATGTTTTATCTATAATATTTCACTCAAACACTCCAATTTCATTAACTGTATAGATAAAGATAAATAAATAAAAATAACATTAACAAGTTTTAGTGTTACGTATTTCTTGTTAGGTTTTCCACTTCGGGTACACTTAATAAAGTTTCATGCGATGGTCCTTAAGTCTGGCTTGTCAACAACGGATAGTTTGCGAAATTTACGATGTGTTATATTATAATTTAGTGTCGCGCGGCAACAGTAAAGTTGGGCTTAAAAGATCAGGGCGGTTGCCGATCATGGCCATAGAAAAGCTGTGCCGGCGGTAACACGCCTTTGCCCTTCGTGGGACATCGTTGATTTAACACAATATTATTTAATAACATAATCAAAATAAACTTTTTATTGTGATATTTCCAATATTAATTAAGAAAAAACTCTTATACTGATTGGGACCACCATTGTTCGAACCTTATTAATAATTATCAAACAATCAAAAACTTTATCAATCAATTGCAATTACAAGTAACTTTTTAAAATGTTGTGTAATCTTATTATTTATTCTAATTTAAAGTAACACACAATATAAAATATTACACTTAACTTTTGGTAGTAGCTCCAAAATTTGCGCGACAAAGCCGTTACCGCCGTCGCTAGACATTTTTATGAAATTTAAAAAGTTCCTGCCGCCGGCGAGCCGGGGAAAAAATGCGATTAAATATGTTTTGTTCAAGAGCAAGACATTAAAGCGATGTTAAGGGTGTGATAATAAGGGCGTTGATAAGCGTTTATTAGCCGGGCGGGCGCGACCCGGCGGCCCGGCAGGCTCAATAACACCACAGGACCGTTATCTGGGGGGAGTTAAATCATTTTAACGTAGTTTCGAGGTGCGACTCCTTTAAGAAAAATGCTACTTTACGACGCTTATTTGGCTTTTAAATTGCTGCTTGCTCGTCGAGACAATCGCCGAGATTCGAGCTGGTTCCCTTTTGTTTCCATGCTCACAATACTTTTTAATTTCCCAAACTTTCTGCCAAGGGTGAACTCTGATTGTTTTAACATTTTGACCGCTTATTTTTTGCCCTTGGCGTCTTAGCGCATTTTTAATTGTGTCTTTAGTTATGCTATTCTTGCTGAAATACAATTAAGATGGTAACTTCTTAAAACATGTAGCACTTTTGAAATCTCCTTAAAGCGATTTGTGATATGCGATAACATGACATGACAACTTTAATTATTAAGGAATGCTCTTTAGTAAAGAAAGTTTAAGAATATTGTCGTATTCATGAACATAATTTATTATTATAAAGCAAACAATTACAACCACAGAAAACAAATTATGATAAAAAATATCAATCATCCGCTGACAATAAGATTTAAGTATCAAGAAAGCTATTGTCGGGGGAGGATTGTAGGTGACTGCGGGGAGTGAGTCGGGGTGTGGTGGCGGGGAGGTACAGGAGTGTTAAGTTGTGGAGCAAATCCCTCGCGGTGCGGTCACAGGTGCGTTCTGCGGGCCGGCTTAGCGCCCCGAACCGCACTATTGATGCCCTCGCTTGCCCTACAATGTATACCAATGATTTACACAGCATCGATACCGCCCATCACGGAGTCATTTATCATAATGTATTGATTTAACTATATAAGTAATAGTAAAAACACTATAAACGGACGCTTAATTGAATAGGGTACACTGTGTTTGGACATGAATCGCAGAAGTAGTAAGTAATTAATTTAATGTCAACTACTTTTGCTGTCTAGTGATATATCAGTTCACTCTTCATTACAATTGCATGTCTTTTTTTGCACAGATGTGTGGAGATTCATTTAAAAATTTCGCAATAGACTTAATAACACTTATTGAATTGCACAGTTCTATTGAATAAGTGTTAATAAGGATAATTCGTTTGATTACTTCATATTAAGTAATAATGCTGAAAGTACAAATATCTGTGAAGTACAACTCTAACAAGTTCAAAAAAGTTTCTACATATTAACCACCAGGCACATTTGAAACATTAACAGTTATAAGTTAGAATTCAAGTAACTTGTTACGAAAATTCTTTCATTTATTACCAGTACAAACAGATAGAAATTTAATATTGAACATCAACCGTCCCTCCAATTCTACTTAAATATAACTGTAGTCTCGACAAGCCTGGGGTCGTAAAACATGTCGGGTGCAATTAGTGATCTAAAATTTCAATTTGATTGGTGTAATTGCACCTCTTTACAGGAGCCGCGCCGCCACAGTTGTTATAAAGCGTTTCTAATTTAATATCATTTGCATAAACGTGACCTGAGCCTCGCCGATTTGGAAATACCTACGTCGAGTACCAACATTATAAATAAGAATTCTTAATCTATATGTATTTTTTTAGTTTTTCAATTGTTAAATGAAAAGTTTATCGAATTTTTACTTTTTTTTCGCAAATATTTAGGTTTAGATTACTGGATATTAAGATCTTAAGTAAAGGTAGTAAATATTATAACATAATCTTAATACTTGACGTCACTTTTACACTTATATTATTTTCTAGCAGAGCTGTTCAGTGATCCTTAGTGTAGTTTACTTCTTTAAAAGCGGTAATTAGACTATTATAAAGCGTAATATTGGCCTTTAAATTAATTGTTAAAAGTGTGTGCAGGCAGACGGCCGGCGATGGTGACGACGGGGGCCAGCAGGGGGTAGGTAGGTGAGGGAGGGGTTGGGCAGCCCGCACACCCCTGTCACAGATACAAATCGCGCGGATTTACGCGCACTCCAGCCCCACTGGAATTTATCCGGCGCTTCTATTTACGTATCCTTTTATTTGTTTCGCTCCTATTAGTCCCGATAGAGAATTTTTATGTTTGCATGCCCCCGGCGCCTGCCCTCGTAAAGCGACGACTTGTGAACGCTTTACAGCGACGATAACACAATTTTCAAGCTAGCGATATCCGTTTATCGGATTATAGAGCAATAACTTATCGTCCTGAATCTAGTAAATATTTTCGTTTGCATTCGCACGGCTCAACGTGAATAATTACGCCCGTTTGTTGTTTCGAATCCAGGTGCGTTGACATACTAATCCCCTTAAAGCCGGGTCAGGTAATGAGTCGCGTTTACAGCCTCCTGCGGGTACTATCGCTGATATGATAATGCCTTGTTACATAATTACTCAATACTACGATGTGTAAAATTGTACCATACGGCTCAATGAAGAATAACATTAAATAAAATGAAAAGCAATTAAATTAGATTAATAATGCTGGTTCTGTGAATGTAACTACAACTTCTTCGGATCCGTAGATATCTACGATCTGCGTAGCGTGCTACGTATGTAGTTACGGACAGCGATATTATTTATAAACATGCTTGTATGATTTTATTAATTAAATTCACAACATTTTGCTCCACAAGGAGCAAAATTCAATGCAACGTTGACCGCTATGGAAGATTAAGTATAAACTTACTTAACTGGACCCTTCTTTACTGTGTAACACCATGGCGACAAGTTTTTTTTCCAAGTTCAAGTATTTATCCGTAATGTTTACTTTAGTATTCAACGCCATTTCGCACATATAAAGTAAAGCAATATGTATCACTGTTGGTAATAATACTTAACTATTTGTTAACTGTTGGTATTAAAAGTAGTTACTATTTAATAGTGTCATGTCTCGATGTAATATGCACCGATATAAAGGCATATTTGAATTTATTTATTGCGCTAAAGGGAGAGAGAGGATGAGCGGGAATCCGGCGGGCAAACATTTAAATTAATGTAATAAAGAGGCGTGTAATGCATGGCTTTCGCGGATCGGGGGATTAGCGCGGCTAAAACGTAGTCGCTTGGATTTTGTCGCGGTTTAAATGCTTACGCGTATATATTAGCAGCGTATTTACCTTCCTCAAATATTTAGGAATAAGTTCCAACTGATAATCAACTTACCACAAATAAGATGAAAGTAAGAAAAAAACTTTTTAAGCTTAACTTAAGAAAAATTTTAAACAATTTACATGCAAGTTAGTGATATTATAGAAACAAAAAATAGTATCAAATATACTTGAGTGTTAAAATATATGTAAAGAAACGAAAATACGTCGAATAAATAGTTATAAACTAGAATTGTTAACATAGCAATGTTCAATAAGCGATCGGATGAGAATCGACTAATTACGTTTGTGTCGGCATAAATCGGGCCTCTGTCGACGGAGCTTAACTGCCGGTTAAGCCAACCGCCTGATAATGGGGTTAACATGTCCACAACACTTAAAACTCTCCTCTTGTATTATTTTGAATCACCCTTTTTATATACATTTATCTAAGCTATTAATTTATATTGTTAGCTAGTTAAAAACTATTTTTGCACAATACCCATATTTAACTGTATTTATTCATAAGCTTTACGTAATGTCATTGAAAATTAGAAACCTTTTTCCAAATACTTTTAGATATAGTATACGTAAAATAGTAAATTGATATTATACTCATATATTTGAAAACGAAATAAATTAGTCAAGGATTTTTTTTAAACCTAGTTGTGGTGTAGAGTTTTTAAATCAATTTTTACATTTTACAAAACATGTCATTCATACCACGACATATTAAATGTATAAATAACATAATGTTATTAATATAATGGGCAGGTAACATATGTGTCTACATCGCGGGGACAAAAGCGACATCTTCCGAGGCGCGTGACGAGCCGTCGCGTTATTATGAAAGTTTGTCACCGCGCTGTGAGATACATACGTGATCGAGAAAAATATTACAACTTCGAAACTAACGAGCTCGTATAGAAAATAACAAAGCTTAATGTAATATTTACGTTCCACTAATTTTACTATTAATGAGAATTTTTTCACTATAACTTTGGAGCACTTTGGCACTTTGTTTTAATGGAGCAAGCAAAAAAAACTTTGTATTGAAATTCGATGGTGATGATCTTATATTCACAGTCCTTATCTCAATCAGCAGAGGAACATAATTTAGTTCATTAGGTACATTTATAGTGCAGAATTGTTTATTCCAAAGTGACTAACACTTTCAAACCTAAGTATAAGAAATTATATATCTCGGTCTTGTTACCAACAATCATAGACGATGGTCACTAATTTCACTTATTACAACTGCGATAGGTCGATAAATTTGATGTCAAAAGGAAAAAACATACATCATATCGGTCTCATATGTTCTGAGGGTCAAATAAAACATTCCAATCACGTTGACTCTCATGTTTTACAAACCGATACGACCTGGGCTTTACGCGTAACTCCCATAAATGCCAATCAATTGTAGCACTTAAAATCAAATCGAAAGGGCACACTTCGACGTGGCAAAACAAGGTCCGCTACACATGACAATGCAATCAGCGGTGACCGGGCAGGATTTGGTTCATACATGAGCGGATTTGCGGGATGAATAAGTTTCGACCCCACAAAATAACATACGCCTTATATTACGTTACGCCTTCCATAAGTCCGTTTGCAAAATTCTTTCAACCTTTAACGGCCGTAATAAACGGACAGACGATCGAACCTCTTTCATGTTGAGCTCCAAGAAAATTTTATATTCAAATGTTACTTCGATCATAAATCGCTTAATGTTGTTAAATTCGTAACGAGTCTTAAAATATGACCATTTATTTTAGTGTATAAAAATCTATTATCGATTTTTTTAAAAGGCAATAGGTCACACAACACATGATTTTGATATAGGACAATCGTTGTGTTCGAATGGCTTCACTCCGGATGTAGTCTACGGCCGGAGATCGGGGATGAAAACGATGGTAAACCGCGACTTTGCTCTAGAATGGGCTTTTTGATTGTTCGTAGAGCGCGCCGACGGGCGACGGGGCAGGGGTTGGCGGGGTGCAGGACACATGGTGGGGGGAAGCGGGGCCACTGATTAATGTCGCCGATCTAATATTCTGACAGGTGCGGTTGTGCCACCAGCTAATGCCGTTACTAGCATTGCAACGTTTTCAATTTTACATGGAGAAGGCTTATTTCAATGATGGATATCGGAACAATAATAATTTATTAATTACCATATTATAAAAATTATTTTTGTTTGTCTGTAAAACCACATCCAACCTCCAGGAACGGAGAGGCAAAAGAAGAAGAAGAAAATAACTTTTGAAAATAGAAATTTGTTTTAGTTTGAGAAATCTAGAACAAAAGCTATGATACCTCACTGCTAATATTAAGGGACAATATGATCAACATATTTTCGGTACGCTAAAAATTTTCTATTTACCCTTCCTTCAAAATTCTACCGAAATTTCTTACGTTCACGTCGTCAATAAATAACATATTCGCGCGACTGACAGCTGTTACTAATCTGTCCGTCCGTACCCCGCCGACGTTAGTTGCTCCCGCGGCGAACTAAAATTTTCTCTCCGCGAAACTTTGGAAACACCATTAAGTCAATCTGGTCGTTTTACAGATGTTAGCTGGATATTAGCAGCGGCACGCGCGCCTTCCGGCCACTGATCTTGTGTCACCTTTTAACATAACACGTATATTAAAAGAAGATAAGGATTTAATAGAAACGTAAAACCAAATTAAATAAAAATTTAATAGTGAAGATTGATAATAGAAACCTAACAAGAATATAATAGTTACTGTAACTGTCCTCAGCAGTAATTGAACTAAAATAGAGTTAACTTCACTATTCGCTCACAAATTTATAGTTCTTACTATAAAATTTGAAAAAAATTGTATGCCAGTATTTTCATTCCATTCTAAGAATTCATTATGCAACGCAATATAAAATGCGAGGCTAAAGGAGTCAAAATATAGTTACCATTTCAAAATTAAATAATTTAGTCAATGAAACTGAACCAAACAAGTATGCATTGCATCGTGCAACCCTTGGTCATTAATCACTCTTAGCCTCGCTCGTATTAAAACGCGGTAAATAGGGTCAAATATGAATCATAAATTACAAAATAGTTTTAACATTTTAAATAGACATTCTGCGAACTTATAGTATATAAATAATAGTAACTATTCATAAAAAAATAACGCATAGTAAAAAAAAGATAATTAATATACGGATAACCATTTTGTGAATTATTGAAACATTTCCCAGAAATATTATTTTCAACACAACATTTTTATGGAATAACCACCACGAATATAGTTTTCGATTCTTTACACGCTTCGCTCGTCAACAGCTCACTTATTTACGAGATTCGCACCCTAACGACTTCTAAATGTTCCTCATGTATTCTGTTTTTAGTATTTTTATGTGCAAAATTATGATATATTTTAATTCTCTTCTTGAAAAGTATAAATATATGAGCAAACGTTTTTAATTAAACATTTTATTTTGCAAATCATACCTATTTCATTGTGCCTCTGCTCTGTTATCAAAATTCAGACAACTTAAAACGTCCATAGTATTTTTATTTCGTATCAGATAGATAACAATTTGAAAATTAATTAATTTCAAAAGTTAGAAAAACAAAACAATCGTACTGCGGGTACATATTATAGGGCTTTGAGTTTAACCGTAGCGGTCGCGGCTCGTAGCGGCGTAGCGCCGTAGCCCGCACCAGCTGCGTTCAAATTGCTTACACTCGATAATGGCGTTTTCAATTTGCGTAGATTTCAAACGATAGATACGACCAGACGTTTAGTCACCCTGTTACATTATTTCATTTTATGTTATTAATTTTATTCAATAAATAACGTAATATCATCTTTAAAAATAAAAATATCGTAGTTATAGAATTATAAAAAAGTACATAATGAATAATCGCTAAGTGATTTAATTCAAGCAAACTTCTTCTTCGGTTTTGTATTTCTTTCTAATAAGTATCTTTTGTGAATAATGGCTAAGGATATTCTTATTACTTTAATCATTTTATATTCATAATATCTAAAAAATGGGATTGTCTTATTAATCCAGAATATATAAAATGTTATTCAAACAAAAATTGTCACAAAGTAACATGCAACATGTCTGGTGCGACGCGATTCAACGGTAACATTTTCCAGTAAAACACGGTGATACGGATAATCCAAGCGCGACATAACAGAGATTGTATTACAGCAATAAGTCCGCTTCGGAGCTCGATAAACGGGAGCTTAATCCGGAGCGAGATTTTTTCACACGTCCCCAGCGATCCGGGCGCGGGTGCCTTCGGGAAAACTAATAAAGAAACCATCTTGCAGTCAGCTCAAGCTTGAAATGTATTTTTTATATAATTTACCGCGGATTGATTGCTCGTAACGAAACTGAAACTTTTTCATCTTATACATACATATAAATGTACTATCGCACGTATTTATTCGAGGGTCGGTGTAAAATAAGTATCATTTACGTCAACTACAGTATTATGTATATGTGCACAGGCAATTTGCACACAGATACGGTTAAAATTACAATGTCAGAGTTGTAAATAGGCGGGCGACGTGTCGAGTGCCGACGTGACGCCGGCCGGCGGTCACGCACTAATTACGCCATCACGTGGCGTCCGCACAAAACACGTCGTCACGCCCAGAGCTAGGCTCGACGACGAAATCAAATATCGATAATTTGCATGAAGCATTATTATTAAGATATCAATGTGATCCCCTGCTACCCCATGATGTTTTCTAATTCAAGAAACGACCTGAGCTGATGGACATGTTCAGTGTCCATCAGCTCAGTACTGAATCAGTCCACAGTTTAAGTCATAAACTTTGTTACTAAGGTTTTAAAAAAATTTGTTTGTAAAACTACAACTAAGAACTTAAATAAACCAATTAATCGTTTAATCTTACAAATTGGATTATTTAAATTAAAAGTTGTTATAATGGCAATAGTTTTGTAAAGTTTTATAAAATTAATTTTAATTTTGTTGTAGATGATAACCTCACTATAGACGCGGTCAGTAGCGGCTGTCGTCGGTGACAGGGCGGCCGCGGCTGCAAAAAGCCGAGCAAAACGCGTCGCACTGTGTCGCCCCGCGCCGCACCGTGCCACCGCGCTGCACGGCACACCGCAAACTGCATCCGACGCACCCACCGCACTTGTTCTACAAATTACTTTAATTTATTCCACACTAGTAAAACTGATCCAACACACCTTGTCCTCTCATTTCAATGTTAAATATTTATTTTTTTATTCATTCAAATCTAGAATTTAAATAAATTAACAAAAAACAAACACCTAGACTGCGTAACTATCACTTTAGATCGTATATTCTATTTTTTATAGGTCATAATGATTAAAAAAAACCACATAAATTATGATAAAAACTCAAAATATTTAACAATTACCATTCGAAATAATTGTATACTACAAAGTCAAATACCGATTTCACCGAGCTAAATACGTATAGGCAGAGGAGGGGTGAAAAACCTTATTCTTTATATGGGATACGGACTGAGGGGAAGCAGTCAACATCTCTTTGAGTCTCACTTCAAATAGAATTACAGTTGGCGTGAAACGAGCGCCTCAAAACCTTTACCGATGAGACTGTGTTTTTATTTGATAGCACTTGTACGTTGGTAATTACAGACAGAGCGCTTGCTTGTGAAGTTTATTTTATTTTACAAAGCTTTGCCGTCTCTTCTGTGTATGTAGGGAATTACGCTCTCTTTCACAAGCTAGTTAAAGCCACAGTTAGTTATATAACAAACATGCAGCCCACTGTCACTTTGTTAAATGGTAAATGGCAAATTAATACTTATGTCTTAACCATCTCTTCTCTTTTTTCCCCTAGATTGTCGACAAAATAATGTTTGATGTTTAAACTTTTTTTTTTCAAATAAATGATTAATTTCTACCATTGAATTATTCAGTCGATGACCTTATTTCGAACTCTTCTAAACACAGATTTTCAACACGACGAAGTATACACGCCTTCATCTGAGTAAGTAGATTTTATCTTAATTGTAGCAAAAGATATAAGGAGCGTTCAGACTGGTCTACTGCATGCCATATAAGATTCTAATTCAATAAGCATAAATGTTTGCTTACGTCGTGATTAATTTGAAACAATCCCAGAGCGGAAGCGTGTCGCGAAGCTGGCTGATTCAATTATGTCACGTTACGGGTACAGTTCGGCGAGGCGAGGAGTCGGGGAAAAACGGGAAAAATGTCGGCAATAGATCGCGCTGATAAGTGGATGACTTCTCGCATGGCTTGCACTCAAAGGGAAGGCCGGCGAGGCGGCAAGCGCGGTCCGGTGACGCCATCTACCCACCCTCTTTATCACTAACACCGTGTCAAAATATACCAAAAGAATTTAATTATACCATTGATACTGTACAAAAATAAACCAACATGATTTTAACGTTAAGTGTGGATAAATCCAAACGTAATGCGATTAAGAAGTAAACAGGCACAAATCTCCAACACATTTGATAATATAATACTTAAACGTGTTTTTAATTTAATTGTAGTACGCACATCTCATGTTGCCGTCCTTTTCGTTCTTCTCCTTAGTACAATAATTAATCACTCTCATAGTCAAAATAGGTACATATTGTCATAGAGTAGGGTTCTCAATCAAAATTACTGTCCCTTCATATGCCTTTATAACAGTTTTACCACTTAAGGTGAACATTACACTTGATTACGACAGCCGTTAAAGTGAACGAATATCATGTTTTAAGGTCCCATACGATCTCGCGCTGTAACATCGACTTAACCCAGCGGCAATAAAGCAAATCCTTCCCAAATTGCGTGTCGGCTCACACGTCCGACCGATACTTCGCATGTCGATATTTTAAAAGAACGCCGCGAAAAGAGATAGGAGAGTTAGGACTTAGTATCCATTTGCCGAAATTGGCCTCGTTCGAGATAACAACAAGTTTTCGCACCCTCGCCACTAAATGTGCAATTCATACGTGTGTAAACATACAATGTGCTGTACAAAAATGAACTTTAACGTTTGTTGGAACGGTGCATATTCGCATCGAAAATTGAGAAGTTAGCATATGTCACTGAAGATGCGTCGTGTTATCAGATTATGTCCAAATTTACGTGATGTTGTGGAATTTTATGGATAAAAAGAATTCTATTTTTTTTAGGAATGATTTAAAAAACAACTTACAAACATCTTGCTATAGATGTAGAACATAGTCTGGAAGAACTGAGATATGTTTAATTCTGCGTGAACAAAGTCCCGGGCAACTGCTGGTTGAATGTAAAAAATAATTTTCATTTCTTACGGTTACATAAACAAATGACGTCTTTATGAATTTAACATGTGTTTCTTTTTTGTTTTGTATGTATTTTATTAAGCACGTTGAATACATAACATGGTTCATATACGTACTTTAGTAAGAAATGTTGTACAAAGATAAAAGATTTTCATTTGAGTCTGCATGTGATTACACGCGCGAGCGGGCAAAGAAAATAAGCCCGAGCCGAGGGTTTTGTGCATTCCTCTACAGTTATTACATCGGGCATAACACGAGATACAAAAGACTTTTATTTATACAAATGAATTTCCACATGCCGTATCTCGATATATTTTACACGCTATGTAACATAACAATATAATGTTTAGTAGATTGAAAAGTAGCCGGTATGATTGGAAAAATTCCTTTATTCTACAATCTACAATGTAGCAGGTGAAGAAACCATGAGGCACAATCTTACTTCTTCCTTCCTACTAATATTATAAATGCGAATATTTGGATGAATGGATGAATGTTTATTTTGAAGGTATCTCTAGAACGGCTGCATTGATTTCGTTGAAATTCGGCATTGATGTAGACCATAGTCTGAAAAAACGCAGAGACATAAGAATTAGTTTTTTTTTTAAAATAATCTTTAAAAATTTCAAAAGTGACTAGTCGGATTAGAAACATTTCTTTATCTTATAATCTACAGAGTCGCAGGTGAAACTATCAAGCACAATTATTACATATCGAATAAAACAGTAAAATAAAAAAATATATATTCAAATCTAACATCATTGTTACCATGACTTTCCGCTGTGGCATTCTTTGAAAGAAACACATAGAACAATGTCTTTACAAAAGTGTTTTCATTGAAGTGTAAACTTACGTTCATGTTCATGTATATGCCTAAATGAAAACAGAAAACAGTTTTATTATTTGAGTATTTCAATTTTTACGACAATGTTAAAATATCATTCTCACATATCACGATTGAAAAATATAAAAAGTAACAGGACACCTTGGAATAATGCTTATTTCGTTCATAACCCTCACACGAGGGCGATCTTATAACTGTCATCTTGTCAAAGTATAGTAAGAAGCAAAGCCCCCGCATTTCCATGCAGCGATATTTTACGGCTCACCAGAGAAAATAAATAACAACGATCATATAAAACATTTTCCGAACCTTTTGATACCAGTGGAATTTACATATCAACGGTTGACAGAAAAAATCCCTAACACGAGTTAATAGTGGTATCGGGGTGGAAATATATCCCTTTGTTTAGATGATAACTCAAGAATTTTATCGCTTTGTTTGTTAATATTTGTACATATATTTTTATGACGTATCTATTATGTTCAATGTATTCGGGTATAACATTTAGAAAATCGCGTATGGCACATAGTGTCTTAAAATGGTTTTAAAATTTAGGATTATTACCTGGACAGATAGGATACGCACTAATGAACGCAATCGCTACCGCCAGCCAGATAGCCTAGACTCTAACCTAAAGAGCATGAAGGACATATAGCAAAATCAGCTAACCTGAAATTCTTACTTTTAAAACGTTGCTAGCTCCCGTACCATAATGTCATGTTATACAGATAATATAAGGTGAACGATACACTAACAATTTTTCTTTTTTTCTGAATCATATTTATCGGGATTTTCATTGCACCATAAGACAGACAAAGATTCAATCAAGTTTCAGAAAGACCCTTAAAACGGCAAAAATGAATTTAAAAGGACAGTGTCATAAAAAATGTCTGCTATATATATGCTATACTATATTAAAAAATAGGTATGTTAACTTTTTACAACTGCTATGAAATGTAACAGATATTGATGGATACATTCCTCAGTTTCCAGCGTCTGAGACATCTGAAGTGACATGTGTCAGCAACTTCCATCAACATATATCGGATGGGACAAGCAAAGATAAGTCAAATGTGGTTACGTCTATACATAAACTCTACTATACGATTCACTCTACTAACGTTATAAATTATAATTCTTTTTTTGTTTAAAATAAATATCAAGATACAGTCCACAAAATGGTTTTTCTTTTTACTTACAGTGAATATCTGACTTCTCTCACAATGCTGAGGTAGACTACAATTTTTTAAGTCTGTAAAATGTATATTTCCTCTCTGTGTGTAGAATAGTCTGTGCAGAATTTTTAGGCTTTAATACTGTCTAAACGCTAGTATGGTTATCCAAAGCTAGGTAATGTAAAGAAATTCAACAACGGACAAGGAATAGGATAGAGAGGGAGAGGGCCAAAATAATAAAACACATGATTCATTAAAAAAATGCTATAAGTTTTTGAAGTCAAAAACTGAATTTAACTTTTAAGTAGTTGATAATGTCGTGCACTTTGTTGAATGAAAATCCTTAGTCTCGGATTAAACTCCTGGCCTACATTGAGATTGAGGTAACCGAGTATTTTATTATAAACATAGAAACATTATAAATACTAATTAACAATACATAACTTGTCAAAAAAAATCACAGTTGTAATGCGAAAGTGGATGCTACAGTTTTAACGTCACATATACCAACTAATGTATGTCTGTAACAAATAAAAAAAAATCCAACTTTTTCAGCGAGATGTCTGCATTAATGGCGCAGGGGCGGTTCCATCAATATTTTCCACTGGGCGGAGTCAAAGAGAAAAATCGCCGCCTTTCTCACGCCACGCCCATAATTTCCCGCTTTTCCTCTGAACCATTACAACCGCAATGCTTTTATTGCATATATGTTTGTACTAAACAGTGTCTACGTGAACATTTGCGAGCAATACTTAAGTCGCAGTTGCATCATACACACCAAACGGATAATATTTTCATTTCCAGTATGGTATTTAAAGTTTTAAATAAAAAGTATAGATAAAATGGTATTTTCTTACTACTTTTATTTAAGTATCACTATATATGTAAATATATTTTTTATAAATTTTTGTTCTAAGCTTACCCTATTGTTCAGATTGTTGCTGACGGTTTGCTAACCGCGAGGTTTTCTAGTTCAAAAAATCTTTTACTAGATTCAGGTTAATAGATTTTTACTTGCAAATTAATAAATGAAACGACCAACATCAAAAAGGGTACGCGAAAAGTTAGATTTCATCAAAGTCTACTCTTACAGAAAACAGTTGCTGCTTAAAGTTTGTGTAGTATTCAGTCATCGAAATGAGAAAAAATGCTTCCAGATTATGAAGATTCCATAATCTATCATATTCATCAAAACGATTCTCAATATTCTAAATGAAAATATACTCAACTGCTTTTGTTTCTTATGTATCTTGATGCGTGATCCCAAATATTGGGGCTAAAGGGAAATTAAAGTGTGTCGGCTTCCCGTCGAGTGCATCGCTTTGACCGACGAAGCGGCAAATATGGCTGCACCGGCGGAACTCGAACCGACTGCCTCGGCCGCGGGCCCACTTTCATGTGCGCCCAAACCATTTAATATTACATTGCGACAAACGCTCCTCTTGATTGAAGCCCCCGATCAATAGGCCTGTGCATATTCCAGTTATTAGCTTTTACAACTTGTGTTGCGTTTTGCTTCAAATATCATTAAAATTATTAAACATTTCATTTCAACAGACAAAACACTTTCATTAAAAACACCTTCAAAAAAACAATAATTTCTTCGTAATTGATATTAAAAGCGGCGACAAGGAGTTTTTTCTTTGTTAATTGATTTAAATTTTTTAAAATGCTTGCTTGAAATTAGAAACAATGTTTTTAATGTAAATGCATTTGTTATATGAGAATTAAGTTTGTAAGATATTGATATTGTTATAAGAATTATTTTAAAATGGCGTTGCCTTCTAAGTTTTTTTATCATTATTGTACTGTTTTTTAATATCAACTTTCTTCAGCCTTTTAATAAATAGACGCTAATATTTATGAAATATATAATATTAGTATTGCACAAAGTTTAAAAAATACTTATCAAAGTAAGTTATTAAACACAAAAGACAAGATAGAATTTAATTAAACGGCTATCCCTTGTCCGCCGCAAATAATCCGCAAAATGTTAACAAGTTATAAAAATTATGAATTAACGTCAGTGAGACGAGGGTAGGGCGCAGTTCAGTCTGAGGGCGACAACAAAAGCCTCTCCTCCACAGAGCCCAATAAAAACTTGACAAATGGCGTTTCATAATCACAACGCATTCCGAGCCTCGTCACCAGTTTACCTTTTTGTCCTCCCCCGGAAAATATGTCCTACAGAAATAACGTAGCGGTGACATCGCCCATTGTGTTTCAGTTTGCATTCCCTTGCAATTACAGTCAAATCTCGAATCTGAGTGTAACCGCAAACACTCAAGTAAGCACGCACCTAGCGGCTTAAGTTCACAGACTGTTAAAGCCCTCATTATTGGCTACTTACGACGTAGTGATTCTCAATTAACGCGGCCGCATCGCTCTGTTGCGGTTTACATTATCTCGTTAGCCCTACGCTCTCGCCTTGTTATATTCACTAGCCGTAAGTGATGCATTATTAAGTTTCCGGAGCTTACTAACCTAGACCGTAATTGTATTGACCAAGTAATTGATTTGCATTTACACCTTCTCAAGTACGTAGTAATATACTGTACCTTATTTGACTATTATTGTTGCAACATTTTAGAATTTTACATAAGTACCTATAATATTCTAGTGCAATCTTACTAATATTATAAATGCGTAAGTTTGGATGGATGGATGTTTGTTACAAGGTATTTCCAGAATGTCTGCATAGATCTTGCTTAAATTTGGTATAAATGTAGAACATAGCCTGGAAGAACACATAGATTATTAATTCAGTTTTTTTTTAATTCCACGCAGATGGATTCGCGGAAGACAGTTATTATATTACGGATGTAAAACACATTTCGTTATATGTAGTCTGTAATAATTGGTTGTTCATTTTGGAAAATTAGTACAGTTTTTAGACCAGATTAGTAATGTTCCTGGCGACATCTTTTTAAGGAAAATTTCATTTTTTATCACACGATTGTAATTATAATTTTCTACTTTTAATTAATATGTGTATAATATTTGTTTCATATTAAAGAATACATTTTGGCTAAAACAAACAGTAACGGTATATTTATTGAAGGTATATCTTTGTGAGTCTCTGTGTTAGCGTCATAAACTTAGTGTAGGTCATAAAGTTGCGGGGGACTATTATTATTGGAGGATAGTTTCCAGTGAAGAATTCGCGGTAATAAGAGCGGGTATTAACGTTCCCAAATATTGTCGCTGTCAGCCAAGCGCACCCTTCGCCCAACAGTATTATTAAAAATAATTTCTCATTTTTATTACCCACCCTTAGTGCTCCGACTATAAATGATTACGTTATAAGGAGGACTACGGAGCACAGATTAGTTAGACGTATTCAAGACATGTCAATATGATTAATGAACTAACAAGAGTGTGAGGTCATTGGTAACAAATACTTGATATACATTTTAAAAGGTATATTCTCAACTATGATAATAATCATTTTTGATGCATTTTATAATTTGAATTATTTCTGTTATTAATTATCACGTCCCCAAGTTTTTGAATAAACTCTTTAAGGTGCTGAAATTAGGTAAGCGTTTGGTCATTTACGTTACGTATTTTTTTAAGCTTTTTAATTTTAATACCAACCCGGTAAGACCTATAAATCAAAATTGATTAAAGTTTTACAGGTACTGAAGTGTTTTAGACATGTAAATATCTTTAATCATTAAAAGTGTTATAGGGAAAAATCCAGCTATAAGAAGAATTTTTTTATTCATTTTTGCTATTGTCAAGAAATTAATAAACCAGTATGCACTTTTTTAATAACACAATAAAAAACGCTTAAGCGACCGACCGACCAATTCGTTGAAAAACTTAGTACGTGACTTATATTTTATTTCAAACTTTTTCTTATTTTTTTTTTCTTTGCCAAATTTAATTAAGATCTGTTAAGCCGTCCTGAGAGATACCTAACAAACATCCATCCATTCATCCATCTAAACATTCGCATTTATAATATACTATCTTTTTTTGCCTGCGACTTCGACTGCGCGTATTTAAAAAAAAACTTAGTGGTCTATGCCTTCCAGACTAGGTTCTATATGCATGTCTAATTTATGGAGACTCGTTAAGCCGTTCTGGGGATATCTTCTAACTAATGTCCATCCATCGTGTCGACATTCGTATTTGTAAAAATACTAAATTAGTAATTGAAACAAAATAGTATGAATGTACAGTTCAATAAGTAAAATGCCTTGGCTTATCAAATGCTTATTCACTTTTAAAGAATTTTATACTTGATATAAAAATAAAAAAGTTAAAAGAGTTTAGGACATTGTATGATTTTTATTGCTATTTCGTGATGGGCGTGTCAGAAGTGTGTCCGCCCAGAGTGCCGAAGCGCAAGTCAGAAAATCTCCTCAGTCGCTCCCTGAACGTCGCGGAAAGTGCACTATTGTTTAGTGACCAAGTGCGCGCTCGTGTAGTTTTTCCGTGCCACCCGAACAATCATGTAAGTACAATTTTAGTATCAAATTCATAAAAAAATCGTATGAGGAAAATTTTCTATTTTAAGTTATAAAGTTAATATTTGAAAAAAAAAAGATTTTTTTAATTAATTAAAATAATGAAATATTATCTGATACGACCGCAACAAATATTAATTTGTTCTAAAATATACTATTTTCCTATTTTTAATTTAATTATAAAATTAAACAATTTTTTATTATGACTAAAATGAAAATATAAATTAAAAAAAAATAATATTGAATTAAAAGAACAATTATTTCAAGGAGACACTCGAGTTTATTTAATATATAATTCTTATTTCTATTTTCTTTTTTTTTCGTGTAAAAAACAAGTTATAAAAGCTGTAATTTAATTTACACTTATTAATTTATCTACGATTATCCATAATTAACAGTTAATCCATGCAGCCAAAAATATAGTATAATTTAGGGATTTTAAATAGTATTGTATAAGGATTGCTTAAATTACAAAATCTGTCGTAATTTTTTTTCACATCATGAGTTTTTCTTCACGAGAAAAAAACACGCATTTGGATTTCTTAAATAATCTCTTAGTGCGGAACGTTTTTTTTTCGTAATAATATTGCAAGTCTTAAAAAATTATAATTAAAAAATTTAGTACCAATTTAAGAAAACCATTTTTTATTGGAGTACTATTAGTTTTTACATTTTTAGAGACATTTTCTGTATTTTGTGGGAATGAGAACAGCGTGATTTAAAAACATAAAAAGTAATTATTTTAATCAAAGGAATTTTCTTCAATAGGAAAAAATCTTAGAAATTATATAAGATTCATTAAATATTAATATAAATAAATTTATTGCATAACAAAAAATTAAACATAGAAACCACTAAAAAATTGTGCATAAATAAAGACATAAATAATCATATCACGAATTATCATGTGTTAAAATAAACACGTTATTTTATGATTTCATTTAATATTACAGTTTTCTATTACTTTGAAGATAACTCAATATTAAGTTTTAACATAAATAAAATACAATAAAAATACAGAGTGACCGACACAAGTGGAATTAATTCGAAGAAAACCTATATTATTTTAACAATTATTTACAAAATTATTTTCAGGTTCGGGAAGATGCTAGATACCGAGTTAAACATGGCAGGGATCGTTTATTTGATTTATCAATAAATGGTAATCGTTTGAACATATTATTGAAACAAATATGCTCTGCGAATTGAAGCTTCGATTATATTTTACGTCGTTTAATCCGTTATTTATTAAATTATAATAGTTATGAAAACCAGGACCAGCGGATATTATAAAAAAGAATTGTAAATGTATGGATTGGCAAGTCTCACAGAAATGCAATGCATTTGCATTGCATTGCATTGCATGCATTGCATATGTCTATGGGCAACGGTCACTTCGCTATTTCTGCGATTTTAGGTTGCCGCTCGCTCGTTTGCCACCTTATGATATATTAAAAAAACAAACGTAGAAGACTGCTTTATTTAAAGTCGGTATAAGCTTGTCTCGATTGCTCGCTTAATCATATATTGAAATAATTAATCACTTAATAAAAAATGCCAGTATTTGAAAAATTTATACTATTTTTATTTTTTTTTTAATTTTTCAAAATGTGCGAGATTATATTAAATTGCATATTTTTTCAAAATGAACGAGATTATTTTTAAATACTGTGGGGAAAATATAAAAGAAATCGTGGGGTGCCAAATTCCATGACTCAAAGTGAAACGCGGGATGAAGTGTAATGAAGTGGAAAGAACAATTATTGAATTGTAAAGTTGGCCACATTGGCCACAGAACGGACGGCGAATGGTGCCGAAAAGTCCTAGTAGAGTAGAGAGGACGGGTCGACGCAGCGTAGGTAGGCCTCCCGCACGATGGACCGATGACCTGGTCAAGGCTTCGTGCGGCACAGGAGCGGGCATTGTGGCAATCGATGGGGGAGGCCTACGTTCAGCAGTGGATGAATTTAGGCTGATTATGATGATGATGAAAGTTATATAAAGTATAAATTATACTACATAATTAAAAAAAAGTAATGTAGCAGCGAGTAGTGTTTTTAAGAAGATAATTTACAAAGGTATACATTAAATAATCTTCTCAAAAACATAACTGTAATCGGCTGTACATATATTGACAAATACCGTGTATTTGAAGTATTTTAAAATTGAGATTCATGAATTAAATTGTGCTAAAAGCATGAAATAAACATACCTTTTCCGACTTTTACCATATCTATTTTTTACATCTCGAATTTTAATGATAAATCATAGAATTGACCGTAGGTTGTGTTTGTACAGCAATATATCCTATTATTTCACCCACCGACCGACCAATTTACATTGGCCTCTGACAAATAGATTGCGATTGCTTGTAATACCCTAGCCTTTGCTGTTTTGATAGCTTCCTATGCTATTGTAAATTAATGGTATTTTCCACAAAGGGAACATGGCTAAGCACTAACGTACGGATCGCTTCGTTAAGCGACAAAATGACCGCAACAATTTCATTGCTTTGTCTGTTTCAAATCTACGGATAAGTAATACCTTTACGTTGAAATATATCAATCGCTTTGTGTTATTACAAAACTGATTGATGAATTAAAAGTTACAAATTACAAAGGTCAAAAAAATTAAAAATAAATAATCAAGAAAAATGGTTGGATAATATCATAATACAGGAGGTTAAAGAAATACAAATAGACATTTTTTTAATAATAAAAAAAAATCTTTGAAGCCATTTAGCGCACACACAAGTGTGAAGTACCTATGGAAATGAGTGTGTTTTAAATCCATAATTTTTTCACACGACTTTTCCGGATATGCCTTATAATTAAGTAATATTTATCAATTATTTGATGGTTTTTTTTTTCATTTAAAATAAAAATATCTACGGGTATTAAAGAGATGTATAAAAGAACGATAGGCAATGATTCTTATCGGAGCACTTATTGAAAAGAGGGTCGAATTCCTATCGCGCATAAATCAGGCCTCGTTGTATTTCGTTCAACCGCGGCTGGTTTCCTTTTTATTACCCACTTATTGGCCTTTTACAAGCTACTTATACTTATTAGTTACCTAAATTACATACGCTTTATTGACAATAAGAGTGAGAATTAGCTTTTGTATGATTAACACATTTTAATTACGAAATAAAAAGTTCTTTACTAACTACATAGAACTTAATACATGTGTAGACCCCCAAAGTAATCTGACCCGTACGGCATAAGTAAAACTAAATTACGACAGCTCACTAGAGCCCCCCGGTCAACGTCAAAAAAATTTTTTTTGTAGTATAGATGTGATATAATTATTTCTTTTATATCATTCTATGAAACAAACCGCGATCGTGACACCTCTCTCTCTCACCGTCCAAGATTTTCACTGTAGAAAAACATGCATAAAACAAATGTTAAAACATTCTCTTATTATTTTTCTTCTCTCTTTTTCTCTCTTATAATTTAAAAGAAAAAAAAGGAAAAATGATAAAGCGGTAGAAACTGATGATAAGTATGACAAGAACTAAACATTATATTGAAGATATCTCTCGTATTAAAATCTGAAACTGTATACTGTAAACAAGACTTCGAAAATAGTTAAAGGCCTCCGTGCGAGTGCCACCATATGTATCACTTCATAACGTTTACTTTAGAGCGTGTATTTATCGCCGGCCCCGGGCGTACTATTCTTTTCCCAATTGTTTAGTTTCGGCGCAACAACAATAGACCGGATAGCCGCCAGTAACGAGTGCCAACTGCTCGCACCCGGAACTCCTTGCTACTGATCCACTTATCATAACATTAAACCCACTGTTTATCACTTGTTACAACTTACACATATCTCTTTCATTTACCATTTCGTTACTAAACATATTCGTTTAAGTAATACATTGAAGTACGCACCATTGGATTAAGTAATCAAGCCCGTCTAATCAAGGCTGGTACTGCATCAAAGAAATACTGGCAGTGAGACGAACAGTACGGCCTTTTGACTACAAAGTAACTTGTGCGTATTGGCAGTGCAATGTGGTCGTTGTGTTTGCATTGACGACGATCTAACGTTCTAACGCGCCTCCGCACAAAGGAGATGGCTTCTGTTTACTTCCCCGATTGATTACGACAACAACGCCATTCGAACCATTATACATTGGACATCAAGACTAATTGGAAATTCAAACGAGCTGACGCCGATCAGGAGGCGCCTGTACCGGACTGCACTGATTGCAGTGAACCCACCGTCAACATTAGCTCAAGTCTACAATAGTGTTAATTGAAGATTTTCACCTTAAACCAATTACACTGTACACCAACACCGCATATACAGAATCCTATTTACACAATTGTTGTCACTTGGTCGTGGGGTAAAATAATGAGGCATATAAAAGTAATAAATATTTTCAGTCCTCTGAAATATTTTATCCCATCCCAACATTTTAAGGCCTATTTATCTGATATGTTACAAGTACTTCCTTATCTTGATAGACAAAATCTGGCTTAGGAAATAAAAATTATCGACGTTTTTAAAGAAAAATAACCAATGTATGCATGCATATAATATTGTTGATTACCAGATCATGTCAATTAGCACTCAACTTTCATACTCAAATCAATAGCAATTATTTGTTGGACAAATGGTCCCATTAATTTGTAGCCTCTACCCACCCAAGTGTGGTCACTCGCTTTTTAGTTAAATGCGGAGGCGTAATACAATTGTTTTCAAAATAAACAATTTTATAAGCATTCTTGTGTGTGCGGTTTGATCGCTTTCAACAGACGTAATTCCCGACTATTTGTTTGTTTCTTTTGTAAAACCTGAATGATTACTTTCCACGAAACTATCAATACGGCAGCCGCTTAAAAGTTGTTTATGAGGTCGTTAATATTTCTTTTTAATGGGCTTATACAACGACTATTGTATTTTAATGTTGCGATGTACAACCCATACAAACCTATATTCAAGTAGACTACAGAATTTGCTTCAAGCTCAACAATTGTTATTAGATTCCAGACGGTCATTTATTTAGTTGTTTCTTTAAATTAGAACAAATTCTTTTTTTCTAGCAAATCCGACACATTTTTCTATAATAATGTAATTAATATACATCCGAATGAGACTGTTATACAAATACTTGATGAGAAACTATTCGATTTTTAAATCAAATTGAAATTTCTTATATCTATGTGGCTGTGCGTAATTTTACTCAGTATCTATAACGAATAGCGATAATCGTAAAAGATGTTTATAGAATTCAGTCATGGAGGGTTTCCTGCACCACATGGCGCCTCAGTTCCTGCACCCAGCTCTGCAGAGCTTCGGTTGTGGCGCCTTCAGGCCCATCGGCGCTGCCTTTCATCCCTTATATCCGGGCAAGGCATTTGCAAGACATCTGGGCGAACAGTACGCCCTAGGACATACCGTCGGACAAGCTCTAAGGGTATATTCAACATAAAATATAAAAGCAGACAGTGCGAAATAAGTTTTTAGGATTTAATCTTTTAGCTTTGGTAGATTACTAAAAATTATTTCTTTTATCCATTTTAACTAAACTTAAATGCACTGATAATAACATTTCAAGATTCAACTGATGACCGAATCGGTAATGAAGTTGATAAATTTGATATTTATATATGGGTTCGTATATCAGAATGTTCGCGACGAGACTGGCACTCCGCCGCTGTACCGGCACAGCTATGTGGCACGCGATGACACGAGCTCGCCCGGCTCCGCCGCCTCTGCCTCTCCGCGCCCCTCCAAGGACGACGAGCCTCCCGCCAGTACACCGTGCACTGACTCACACGACTTCTTTTCCCGTAAGTCAATAATGCTGACCATCCCCGTCATCTCTACAAAACATATGACACTGTTTTGCTAGCTTTATATAGCTACAACTATATATTCTATTACTTGAACAATTCTACCTATGATGTACTCAAAGCAGGACTGCCAGGTCAAGATTAAGTGATTTAGCTTAAGGAAGCATTGTGTATGAACAGCTGATGGTGAGCGGAAGACGTCTTGCGGTGTTTGCGGCGCGCGGCTGGGACCTGGGGTCGCGCAGGCTCACTTCTTGCAAGAGCTGCAGCACCTGTACAGCTTAAGTGCTCTCCCGAGGGATGCGGCTGTGCCCTCTACCCATTCATTACATCATCAGGATGAAGATGCTCGCTGGGAGGTAGGAGTTCAACATACTTTAGAAATTAAAAAATGTATAGCTGCTTCGAGTTCCATTGAGATGAATTCGTCCATTATAATGGACAAATAAAATGTCCTGAATGCTCCCAATTCTTATCATAGCATACCATGTTTAGACATATCAGCGTATCCGCGCAAACCGTCAGCGTCGTCTGAAGCTACGTACACGCAAGCGGCACCACACGGTGGAGAGCATGCTCGGCTACGAGCTAGAGGAGGAGCGGCGTGAAGAACGGCCCCGGGAGCCGCGTTATGATGCTGAGGATGAGCCTGTCGACGTTGAGGGCGACTCCCTCGGTTGGCCCGAAGCCGCTATCAATGTCGATGGTATGCTAAAACATGTAAATTAAAATCACGTTATCGTAAAATGTACCTTTCGAATTCCACAGATAGTCTACTTCTTTTTTTTTTTGTTTATTAGAAGATATTTTTCCGAAAAAACGACGTTGAATTTATATAACTATTATTGGTTGTGACTAGGTAACCTTTTGTATATTGTCTTCTACTTGCTTTCTTTCTTTTGAAGTAGCCCACGTGTTGTTTTTTTTTTATTTTAGATAAAGATCAGCGAAACGATGGAGAAAAGCTGCACATGAGCTATACTGAAGACTTGGAGATATCGAGCACCAACGACGCGATGCAATCGCCCGAACGCGTGAGGTATTTTCTATCTACAAACCTACAATTTAGTGATTTCTCGGAATATGTATTCTTTTCGTAGCTGATCGATTAAATATGTAGGTATAGGAAAGAGACTTTGTAATGGTTCGTTATAAAATAATATAAAAAGTTTTTACACCCAATATCTAATAACTCACGCATAACTTAGATATTTATGCAAGCTAAAAGAAGAAATTTATTTGAGTACATATCTGGAATAGGATTGAAACACCAAAGCCGCTGCCGTTGGAGTGCAGCAAGGGGGAGCCGACGGAGCGGCCGGCAGAGGTGTCGACGTCGGAGTGGGCCCCGGCCGACTGGCCCGCTTTGCAGGACCCCTATCTCCACGCCAGGCACAAGCCCGATGGCGAGAATCTACCCTCCTCCACCGATACCCGGAACTAAATACAACATTGGATAACAACTCAGAAACAAAAGATTACTCAATGCCAATTAACCACTCAACCACAAATGGATACTAACTCAACAACACCTTATTAGTATCCAAAGTTTAATAATTAAAATCTTTCATAGTTTAATTATTTTAATTCAATATCAATTTATTAAAAAGATCATAATTATTAATTATCTATGTACATAATTTTAAAATATTAATTAATTATCAAAAATAAATTAATTACTCACCGTTAAGATTTAAAATTATAGAAAGATTGTAGCTTGATACTTTGTCATTTATATTAGATGGCAGTCTATTGTCTTTTATAATAGTAAAAAGCTTTTCCTATTTGTTTCCAAATAAAAAAAATATATAAGCCATATCCTGCTTCTGGAGTTTAGGTTAGAGATAGAAAAGGGGAATGCCCATATATCTTATCTCAAGTTAGAATCAATGTATAATATTAATTAATTCTTTTTAATATGTGTATTTCATATGTTGATATTTGAATATTATCTGTCTCACTGTGAGTTTCAAATGTCGTAAGAACTGTACAAAAACGATGAAAGATAAGATAATTTTTTCAGTCTACAATCATAATAAAAGCGTAGATAAAATTACACAGTTTTATCTCCTAGACTTTAGCAAGATATATTCGGTACCTTGTTAAAAGCTAAAAACGGCAAGTTAAATGCCATTGTTTTAATAATAATAGAGTACCCAATAGAACCCCATGTTTAAATACATCCGTGGGTTTCCACTGCTGAAACAACTGGACAAAAATATATAGCCAATCTGCCAGTGGAAACCTTTCCTAACAATTTTAGAATTGTACATATTATCCTAAGAGCAGCCTATAATTGATTTGATTTGCAATTTTTAGGTATGTTTCGTATTGTGTCTTATTGTTTTAGATTTTAAAATGTGTAAAACACAAAAATGCTATTTCTATTTTAACCACTTGGGTACGGATTTATTTGAGAAAATATTTGCATGTGGAACGGAGATAATTTTTGTTCGCTCGGAGTAGTATTTAAAGGCATCTTAATGCATTTTATGTATGTATTTATTTCTAAAATATTTTAAGTTTAATTTTTGGTTTGACGTCTTAGACACGTCATCCGCTCTTAAGGGAAAAAAGTGAATGACGTGTCTCAGACGTCAAATGTACCCAAGGGGTTAACTCATTCGTGCTAAAAATTTTAGATATTTGTAATAATGTGTAGTGAATTTTAACTTTTAACCATGATGCTTAGTGTTAATACTTAAGGGTCCATAGGGTCATGGTATATTAGCACTACGCTTTTGGAACAACTATGAGTGTTGAGGACGCATACGAGATTCCGTACGTACATCAATGTGTACTAAAGAATTTCATAGTATGAATAAAACAACTATATCAAGGGAAATATTGCATACATTGTAATCATACGAAGTAAAATGAAGGCAAATTAAGGTCTTTAATTCTCCTATATATTTATAAATTCATTAAATATTACATCTTACATTTCGGAACCGATGGACCCTTACGATTAGAATAAATTTATTAGTATACTAATTCATTATTACTATAAAATTATCAATTACATGTTGTCTTGATGGATTAAAATTAATAAATGAAGTTTCATTTCGCCTTCCTTGACTTAACCGATTTTTCTACTAATAAAGAAAAATGAAGTTTTACGGAAAGGAATGTTAACATCTAAGAAAAGACATTTTCAACAGTAATGCGGTCATTTATTTGCAAATTTACGTTTTTTTTTAATAAACAAAAGAAGTTGTTAATGATTAAAATCAGCATTATACATTGTCATCATTTCTTCTTATACATCATTTATTACATGCAAAATAAAACTGTTAATTTTCAAAAGGAATCAAAGAGAATAATTTCAGCGCGGCGGCCTGCTGCTGAAGGATTGCTGGTCAATTAGATCGTCGCTGTCCTCCGTGTGACATTTAAAAGTAAGAGCTTTCGAGGGGTTGATTCTGGATAATAATTAAAATATTTATTCAATCATGACTATTATGACAAAGATAAAGATGCAAAAAATATAAGATTCTTCGTTCATAAACTTTTAATTTTGTTGGTTTTTTTATTTATGTATACTATTTCAAATAAAGTAACGCTTGAAATAGGTCATGATCTTAATGAAAGTATGAAAATATTAAATCGATCCATCTGATGAAAATAGTCACATTTCTCCAGATACTTAAGATGTAACTCTTTTCTCCGGATATATCAATACATACCTCTTCAGGGAAGGTCTGCGTTTCCGGCAACTGGCAGTTTTTAGAAATTTTCCAACGATAACATTATTAGATTCATACAATCTCAACAGCTGATCGAATGACATTGATTTATATTTCGGCAGCGTCACGGTTATTTTTCCGAGCTTCAGCATATTTAATTCTTTTACCTGAACCTAAATAAAGTTTACATATTTACATATAATAGAAAAAATAATGAACCCCATAACTCATAGTTTTATAGACCTAATTCAATCTTTTTAATTCCACCAATTTACCTCATCCTTGACACCGGCATCGCTAGTGCAATGACGGAGGCCTGAAACAGGAAAATAATTTATATTATTCTGCTATTTAACTAACCAGTAATAGTAACATAGGTTTTGGTATCCGTCGCAAACCACCGTAAACAAAATTAATATTTAAGTATGCAATAAAACATGTAAATTTTGTTTACACACTGGACAACATTAAAAAAATGTGATATCTGATAAATTTAACCATAAGACCTTTTTAAAACAAATAAAGTTAATTACCCATATGATGAGCCATTGTGGATGGAATTTCTGATATTGGTTGATTAATTTTGAGGCCATGCAAAACCTATAAAAAATAGTAGTGTATGAAAATTATTAGTATCTAGTAAAATAAATACTAGTTTGCCTGGTAACGACCGTTTTAAATTATTCTAAAAAAATAAGCTTTCCATGGAAGAGCAGAATTACAATGACATGTAGACTTTATAACCGTAGAGTTTCACTGTCGTGGCATTTCGTCGGTACATACGAGTACCGTCATCAGTGTGAATCTACATGCGTAAGATTCAAACTTTATGACGGATTTTTAGTTGGACGTTCATGCATGTTGGGTGCCACGTGTGTCCATCGCTAGTTGATGTAAGCATCTGCAGAGTTTTGCCTTGAAATTTTGTTCTTCACAGCGTTATGTATGAGGTTGCGAGCCGTTATAAAGTTTGGATGGCACTATACCTGTTGAATGTTTAGGCCCACATTATGCGACGGCGTTGCCGACTTGGATGTCACGAAAGGTATGTGCGCTTTATTTGTGCTGGGTTCATATGCCTTAGTGCTCCTTTGCTTAGACCGAGACGACACCGTCGGTAACTCGTAGCGCCGCCGCACCATAAACTTCATCACTTTTCTTATTTTTTTGCTCTATATAAAATGAAATTAGTTATATTCTTAGCAACTGCTAAGAAAGACCGACGTTGTACAATGTACGCTTTTGACTAATGTCCATTGGTTCATTAGAATAAGATAATTCTGTTTCGACTGTCTTTTCATTATACCAATGATTTTAAAATAAATAGGTGTACATATCCAACTCAAGCTCGGTTAAGCAATATTCATAGAATAGCAAAAAAATATTGGATTAAGCTCTACCAACTGCTTTACCAACTACTTAAGATAGGTTACCAAATTGTAAATAAATCAACGCATAGGTAAATTTCCATAAGGAAATAATCACCCACCCTTTTAGATTCGTCTCCACTTTCGGTATAACTTTCAGCAACAGGAGCAGGTGCGGTTCCTCGCACGACAGCGTAACCTGAAATAAATGAATAAACATCTTAAATATTAGCTAACGGAAAACAACTGTTTCTCTGAGTCTATAAAACGTGGACAAAAAATATTTAAACAAATATTATATGTAAAATGATTCTTCGAAATCTTAGGTATAGAAGTAACACCAATTTATCGACCTGATTGACTTTACTTTTTAATTACGACTAGATTTCAATAGATCTGCAGTAGCAACACCTATAAAACAAAATAATCGTAAATTTTAATGAATTTATACAAATATCTCAGTCGTATTAAGAACAATAAGAAAGGTTCTCTTTTGACATATCAGTATTGATACCAGTCATAGATCGGTGTATGTAATATATATTTTTGGTTAC
Source organism: Papilio xuthus (assembly GCF_000836235.2). Classification (NCBI taxonomy): domain Eukaryota; kingdom Metazoa; phylum Arthropoda; class Insecta; order Lepidoptera; family Papilionidae; genus Papilio; species Papilio xuthus. The sequence continues at coordinate 5,594,630 of NW_013533632.1, forward strand.
CACCGCCACTATGTTTCCTTTGAGAACCAGCATAATTTTCTTGCCAAGTGTCACCGGAAGACTCGCTGCGATTTATATTGAACAGTTCCACTACAGGCCGTTTTGGATTTTCAGTCACATCACCTTGATATTGCATAACAAAACAGGCATAAAAAAGAACAAAGGCAAAACCATTCCTACTCGTACCTTCTTACTATTATTATAATATAATTTTAAGAAACTGCGATGTCCAATAGTTAGTAAAAATATTCATATATTATCGATAAGGTGATGGTATTTGAAAATAAATGACAGTATTCGGCTGTGTCTTTAATAGCAGAACCCAGTTATTATCTCTTTAAATATGCTCAATGGTTGCGTCTCTTTACATATCATTGGACCGATGAGTACCTTTTTTAATTTATATTAAAAGTCCTCGTGTTGGTCGGGTAAAGAGACAAATAAATATAATTATAACAATGATACGTACTAGGGCGTCTTCTTGTCTTATAAGTCACGCTATGACGCGATGATTTGGATGCATGGTCTGCAATAGTAAATTTTCAGATATTTTATCAAACTTTCTGAGACCACGATTGCTAAATAAGTAAAACAAGCGTCAACCGTATTATTATCTTTGAGGAAACACAGTTAACAATATGTTTTATACGGGGATTTTGGTGCCAGAATTAAGCGATGAGACCTTTACTACGTACTAATAAGTAAGCGCAACACGTTTTATTCATATTTCATGGAAATTATCTTACTTTCTCCATCGCCTCTCACGCCATTGGCTTCGTGTACCGGTGACCTATGAAATAGATTAAAATTCTATATGTTATTTCTGGGGGAAATTCATACATGTCCTGTCATCGATTGATGCCGCATGAAAGTACTACCAAACAAAACGACCACGTGACAGCTTTGAGGTTAACTAAATATACTTACATATTATTGCCTGTTTGTGCAAAGTCGTTATCCCACTCGCAATAAGTTGTTTCTTCCTTACATTGTCCTATAATAACAAAGTGCATCGTAACGTAAAATACGTATATATTATACGCAACACTTGTCAACACGTATATTTATTATCTCTTGTATTAGTTATAAATCTTACTAATATTATTAATGCGAATGTTTGGATGGATGGACAGATGGATGATTGTTTGATGGTATCTCCAGAACGGCTGCATGGATCTCGCTGAAATTTGGCATAGATGTAGAACATAGTCTGGAAGAACATATAGACTACTAAATACGTTTTTTTAATACCGCACGGACGGAGTCGCGGGCGACAGTTAGTAAAGAATAAACTTACTTTTTGGATTCTTTTTCTTTATAGTTACATAATCTGCATTGCCTTCGGACGTCTTTCCTACAGGGTTCATACCAGTTGAGCTAGAAAACAAAAACATTATTAAAAGTATTAGAATTATAGCTAAAAATTAATACCAAATTATTAATTAAAAACCATTTGATTTCTCTATGATACTTACACGTTATTGCCTGTTTGAGCAAATTCATTGTCCCATTCACAAAACGTTTCTTCCTTACATTGTCCTACAATAATTAAGAAATTAAAGAAATATGAATCGAAACTACTTCTAGTGGTAATCTTACATACTTTTAAATATAAATGAGAAAGTTTAAATCATAGATGGATCAATGTTATTAGGTATGTATAACGGCGGAAGACCCCTTCGACCGCTTGTTACTGATTTAATCAGTCCGTGTATGGTAGCCCCAAGGTCAAACTAAGCAAATAAACTTACTTTTGGGATTCTTTTTTCTTATTGTTACATAATCTGAGTTGAACTCTGACATCTTTCCCATAGTGTTGAGTCCAGTTGCACTACAGAAGTAATACAATATTTATGAGTAAGAAATATTCCAATACATATTTAATACTGGTAGTAGAGCACGTAATAATAAATCAAGCCTGGAGTGGAAGTATAAACTAAGAAGTGAGATTCTGAAAGACCAATCTTCCTCTTTTTCCAATTTACTAATTGTAATTTTTTTTTAACTCCGCGCTGACGGAGTCATGGACGACAGCTAATATAATATAAATGTGACAATATTTTAACAAAATGTAACATATTCTCACCTTCTTTTTTTCAAGTTTTTACGTCTTTTGGAATTATTAATTAGATCTGAGAGTTTTTCTTGTAATTCTGTGCATCGGGTTTCCGCAAATTGAAATTTATCTTCATGATTTGTTGCTGAAAGTTATAGATTTAATACATAATTTCTGTTCTTATTTACGCGCAGAACTTAGTATTTTAACGAACTATGTAAATAGTTCAATAAACCGTAAACGTAGTATGATATTAGCATAAATTTTATGTTATTACATTTCTGTGTGGCTTATGTAATAAAGATATCATGAAATAAATACTAGTATAAAATTTAAAAAGTTTTACCTTTAACAAGTAACTTTCTTTCTGAAAGGGATCCATCCAATAATACACCAGCTAAGCTGCTGGTACTTTTGTGGTGTTTATCTGTTCAATATTAAGAATTTAAAAATTAAAAGAAAGTAATAAAAACATATTTAATTAACAAACAAAGCTATGATATTGCCATTTTCCATGATTTCAAGAACGAGCATCAACAAATGAAAACATTGATCCTTGTGACATCGTTCAGAAGATATACGCGAAAGAATACGCGTTCGAAATGATAATGAAAGATTTCGTAGCACATGGAGTTTGACTATCGATATTTGTGATATGTACATGGGCCTAACGATCATCCGCCATATCAAGAAGGAATGCGTCAGTGTGGTGTCATACGTGCATTTTCAAGAGTACACCATTTTATTCTTTGTGAATACGCTTCACTCATAAGAGATAAGAGGATAATTCATAATAGAAATTTACATTATAAATTTATACAACATAAAATACAACTAAATATTGACCTTTTGTTAACTTTAATCTGTCACTCATTATAACTTGAAATTTTTTTTATTGCACACCTAAAAAACTTCGTTCACAATTTAAGTTTGATAATTTATTAACTAATAATTAAAAAGAGGGTTTAAAACTGATAAAAACACTAAAAAATTCATTCCGTCAAAATTGTCATAACCTTACCGGCTCGTGAACAAGATAGGATCGTTTTTCTGAAAATCTATAAGTACATTAAAGCCAATTAAAACGAAATTAAATTGTCAAACGATACTTTACCCAATTTTAAGACAATCCAAAGAGTTTGAATGTAATTTGCATTACTCTATAATGTTACATTTCTGAACATCTGCTAGAAACATGAAGGGGGATGTTTAAATGTGGTTGAGTTAGCAGCAGCCATTGCTTATGTATGGGGTGCCGTAGGCCAATTCGAGGCTAAAAAAAGGGAAAAGGTGGAATCGAGGACGTAGGAATAAAGGTCATTGCAGGGTTGCAGATGTCTCATTACGTCACACACACACCCCCTAGACTAATTTATTCAGTTATATACATACATTTTTGTTGTTCGTTGTGGAATCGCTTTGGGGCGAATACACTTTGTCTAGGGGAGATGACGGGGGTCGTACATCAAACTAAATTACGATAGCTCGCTAGCGCCCCCTTTCAATAGTTCATATTCAAGATCCTAAGGTAGGTTCTTTGAGAACTAACCGCGATAGCAGCGCCTCTTACAGGCTAAAATATCTTGTTGCACTATACATTTAGGATTTGATATAGGTCATACAATGAAAAAAAAAACTTAAATATTTGACTTATATTTATTACATCAATATAAACATAATCTAATTACAAACCAAATGATGAAGAAATCCAATACATTATTATAAATTCCAATACATCAATATACACCTAAATCTAATTAAAAACAAAATTATGAAAAAAAAATCCAATACATATTCATAAATTAAAAATATTCCAATTAATAAGCAAATAAATTTCATCGTCATCTATTATCCTTTATTATCCTTAAGACGGAATATAAAAATTCTAAGGTACATTTTAGTAGAAAATTAATTATAAGTTTTTATTTCTATTTTAATTAATTGAAACTACTCAAACCGTGTTCTTATTTATAAAATTATAGTAATGGAAAAATTTCGGAAAACTCCATAATAATTAATATCAACAAATATTTGGAAATCAAAATTTTGTATCATTAGAAAATTGACAGATAATGGAATTTTAGTAACTATCCATTTTACTCCCATTCATTTGGGAATATGCAAGAACTTTAAAGTTGTCTTAACACATTAACTGCATGTTTCAATGCGCAATTCTTTGTTTTAAAATAAACAATTACCTCTATCAATTATTAATATATTGTATTACAAAAATGCAAAAGAGAAAAATTCTGGTCATTAGATTTAAACCTAAATTACAGTATGAATAAAAATTATCATGTGAAATTTTGCCAATATATAATTGGTATAGGCACATATACAGGGTATAAATTTTAGACAAACTAATTTTTTGCGTTATTCCAAAAAAGTATTTATCAGACTATCTTGTTTACTGCCGAAAAACTAATTTAAAAAAAATATTTTCAAAACTGTCTTATAAAAACAGGCAACTGTTATAATAAAAATATTACAGCAGTGTAATCTCATGTTTATAATAAAACCACAATTCTTTTCTGTTTAAATTAACCTACCACAAATATCTTAAATAAACTAAGAGTTTTATCAACTACAAATATCCAATCAGGTTCAAGTTTATTACTTCTTTAACATACACTGAATAGAACATTTAATTAAATCTATACCGGTTCAAATTTATACCCTGTACATATATTAGTTACATGACAAATAATTCATATTAATAATAATAAACATAGTCTAGGGAACAAGTATGATATAAGCACTAATATTATTAAAAAAAGCACTTAAAAAAAACAAATGCGGAATTACAATGTATTAAGAACAAATATTTTTTCCACTTCAAGAGTGTTGTGTAATACTGTGAGAAGAAATTCCCGTAATACAAAAAAGGTTGTTAATACTACATACACAATAATTTCAACAATTACTGAGCCAAGCTCTTGTTCAAACATTTTCAACTTACTATCATAGATTTATAAAAAAGTTGTCAATTTATGAAAATTGCTAATCTTGTACATTATATAAAAAAATGTTATCACTTTGAATCTCACTGTTGTTCCCTAGACATTGCTTTGTATTCTTAAATATCAAATATTGAAATGCTTCATTAAATCCATAAGAATTATAAAAAATACCCATGTAAAAGTGAATATTATAATATATAATATAATTAATACAATTAAAAGAATAGCTACAGCTATAGATCCGTCCAACAAACTTATGTCCCAAATTAAAAGTAAACAGGACCTAGCCAGTAACTAAACACCAGCCACAATTTTACTATTGTATGATGAATACCAAGTACATTCATCTCAATACTTATTGTAACAATTTAAGCTTCATCAATGTGCTGAGCAAAATTGTGCATTAATTCACTGATTCAAGCAACTACAGTTAATTGAACATTTCATATGTTTGCCAGTTTCACACAAGGGCAGAACAGTGCGGCAAAACAATAGACAATGCAGTACTCCTACTATTTGATTACATAGTTAGTGTTAAAACAATATCAATACTGCACTACCTTGCTGTTCTACCCTGCATTAGACATGGCACTATCAGTGTTCAATGACAATACGAAGGTGTTAAAAAAGCACTCATGCTATTGGCCGGCGAGCTTTGCAAATGGATTCTCACAATCCTGGTTAAAATTTATCATATACATTTAGTGCGTACTTGCTCATCAAATATAAGGTCCGATAAGATATTATAATGTTATGATACAAGCAGTTAATTGCAGCTGTAATATTCAATATTTTTAAATATGGCATAATATTTAATAATTGTTATTAGATTATAAAAATATGCTGAATATTACAGTGATAGCTTATAAACATTTGATAGCTTTGAGGGTTTTAACATGTGTATGTTATTTAACCGCACAAATTACAGAATCCTGCATCCCTTTTTCTTTGGTGGTTCCGGAGGCTCCAAGGCAGCAAGAATTGCCTCATCAAATACATTTTTCAATCCTTTCTGAAAATCAAAAATTTGCCACTGATATACTTACTAAATTGAAAGACAAGATCCATGTTAAAAAGAAGTACTTGGAATTATTATTAACAAAAACAAAATCAAACTACAAACTTAAATCAATTTAAAATGCAAAGTTGTTTTGTACTACTTCTGATGTAGATGTTCCGTTATTGTAAGTTTCTTCATAGTACCATATGGGCACAAATTAAATATAAGTTAAAGTATAAGACCTTCATTGATAATCACTAAAGAACTTATGAAATAAACAGTTAAAGTATATTTCAAATACAAACCTGAGTCAGAGCCGAGCATTCCACATATTTTACAGCCTTGAGCTCTTTAGCGAGTTTCTCTCCTTGTTCAAGAGACACTGGCTTCTGTTTTATCTTAGCCAATTTCTCCATAGTTGCGGGATCGTCACGTAAATCTATCTGCGTCCCAACCAGCAGGAATGGAGTCTTTTGCTGATGATGAGTTATTTCCGGCACCCACTAAAATATTTTTTTATTATTATTATAAAACCAATGTTATATGCATTACCGAAAAGTATGAAATAACATGTATGTTTTTATCGAAGTATTCCAATTGATTCAACATTACCTTTTCCTTCACATTTTCAAAGGAGCTTGGACTCACTACACTGAAGCACACAAGGAAAACATCTGTTTGAGGATAACTCAAGGGTCGTAGTCTATCATAATCTTCCTGACCTGTAAAAGATTGACTACATTAAATAACATAATATTTTGTCACAGTATAAGCATAAGACCATAGACAAAAATCAAATAATAATGAATAGTAACTTAAAAATAAAGAAATAGAGGTGCTTCACCTGCAGTATCAAAGAGTCCCAAAGTGTATGGTTCCCCACCAATCATAACAGTTACGGCATAATTATCAAAGACTGTTGGCACATATTCTGATGGAAACTTGTTGGTTGTGTAGCTGATCAGAAGACACGTTTTACCAACAGCCCCATCACCAACTACCACACATTTAATAGTCTGCATTTTTAAGACTTTAGAAATTAGTGATATTTACTTCAATAAAGCCCTTGTTTTTTTTATTCCAGTTATTCTCCTGTCATAGCCTCACAATGGAGACAAGTACCTGAAACAATGCATAAAAGTACTTTAAGATTTTGTTCAATTTCTTGAAGTCTGTTTCTAGAAACATACACCGGAAACACAAAATAACAAACATATAACAGCAAATACAGATATAACATAAGCAGGAAACCAAAATCATTCATTTTAATTAGCTCAGCGCATTTGCATCAAAATAATATCATATACAGTTGAACATAAGAGAGAGATATGGATTAGAGATAAATGTTTAATAGCGAGTAAAAATATTGCAGTGTCTTTGACTCTCACTTATTGAGATTTAATTGTATTTATAAATTAAATTTGATTAATGGTTTTTTCTCTTACTAAACCTAACTTAAATAGTCTTTAGAGAGATGTCAACTGTGAGCAGTTTGACCGTGTATTTTATTGTATAAAATATTGAGATAATATAATAGTGTTATTTGAGTGATTGATTTGTGTTTTAAAATGCTTAAAAATTATAATCATATAGTTATTAAGTGCCAGTGCATATATTTTATTTAATTACATTTGTAATTGAAACATATAACAATTAAAATTTAAATAAACAAAGTCATATTTAGTTGACGCAAACTGTACAATCATTATAAACAACAAATTGTTGTTCTCAACAATTTGTATTCTTACAGATATCCATTGTTAATATAAACACAACTTGTAAAGAATTTTATACCTATATTCAAAATGTAATCTCCTTGTGAATACTATGATACTTATATTAAGTACCAACTTTTAGTCTAAAGTACTATCTAATTATTCTCAAAACTATACAAATTTCAAATAGCCTGATTGCCCAAAAGCCAATTTCGCCTACCTGAAAATTATGAATTTAAAAAATTCTTTCCCAAAAATATAATTTAACCCAATTAAACTCTATCGAAAATGATTGCTGATATGGTTAGATGACTACTTTCATGCTCTACAGTACTCAGCAAGTTTAAGTTAAGGGGTTTGCGTTATATGTTTGATTTAACCTACGGATCTTTGTTGCACTCATCTTATACGGACTTCATATCTAACAAAGAACACAACAAGTTTTGTATTCCATTCATTAATAATCTAAATTAATGATAATAAATGAATAAGAACTCTGTTGTAGGTCATACATAATAACCCATACTTCTTCTGTATCTGTTGTTACAGTGGAAGAAATCTAATAAATTACCACACATTTAAATTTTGATTAATGTCAATGACAGCTTGTATTATCTATTGAGCATAGTTTATTTTAAATTTTTGATTCTTCATAATTAATATAGATGATTTAGGCTAAGAACAATAGCCTATACCTTTGGCAGCAATTTAAAAACCAGCAAACACCACTATTGTCCTAAATTAACCAGCCGATGTAATGCTTACTAATATTCGCAAAGCCAAAATAACACGATATGACAATGTAATACAAATGTAAACAAAAATGCACAAAGAATTGTCTAAAATACAAATAAAGTGACACGGTTATTTTAGTTAAATTAAGCTTGATAGTAATATCGCTTCACAATAATTAATTTACATGGAGTCATTAACGAGACTAGCTAGTCATCGCCATGCCTTCTTGTCGGATGCCATCATAACTGTTCTACACCGCATTCCATTGTACAAATACACATACATCTCATAAATAAACGATTTACAAAATCTACATATGTCAAAAAGTTTACAAACCACTATATTGTAATCGAATCCTTGTATATAGCTTTGGAGAGAAGTATTTCTTTACATAATCACGTCACAATATGATTTGACGTCCATTTTGTAAAGATAGAATACCATCTATGTCGTAGCGTTTGAATGTCATCAATTCTTATATTATTCAATAATTTTCTTACCTTTGTTTTAAATCTTCAATGCAATCAACAATTACTACCTGGCCTTGGAATTACTCTAGATATTATAACTCATAAACTACGCCAAGCTATAACTGTCTGGAAATTTAGCGACTAGCGACGACTCAATACTACGTTTTTCAAAGTTGCGCCCCTAGCGCCAACGCACTATAACCACACCTTTTAATTTTAATTATGAGAGTGTTCAAAGAGTAGCCATAGCATATACCAAAACCATAGATCATGTAATAAGTGCAAAGCTTTGCTCAGTGTTACCAACATAGAACATTTTCGAAGAAAATGGATAAAAATAACATTTTTTTTGATCGTTGTTAGTTAAACTATGGAAAATGGTGAATTTTTACTGCCACATCACCACTATTGAAATGTTGTTTTCTATGTTTTCCCATAGAATTTTATGATTTATACAAGTTCGTCCTGTGAAATTTCTCAGATCTCGAACTTGTATTTTATTGCGTCAGAAATTCATATAGACCGACACGGACTCATGTCTTCCGATGGGCATAAGTTAAGCTAAATTATGATAGGTCACTAACGCTACATTTTCAATATCAATAAGTTTCAAAATCCTTTCAGTACGGAGCCGTTACTTTTTTTTTTCTTTTGCCATTTTTTATGCCCAACTAAGTTTTACATATTTTACAGCGCTTCGCTCACCGGCTTAGATACTCTTATTTGGGTCTAACCGTTATACATAATATTCATATACTGTTTGGTTCAGATAACGTTATACTAGAGTTTTATATCTTAAATTTTAACAAATCTCAAATTGAAAAGCTGGGGAACTTGGGAACACTAGTTATAGGTCATACTGACAAAGAACTTTCTTGTAACTAAGCTTCAATAAAACAATATTTTATAAAGACATTTTAATAAAAAAATATTTCCACCGTTATATAAAATAGTGCTTTTTTTATTCTCCTAACTTTAAGGCAGTACCAACATCACGCATTAACATCAACTTTGAGTCATTCAAAACAATTTAATTTCTATTAAAAAGCCATTTTATCTCATTGGGGTAAATAGGTAAATATTTGTCGTATCACAAATCTTAAAGTTACGAGAATACAAAAAGAACATAGGTATAGAACCATAACATGTAAGTATAACTTCAATTAAATATTGCTTTAAGTGGTGTTTCCATTAGTTACAATTTACTCAGCCTACTTTACGGACTGAATTAAATTAATTATTGCTAGAAAATTTTAATTAGTTATATAAAAAGCAAACAGTGCCTTATATTAATTTGCTATAAAGGCTTTTAATAATACAAAAGGCAAAAAGATTTTATGGTATGTACCATAAAATTAGTAAGTATTAGAAACATATATTTAAATTTTTCCCGTTGAATTAATCAAGAAGGAGAAAAAAAGTCTATTAACTGATTTTAAATATCTTTGTGATGACAATACTCCTCTAAATTGATGACTACTTACTTATTTTCCAAATAACATCATTGCTCATTTAAATCAACATTGTATAATTATTTTATTTTCAATTGTTTACTAATCTTTTACTATTTACTCATTTTGCAAATAACTCTGTTATAATTATTATTATTATAGTCATAAGATTTAATATTAAAATTTATTTAATTAACATTATCATCTTTAGTGTTAAGACAAAAAAGTATTTGTAACCATAGGTTTTTATTGTCGAAACACTTGACATGACTCTAAACCACATTTTCATATGTGGCTTTAAAGTGTAACATATCTTCCTTTTTACATATACTTTTTTGTGTTCCTTCAGTGAATACCCACATTAAAAATATTGCTAAACATTTAAACACTTTATTAATTTAATGAAAAAGCTATGTATTATAAAATAAGATTGTACATTTTCAATAATATATTTTCTTCTATATTATAATTAATAACAATAAACATTTACTAGTACCGGTTCCCATTTCACTAACATTATATTAAAGTATATAGTATGTTTTCATTACATCACAACAGGCCAATATCCGTTCATAAAAAACAGAATATATAATATAATCCTAATCATCAAATATATTGCTCATGGATCGTGCATTTAAAAAACAATGCACACACTGCTGAAAAGTTACATAGAAGCTTAAAAGCCAAAATTTAAAACATTAAGAATACAGCAATATTATAATTAACGATTTAAATAACAAATATGTTATTTGTGATGTTACGAAATTTATAGTCATATGTTAAAAGCGACTTCAATTTCCAAATCAATTATTTATAACATGTATAACTAGTATTTAAATTCAGTTTAATTCACATAACAAATTATTATTTAATCATACCACATAGGGCACTATATAAGACAATAAAATTGTATAAAAATACTTTAAATCTTCTAAACAAAAAAAGTCTTATTGATATGAATGGTAATAACCATTTTAATATAATGATGACTTTCTAATATATTCATTTGGTCATATAAAAATTGCTTTATTATAACACTGTTTGTGTAGCACTAAAATCATTTTAATAGTTATCACAAAATCATAATAATAATACTTTAATATTTGTTTGAATAATGTGTGGCGATCTGATTATATTTTGTAATGTGTACCAATGCTAAGGAGATGGGAGGCCTAATGTCTTTCTTACGAGTTTCTCCGCTATTTTATTGAATTGTTTGCGATCCTCCCTCCACATTTTGGCAGCATCAACATTTGCTCCACTCTCATCGTTGGGTTCTGTAAAATATTTGATACCGGTTAATCCATTACTTAATTCGTTAACTTCTGTTCTGTAAGAAAATGAAATTAATGTTTTAGTACACATGATTCAGCAGTGATCTACGGAATGAACTTCGTGATGCAATTTAAAATAAATAAAAAATAATTTTTAAATATACGTGGATGTAGTCGCGAGCGACAGCTGGTTATAATTTTTTTTTTTTGAAGAATCTCACCTGCTAACATGCTGACTACTGACAGAAGAATTTTTTCTACACTCTGTACGGGTGACCATCTCTCTGCACTGCTTTCATAGCCCATCGGGTCATCACCCGGAGCATGTAGAATGGAAATGCAAACTCTCCCATCAGCATATACTAAAAATATAATATAAAGTATCTTAATATACCACTTAATGTGATAATGTTATCTATATATATATAAAAGAAAGTAGTGTTAGTTACACTATTTATAACTCAAGAACGGCTTTACCGATATGTCTGGAGAGGTAAAAAATATAAATTGGTGAGGAGGTATCTTAGAGCCAGGAGATGGACATAGGATAATATATATTCAATTTTTTTTCGAATTTATTCCTTGAAGAGTTACTTTTTATTTAACTTACTAATATTATAAATACGAATGTTTAGATGGATGTGATGTGGATGGATGGGTGGGTGGGCTACAATAATTAAGTTTTTTTTATATATCCACGCGGGCGGAGTCGCGGGCGAGTAGCTAGTAAGTAATATTTTAATGATTGAAATGGAAAACTGATGTATCTGATATAAATTAAGTTTTCTAAGAAATGTAATGTAAGTCATTATAGAATACATGGAAATCTTAATGAGAGAGAATTGTGTTTAAATGATTCATAACATTCACTGTACGTGAATTTGAATACAATTTCTTGTTTCTGTTGATGAAATATCTACAGCTATACCTGCAAAAATACATTTAAATAATATCTTATTAATTAAGAATAGAAATGTAATAAAATATTTTTTTCCAAATAAAGTTAAACAAGAAATAATTTTTAGTTGTTTGTCTATCACAATGTTATGTTTATGGAAGATATTTATTATGTAAAAAGTTGTAACATCCTTAAAAACTGGCTGTAAAAAAAACTGTTTTGTTTTATATTAAAAGAAGTAAGTGCAGTCTATAGGTAAAATTACCATATTTATAAAAAATTTAAGGCATCTTTCTAGACAATAATTCTATTAAGATAGCATACAAATGAAAAGAATACAAATACCATAGTATTTAACTATTCTTAAATCTTTATATTGTTATCTTGATTTTTTATAATATATACAGGTATTATAACATTGAAAAGTTCTCATTAGATTAGATAATTATTACAAATAGTAGGCACTTACTATTAGGATGGAACATTTCACATATAAACTGCATTTTCGGGGGACTTAAAGGATAATCAGGTGGAAATATTAATTTTGCAGGAAAAATTCCCCCTTCAAAACATGTCCCTTCTGGTCCTCTATAAAAGAAAAGAAAACAATGAACAAATTAATATGAAAATATCCGCCTGAAAATCAAATTCTTTTCATGAGGTTAACTTGGGGGTCATGATGTTTCATACCACCTGTACTCATTACTAACTTATATTGAGACTCCAGGTTTCAGTGTTTTCTTTTTAATTTATTAAAAATTTTCTTATATCTTATATTCTCAATAACAACAAAACATCATGCTAACCACAAACAAAATATTTTATACATCCCAACAGAAACGGAATAACTGTTTATCTGTTATTCATGATTTAATATAGGTCTCACCACAGCGCCATCTGTTAGGTCATCAGAAAATAGTGTAAGGAATACACAACAAGATTCCAGGCGCTGTACAAAATCTTTTCTCATAGTACTGCACAAGTTTCGGGTAACTCTCCGCTTAGTTTATTTGCACAATTATTTACAGCGAAAAATAAGCCTTATTGATTTGAAATAGAGCTTAAATTACATGACCATATTTTCATTTAAACAAAAACAAATTTATGATAATTTATTAAACATTTTGTATTGATATTGAAATTTATTGAATTTTGGTAGTTCAATGCTTGAGCACAATTAAGGGTGAATAACCATTGGATCAAGCTTTGTATTTACTAAGAATTGTATGTACTATTTAAATGTTAATTACACTTACGTTATTAAGGCCTCCCACTCAAAAAAGTTCTCCTCATTTATTGGACCAGCAATAATACCTTCTGGAGGATTTAGAGTTAATTCTGAAAAATTTATAAAGTATACATAATTAAGATAAAAAACATACCTTTAAAATTATCTTTATATATGTAATAATTGAATGACTAATGTGGTGTGTGTGGTTTCACACACTTGCTTTCTATTGCTGCAACAATTTACATGTGGTGTTTTTTAAACCTTACATATATTTTGAGTGTCATTTGCAAGTATCTGTGATTATATAATACACGTGTGGCAATTTTACGTAATTGTAATACATATAAAACATTGGAAATAAATTATCTTTATGATTGCGAATACCGTTAGGTTCAGTTTTAGAAAGTGAAGAGGTGTTTTTTTAGTGTGTTAATGTAGATTTAATATTTTAGCGCCATAAAGTATCACATTTTACTACTTGTGTTTTGTTTCAATTTTAGTTATAAATAAATATTTACATCCCGTACTTACGTTTATATTCAGCCATAAGACGTCGCAAAGCAGATCCTGCCATGGTTTAAACTTAAAAATTCACATGAAAAACGAAATTGTTATGAATGATCACCAATACATATTATGTAAATTTAAACCTGAAACAATTTTTATAAAGTTGTTATTTTTATCATTTTCCTGACAATATAATGTCATCTAATAAAAAAAAATATGTACTCGTTTCCCGTTTGCTGGTTCGATTTCGATGACACCAGATGACACGACTAACAACCAGTGTTGCCAACTAAAGGCCAATGTGACGTTTTTAACGTGTCACGTCATCTCATGACGTAACACGTTAAAACAATTTATTAAGAAAAATTAATACGCAAAAATATTTTTCTAATACAATTCGTGTGTAAATTAATAAATATTTGGCTACCACATACCTATCTATATTTTAAAATTTTAATTATTACCAAATAAATACCACAGAAAATTGTTATGGTAATAATTGACCAGGAATTAATCAACCTCTCTTCTCTTTTGATAAGTTTCATAAAATATAAAAGGATAGAAAGAATATCTATGGATAAAGGTTATGTCTTTCACTTTAACTGATTGCCTGATTATCGATTTAATTAAATTTTACAAATAACTAATTTACTTTCTATGAAGAATATATGTTTAAAATATAATTTTACGCATTGTTAAACCAAAGGTTAGTGTTGTTTATTTCTTTTAGAACATTCATTGATATAAATACGTTACAATCTAATTTTTTACTGTTGTTAATTATTTTTAGTTGTTTTATGAGATTTGAAACTTTTCGTAAAATTTAGATTGCACAAACATTCAAATTACAATAAAGCGGTCTTTTCCGTCGATTTCGATTTAAATTTTTCATTTAAACGGTTTACGGACGGTTGTATTTTAAAATCATAAAGTTTACCTATAAATTTATACTTATAACTTTTGGCAAAAAAGATAGTAAAAAGCAAATATTGTATTAAGCGAAGGAAAAATAGCGATAATATAACGAGTGATAAACAGTATCGAAATTTACAACAAGTGGAGACCAGCTGTAAACAGGACATCGATAGAACCAGGGCCAGTAAAAATTGTTGCGAAAATAATTATCACAAGCTTATGGACAATAGTTTAAGTAAATAGTAGTAACCTAAATTTGTAATAGAAAAATGTCTAAATCATTAATTTTATATGTCGTGATATAGGTTATAAAAACCTTTACCATTTACCAATTAAATATATTATTAATTTATTATTTTGTAGAGTAAAATAATAAATCTATGATGCATACTATTTTTTAAATTAAACTAGCATAAAGAAATCTATTATCGTTTCTTTAGTTTAGTAACTAAAATGATACTCGATTTCTTTGTGCAAGTTTAACTTTAAAAATTAATATAAGCATACACAGTATTTCATTAACTAATTAGACAACAATAATTATTACTTTTTTCTTTTTAACTTCAATTTGAGTAGAAACTACTCAAATTCTTCACAACCTTTCACAGACCGAGAATCTTCAGGAAACAAAAATTTCATAATAATGTGGAAAAGCGACGCGATCAATAGTTTGGATTTGGCCGAGGAAAATTGTGTTAAGATTCCCAACCTTTCTAATTTGATTTCAATGGTGAGAGAATCTTGCTAATTTAAATATAAAAATTATTCTTTGTAAATCGTATAAACTAAAGAACTCTGTTTTACTCCAACGTTATGCTTAACCACAAAACAGATCGAAATTCGGTTCTCGCCATCGTGTAGGTCAAAAGTTTAGTATTCATTAATAGACAGCGTAATTTTAAACTCGTAAAAAATTGTCTTTATTGATTTTGACTTCATCGTTAGAACTATATATAAAAGTCAGCGATGGCAATTCTTTTACTGTTTTGGCACAATAACCATTTTGCTTTAGAAGAAGCAAAAAAATATGTTATTTGCGTCGCTATTTTTTCGGTTTTAATACTAATCCTTATCAAAATAAATACCTTCCTTACCAGGGAAAGTTTATGGACAATAAAATTACCTTTCACAGTATATAATTTTGACGAATACTTTAGAAGATATGACGATCACAAATAAGTAGCGTAACCGAAAAATAACCTCGCGGACCGGCCGCGCCCGCGTTTACAATGTTGTTTCGGGACGGAACATCAGAAAGGAGATCAGAGTGATTAGAGAGATCCTTTGCCACCCGGGCGAAGCTGGGGCGACTTGCTAGTAAAATAACTCAACGGAAGAACCTTTTTTTACATTAAATAAAATAGTCCTCCACTTACCCTCTAGTCCTTCGGCTATTTTAAAATGGTTCTTCGTAAATAATAGACAATTGTTACACTGTTATTTAAACATCATTTAATTTTTTTATATAGAAGGAGGAAAATCCACGTTACAATTGTAGTTTTTGCACCAAAGCATTCTGTAATGAGACGGCAATGCGAAATCATGAAAATTTTGACCATCTTCCAAGGGCATTGAATGATGAATCTGATCAAACAATTGCGTCTGCACAAACAAATGATCAGGTATAAATTTCCTGAAATAAAATCTCTATAAAATAATAAAAATAACGCTAATTCCCTATTATTTATTATTATTTATTATGGCTATTAAAGCCAGATATTTATGTAGATAGGGAATTGGCAGAATGTAAGCCACTAAAAGAAATATAGTTTTTTTTCTTCTCTTATGTATAACATGTAAATTTTGTATTGTTCTGTTCATGCGCCATTTATTTATTGTATGGCCCTCACACAAGGCAACGGCATTTTCAGGGTGTGGAAGGACTTCGCGGATTTCAATTTGTGCCAAGTAACTTTGAAGATAACAAGGAAACAACTATCGTGGATGGAAACAAGAGGTGTTATTTTAATGAAAATACAAGTTACATACTTTTAAAAGTTGAAGGGGACGACATAGATTCGAACGCATTGAAAGGATACCGCCGCCCCGGTATATTAAGACGCACACAAATGAAGCAAGGAAGACAGACTGTTGACTTAAGGTAAATATAAAACAGAAATTTGTAAAGTAGATGGTATCGTCTAGCGATTAAAAGAAATAAATTAAATTCACCTCTATCAAATTTTTATAGTCAGACTCAATCCTGTTCACTTTTTTATGCATACATACATACATACGTCTATTAATAAAACTTTAATCAACATTGTTATGAATTGTCGGTTAAAGACAATATTTTCTACATTATTATTTTGCAGAGGTCCCTTTACTTGCTCTGCAACATTGGCCCTAAGACCAGACCTTCAATGCCAGGAAATGTTTTTTAATTGTTGCGAGTACTCCCTGCACTATCGCGAAGAACACACAAAGAGGCGGAAAGCTGCCTTGCGTTGCCAAGTTTGCGAGAAGAGTCTATACAAAGAATTTGAGGAGTCAAAGCCTGCGGGATTACAAGAAACAACACCGACGATGGCATTTTCTTGTCGTATTTGTGGGGAAAATTTTATGACTAGTTCCGATCAAGAGGAACACAATCGTATATTTCATATGAAAATGAAGCCACATCAGTGCTCTATCTGCGACAAGCGATTTACGCAGCAGGGTGGGCTGCAGCAGCACATGCGCATGCACACAGGCATACGCCCCTACGAGTGCACCTTCTGTCCGAAAGCATTCACACAGAAAGCTGGCCTCGACCAGCACATCCGCACCCATACTAAAGTGAAACCGTTCAAGTGCGTGATCTGCAGTAAGTGCTTCTCGCAATCGGTGCATCTACGGCAGCACATGCGCACTCATACCAACATCCAACCGTTCGAATGCCGCGTTTGCGGACGCCGATTCAAGCAAAGCAGCCACCTCAAGTTCCACATGCGCTCGCACCTCGATGACGGTGACGTTGTCATCGACGTGGAGACTTACACGCACACCGTACTGCCACAAAGTCAGATGGACTTTTTGAATATCGCCAATTTACAAGAAGTGCAAGATGGTGACACCAAGTACTACGAGGCTAAGCTCAACGAACCAGGGCCGCCCACCGCTGCAGACATTCGTTCTGCGTTACTATTACCAAACAATTATTAACCTTCCATACTCAGTGTATTTTGATTGGCTATTTTCTCTTGTCTGAGTGTGGTTGTTAGTGTATTTTTTACTATGAAGTAGTTGTAAGCGAAGTTAATGAAAAAAATGTACGTATGCAGCCAGTAATGCATTATCGCGACTAACAGTGTGTTTGATCTCCATGTTTGTGGTATATTTTATAATATCGGTTCCATTTTAATTTCCACTAGTAATGCATCGATAACAAGTTCTCGTATTATTAAGTGGAGAACGATATTTTTTTCAGTGGAAACTAAGTTGTAGGTTAAAACAATGTTACTTTTTTGCAATATATTTTTATTAATTATTAATTTAGTTTAGTTTGGTTTGTAACAATATATTATAACTTAAGAAATTAATAATGGCGTTTTCTTTATAGTACAGCAATAATGTTACCGTTTTTGCTATGAACTAGAAACTACGAGAATAGAAACTTGTTAAAAAAACATATTCGAACAAGAAAAATATATGTTTTTGCGGGTTTTACATTTCTCTTTATTATTCTTGCATAATGTAATGTAACTATCACTGCATTAGAATTCAGATGAAGAGCAGTATTTAGACAAAGGAATGACGGAGTCGTCAAAACACGGACGCAATGAACGTGTGGGCGCGGGGCGGTTACATTTTGGTGATTTGTATATTGTGTTAGAGCCGCGTATGGCGCTCAAGTAAAAACAAAGGGAACCCGCTGATGGCTGCATCCTGACGATTAGACGTCCCTTTGTCCCGATTTCATCTTTATACCCGTCTCCGCCATCATGATAAAATTATCACGACGTCTTGTATGAATTTTAAATAAATTCGAGATTATGGGACAGGTCAGTCACTAAACAATTAATGCCTTGCTTTTCCCTTTTATTCATGCAGCTTATTAAATATTAATTTAATTAGTCATACAAAATCTTATTATATACCATCTCGTTAACTTTTTAACTTCTGTTACTCTGTTAGTGAAATTGAAATCTTAACTTCGTTATTTTAAAATGAAGTGCAATGTTGTACGAACATATATCTCACACAACATTTATCTGTTGAGCGATTGGGCTGCCCCTGTATTTCGCACTTAGAGTTATCTTTTCCCGCCAGACATGTTGTAAAACTCCTAAGTTTTTTGTTAACGTCCATGCCAAGCCAAGACCAACTAGTAAGTTTTTTAACCTCGACCAACGCACATGTGGCCGATGTGCCGAGCATGATTTACATTTTGTTTACATCCGCCGCCCGAGGGTTAAATGGTTACCTATATCATATTGTGTAAGGGTTACGTCCAAAAATGGCCAGCAGTACCCCACAGTTTCTTTAAATACTTTTAAACAAATTAACGAACATCAAGTAATTAATTCTATGTCTACGCCAACTGATTGTTTCTAGAACTTCTTTTTTGTTAACTAATATAGAGAGAAGACTCAATACTCGTAATCTCTTGTGTTTTCGCAATTGAACTTCAGAAAAAAGAAGTTATTTTCTTTATTAAGTTTCTGCTCAACTCAAGTTATAACACAAACTAAAAACATATTCTAACAATTTCCATGGAAAGAATAAAGTTTAAGATCAACGTAGATCCAAATGTAAACGCAATAAATTTCGAATTTCATGGCCGATGCGGTGAAAATATTTCTTTTAATGTAGGCATTATAATAGTTCTTGTTTTTTAAGTATTAAGCGCTCAACAGAATACTATAGGCACGATAAGCCAATTCATCTTTCAAGTGTAGCAAATATAATTCATTGTATCATAAATTCTAGTTCAATATGATTTATTCTTATGAATCTGTACAATATATACTTGCGGTGGGAAAAAAAATATGTCTGCAATTTCGCACAAATAAATGTCTAGCAAAGAATTTGGAATCAAAATATTTAATAATATTATAGAGAGATAAATGCATATAGTTTATTTGTAGTTAGTCATAAATAAAAACGATTATTTCTTTTCGTATTGACAATTTTATCACTTACCTCAAATAACAAATTTATACGTAAGTAGGCGCATCACAAAATAATCTACTAAGTCCATTGTGTTAGAATAAATACTATGGTACAAGTGATTTCTATAGAGAAAAACCGATAAGTATTTCGTATTTATCCATTAACCTTCGAAAGTTTTTGATCTGTGAGCTTTCTTCTTTAAGTCTTTAAAAAAGTTGTTTTTAGATACTGAGAAACGTATCTCAATTAAACTTGTCTAGCCTTTCGTGCGGCAAAGAACAAAAAGCGTTTGGACCGTTTCGATGGCCGTAAATGCGTTTAAAGTCGCCGTCGGCAGTGCCTATGTTTACATAGTCCGGTAATGGATCCTGTTCATTGGAATGTAGACGTGGTGATGATATACGTTTATAGCGACGTTTTATATAACACTGTATTGTATATATGTATAGATCGATGCAAGCGAACAATAGAATATTGTAGTAACATCATTCGGAAAAATACTCTGCAGCGTGAAAAAAATTATCTGAATTGTAGAAAGATGTTAAATTGTTATTAAAGGAGGAACTTCACTTGTTTGTAAGTAATAGAAACTATACGGATGGGATATAAAATGTGTAAGTATATAACATTTTTAAAATGAAATCGACCTATAATAATCCGCGTCTATGTACGTCTATGGCACTATATCTTTTGATATAACGGATAACTGTCAAGCCTTCAACACTCCAACTTTCCCCGATGAAATGTTTACGTAGCGCGCTGCGGGCTGCAAATGAAATCGTTGAAATAAATCTAGTTGCCGCTTCCTGAAGTCTGTTTCTTATTAAAACATACGCCTCGCTCACAAAGCAATGAGGAGTAAATGTAGGCGCGCACGAAAAGCTGCTTCAAGGCGCGAATTGGTGCCAACAGGGTTGCCACATCTAGACAAAATATGTATAAGATATACAAGGCTGCAATCAAAATATTTACTTACAAAATTATTCTTAGAGAATAGAAACGGGCTAAGGGACACTGCCATAAAGAACTGAAAATTAAACTGATTTCGATAAAAAAATCAACATGTTAACGACTTTTTATGTATGTCTGTTTAACTGTGTGAAGCCGAGACATAATTCTAGTTTCTACCTAGTTATTGATAAGGTTACAATTTAACTTTTTTAACTCTTCGCAGCAGCAAGTACACGTAAATTAGTAGCCCTAACGCTGCACGCCTGGTACCCGCTGACGGACACTACGCACATGGCCACTTCGTCATAAAATGTGATTTGCGATCTTTTCTTGGTTGCCAGCGCATGCATCTTTGTGATTCTACACATATTGGGGTAAGGGTTGATCAGATAAGTGTCAGCGTGTTATAAGCTTGGGGTTATAAAAAAATAATTGAAATTTCCCTTTAAATGAAACGTCAAAGAAAAAAAAATTATTGTAAGGTTCCACTGTACTGACATTTACATTTCAACATATCGTCATCCCACATATTCTATTTTGAAAAACAGAGGCAGCAATATGTCCAACACAACCAAAGAGTATAATAAGTATACTATAGAAAGAGGGGCAACTCGCACGAAGTCGTGGATCCACGGCGATTGTGGCGCTCCATGCGTATAATCGCTGAACTATTTTTTTTTTTTTTGGTATCTATATACGTAGGCACGCTTATTTAGCTCACTATAATAATAACTGATAAGTGGGAATCTAATTTATGAAATTAAAATTGACATTAAATCAATGTTCAAAAATAATACACCCACTTATCAGTTATTATTATAGTGAGCCGATATCAAGTAGCCTTCTATGAAATACCTCTATTAAAATGATCCTATTATTATTGGGGAAATAAAAACAAAATATTTTTGTATTTTTGTACATTATTTATTATATTTCTACATAACTTAATTTTAAATCTATGCAAGTACATATACATCAATGACTTTCAAGATATCAGCTCAATATTTTAATATTTAATATATATATTTGAAAATTACATTTACGGTAATAAATAGTATAGCGCGGTCACAAAAAAATGCATACCCTGTAATTAAAACCAACCCCCAAAATATTTTCAGTCACATGCAAGCTGGCAACTGGCAATTTGTAGTTATTTGCGAGTTTAAACACTCTGAACATATTCTCTTACAACATAGGCAAGCAGATTTTTCTTTACAATAAAAAATTACAAATAAAAAAATATATTTTTTACATATACACACATGGACCCACCTACTAATTTCAGACACATCAGTTTATGGCTCTATAATTCCAGTGATTGGCACACATTTTCTGAACTTCACTGACCTTCTCTCAGGAAGGGGGAAACCGTGTATATGTGCACCTACAACAAACAAACAGACTGTGATTTCCTGTCAAGTATAGGAACTGATATGTAAAATGTATTAGAAGTAGGGCACCATTCAATATGATAACCGGAAAGTATAAATCACTGTGGTGCTAAAAACTACACCAAAATACGAAAATATTTAAATGTTTAAATGAGTCTGACGTATGGGAATAACATGAAAATTTTTATTGAATTGTAACTTACCATAATCAGTCCATCTAAAACACAGTTGCATACAGCGTCGTTTTTCACGAACACACATTTTAATTAAAAACAAAATGAATGAAACAACATTTAACTAAGAATACAAGAACAGAAATAGAAATACGAAAAAACGTAGCGGTTTGATGACACATGAATGTCTCGATGACAGAAATGATGCTTCTTCTCAGCCATGAGATGAAATGATGTTTACGATTATATAAAAGGTGGCGCCACTTTCCATACAAACCGTCGTTCTTCTAAGTTTCCACCCCCTGAACACAACTGTCACGGCAGTCGAAACCCACAGATATAGTTTTGTTGTTACATTTATATCCGGTAGGAGCGTTGCAATCGTTATTGACACTGCCAAAAGTGATAGTTAAAATCCAAATTCAAAATGCACTCGAACCAAACATACCAAAAAAAAACTTGTTTTAATTTTTTTGTAGATGGAAAAAAGTTGCAACGAAAAACTATACTGTTCATTCATCGTTCAATGTAAAAAATATGAAAAATAAAATTAAAAACATACCTATTTAAAAGACCGAATCGTAGCTATTTTTCATGGTTTTGCATATTTTATGGCAGGCAGCAAAGCCAAAACGACCGATCAACCAGGTCAGATTTTGAACTGGTACTAGGGCATCATGAACAGTTAGGATATGAATTCGCATTCAGAGGGTGTGTCGTCGCTATGCAACCTGCGAATATCGTTCTATGTAGTGGGGGTGGAGGGGGAAAAAGCTGGGGAAATGCGGGGGTGGGGGCTATTGCATCCGGTAGTTCGGCTCCAACTCCGTCATTGCAGTCGACGGAATCGCGTGGAGCAGTGGCTCCTCACGTTTCTATCCTGCACTATAATACTAGTGAATTACCTTTTAAAGTATGGGGATTATAAAGATGTTATAATATTTTTTTTTAATAATTATTCTCTACAATTAATACAACTTCCTGAGCATAGTTAATATTATTCTAAAAAGATTTTTTTGTTGTAATATAAAACTATTTATCAATGAATTTTAATTCACTACTATAAATATTTTATCGCGAATTGTCAAAGTCTGTGTTATTTATTATTTACGTTCAATAATTAAACCATTTCAATGCCATTGCGCACGGAATCATACGCAGATGTAAAGCGTTTAAAATTCCTGCGCGTCTCTCGTGAAGTAATCAAATCAAAAACTACCCACCCAAAAACGTGTAATAAGTGTTCTTTTATTATGACTAGTACTACATTGTATTTTTTTTCTAAGAATTTTTTATTTTCATAAAATAGTCGAAGTGCAGATAGAATCCATTTTGACTATTAGGTTGTGTCTTAAAATTCGTCTTTAGTTTTTCCCATTAAGCTAATCGGTATACCAAGCGATCAGTCAAATGGGAATAAAAATCCAATTGAGCCGATCGATCGAATATATGAGAAATTGGGCCACCTCTCCTAACTTAGGAACAGGACGGGCGAAAGATGAAGTTTTGGTACAACCTGTAACTAATAGGAGTGAAAGTATTTTGGATAAATAAATAGATTTAGTCCGATCCTGACACACCTCTCTCGTTTTTCGACGTTCACACATATCTTTGGTTTCGGGTACTCATCTTTTGCTGTATGCGTTTATTTTACTGTAACAAATTTAATAGACATTTTCTCGTTCTTTAAATGTTACCAGTAACTACGCTAACGTAGTGTCGTGTCAATGAATCATTAACAAAAAAAAGCATAGAATCTAAGCAACAATCCAAGACAACGATAAACTTTGTATAGACATAGTGGTTTGTCCCGACTGCCGGTTTGTTATTAAACACCTAGTTATTAGAAGTGATATAAAATATGTCGGCTCGGCGTTACATTTCACAGTACGAGATGATAAAACTTCTTTTGTCTTGCCGACATATATCATGGTGCAACTTTGTTGTTCTTTGTTATATTTTATTTTGCGATAATTTTTATATAAACGTATTTTACGTAAATTAATAGCTACTATAGTATTAACTAATACCTATTTTTTTGTCCGTAACTACATGCTCTTAAAGGCATACTGCTAGATCATCAAGCAATCAAATAATCGGCAGATTTTAAGGTGTGATGGAAATATAAATTCTTCCTGAGCGAGTCGCAAGTATTTGTATAAAAAGTATGTATACTACATACATTTTTTCGTACAAAATTATGTGAACTTGAAAATTTACGATAACAATTCGTTTGGTTCTGGTGGTCGAGAATCAATTTACACCACTCATAAATGTCTAATTGCGTACCTAAAATTAAGGCGAAACCGTAAAAACCTCAAAGATAACATCACTGGATCGTAAAAGGTGATGAATGGAGGGTTCAAGATCAGGCTACGTCCGGCGCCCGCGCAGTACGCGCGCCATCTTGTAGGCGGGGCCGCGCCCGCGCGTCTGCTCACCCGAGTGTCTCTCTCAAACTCGTCGTGCCGACGAAACGTATGCGGGAAAGAGTAAGGCGGATGAATCTTGGCCGTATCATACATAAACTTTTCATTGTGATCAGCGTGTGCTGTTTTTTCTTCTGTTTTTAGTCAGCTGGAGATTTAATGGACAAGTACTAACTCGAATATATCCTATCTACATAAGCCCACATGTTATATCTGATTATGTATGTATTTCTTTTATATATTCAATAGATATAAAACCAACATTTACAACTGTATTTGTGATGAGGTGTTAACACAACGATAAATATGCGTGAGCAATAATAGTGGCAACCGTGTTTACTACTGAAGCAATTGTTTATGACAAAGATCAGCAACCCTGCTCCCGTCTCGGCGCGTTTTACGTTTATAGATAGCTACTTAATGGTAATTAATTAATTATTTATTTATTGCAACACGGAAATTTCGTATTAATACTATTTACTATTATATGTTTTACTACCTATGTATTTAACGCTAAGCTTTATTTAAAAGCTAAACGGTATCGAATAATTTAAAGGAACCCACTTAAAAAATTAATGACATTAAAAAAAACATTATATATCTTTGCCTTGGGCTCTGGGGTCCTAAATACAAGATTTTGCTAGATGGGAATTTCGATTATAAGGTGTCAATATATTTAATAACATTTAGATATAGATAAAATAAATTTATAAAAGAGGGAGGAAAATATTAAAAACACCAGGACATCAGATATAACGTAATCACCTCTATGAATTCCGCCACGTTTGCAGTTCAAAGTGAAAAAGGAAAGAAATAATTACTACGACTACGAAAAGTAAATAGGTCAATTGCTGCTGCTAGTTAAAGCAAATTTTATATTTTGTCCCTCTTACAGATTAAAGACATCTTAATAGATTAATCGTACGTTAAATACGAGTATGTAAACGAGACGAGACTTTCAACAAATCTTTTATACATTTTTCTAAAAGACTTACACGGCCCGGCTGTTCACTAAAGACTCCCAGGGGTACTCGTCAAACGATTTTAACACTTTACACACCAAAATAAGATACAAACTTGAGTAGATACGTTTTTTCACAATGACTTCCACGACGAGCATGCTACAGTCATATGAATCACTAGTCACATGAAGTTTATATTACAAAAGAGCACCTTATCACCCGTGGATAAAGATAGTTTTTGTAAACCGACGATCGTTTACACGATACTGAGTAAATAAATCCGGCAAGTTTAATGCAAAACTTTTGGTTTACGCTTTATGGTAAATATTTGGTATACGTCGTATAACTGTTTTATAGATCTAGTAAAATGTTTGCTTTAATTGTGCTAGGTCAAGAGCGGCCGTTCGACAGGCGTCCTTGCGACGGATAAATATTATTGTCTAAGCGGGTTTTCCGTTCTTTAGTGTTTGTACGTAAATGTTGATGATACAGGCTGTGGGCGCGGGTGCAACGACCGCCAGCGGACTGCTGCCCTCCACTTTCACCACAGACTCCACCTGGCTCTACCATGGATTTTGAGGAGGACGTCGACAGGTCTAAGCGATGTCCACTGGAAAGTATATTCAATAGGCTCAATAATTGTCGTCATATGTGACAGCATGGCACCTAAACAATAGCGCAGTTTGTTGCAATTTTTTACATTTATGTGTAGTATTTACTAAGCATGATCAATATACTGCTTACTCGAACATTGTCGCCTCGTAATGTAGCTAACGTACATAACTATAAGGTGTAAAGTGGAAGTTGAAATCATTGGTTATCGTAACCAGTTCACGTCAAAAAATTAATTAAAAGCATTTTCAAAATTGCAAAAGATTAAAGTGTGCTGAAAAGCGTGGGTGTGGCGGGGAAAAGAAGACGCATAAAGAAGGGGTAGGAGGGGAGCGGCGCGGTGTGGGCGGCGGCGCCGCGCGCGCAGTGGGCGGCCGCACTGTTTCCCGACACGCGGCTCGACGCGCACGCGCCCGCGCACGCATGAAGACCGAAGACCAAACCAGCGAGGAGGCGGCGCGCCGCGCGCCCGCCACGCGCAGGCAAGAAAAGCCACCCTTCTCTTACATAGCTCTAATAGTTATGGCGATACGTCACTCGCCCAACAAACGACTCACCCTCAGCGAAATATATGCCTTCCTACAACAACAGTTTCCCTTCTTTCGAAGTTCCTACCAAGGCTGGAAGAATTCAGTTCGACACAACCTCAGTCTAAATGAATGCTTCGTCAAACTTCCAAAAGGCTTAGGCAGACCGGGTAAAGGGCATTACTGGACAATAGACCCTTCGACCGAATTCATGTTCGAGGAAGGTTCATTCAGACGGCGGCCGCGTGGGTTCCGGCGCAAGTGTCAGGCACTGAAGCCGCAGTTCGGCAGCGGCAGCTACCTGTGCGGGGGCGGGGTGGCCGCGCTGCCGCCCTCACAGCCGACGAGCTACGAACTGGCAGGTGGCAGTGGCTCGAACGCCGGCGGATCAACCGCCATAGACTACGGAGCCTGTGCGTACTCCCACGCGAGCTCCGGTGGTCAGCAGCTGACGTACGGGGGAGATTACTGCTCATATGGGGGGATGGGGGAGCGCGAGTGGCCACTGGCGTATAGCGCGGTGGATCCGACTTACCGGCCGCCGCCGTCGTCGCCGCCTTCTCGCCACGACTTGCCTGACATCTTACCGAACTATCAGTATGCCGTCGCTAATGAACATGGTAAGTCTTTTCTATTTTTACAGCTTTAATTACGTATGAAGATTTTATCAAATAAATATATTGAACTAGTCTAGTATCCCTAGTCCCCACTGCTTTGTAAATGTAAACACTTGATGTAAATTTGGTTCACTGAAGTGGCTATAACCCGGACTCAACGGGTGTGAAAACCATATTAACTATTATAAAGATATAATTTGTATGATTTTATTTTATTACAATAAGTTGCAGACGTTTTTATTGAACCCTTTTTCCGCATTCATCGAGGATTGCAATTTTTACTTTTTACTACCTTTAATTAATGTTAATTACTTATATTTTTGTGCAGTCCCATTTCAATGTTAGATCAAAAAGCAATAAAAACATAATATTACTACCAAAACTACTATTCGTATAAAAGTAATTTGTATACGTAAGTATACTTTAACAGTAACGAATGTCTAAAACATTATATTATCTTTGTTTTGTCAAAGATAATGACAGGGATGACGATATGTTTTATACAGAGATTTTGGTCTTAAAAACTCACAGTGAGTCAATCATGTTGAACTTGTCTAAAGATTAAGGAAATATGAAAGTATTTTTTTACCACTCGAACGGTACGACGACAGGATTACCGTCTTCGCAATCGGCAACTTCTGTTTCACGTCACCATCTCAAGTGGTGCAGCAGCTATCGAGTGCCAAACACATTACACTCATAATAATGTTCTTAACGACTTTACTAACGGTGTGTGCTAACGCTTTCAATGTTCCTTTAAACAATATAATAATTACATCCGAAGGGCAGAGATATATTTTGGCTTTGGTGCGTACATGATGCAAGACTAAAGCATCAAATAAATTATGAATACGAATAAATAAAAAGAAATTCCATAATATTTTTATATCGAATTTATTCTTCTGATAATATTAAAATGTAGAGTTGCATTTATTTTAAACGTTTTCTATGACTCATTCTGGAGATCTCAGATTTGTATGTGTAATATTAGTATATACCGATCAAATAATTTTTCATTAAAGCAAATAAAATATTATGTTGACTGCTACATATCTACAAAAAAGATAAATGGAGAGTGACTCTATCAAGATTCATGTGCAAAACTGAAGAAAGTTTTTCTTCTATTATATTACATTGCAAACGAGCAAGCAGCCATCGTAATTCGCTGAAATAGCGAAGCGACCGCTGGTTATAGATATCTGCAATTGCAGATGCGTTGCCTACCTTTAATTACAAAACATTTTTTTAAATCGAGGCTCCTAGGGATATAATGTTTACAAACTTCACTACAATTTTAATGAATTTCTTAAATATTATTACCACGATTGGTAGGTACACGAAGATAATTGAATATGGGTAAATCTACGTGCTAAAGTGCCTAAAGGTTTCGTAGCAATGCGTAGCCTAAACTACTACGCATAACTCTACGAGCAATTCTTGTATATTATGTAAATATTTATGTATGCAGTGTCGGAAAAATATAAAGAAATGTCGATGAAAATTTGTGTTAATATACCATCTATGTTTTAAATAAATAAAAGCACCACACTAGAGCCAATTACAATCATTAGAACAATTTAAAAAATTCAGTGATTCAAATACACCATTAGCACGTATATGCTATAGCATGATTTCATAATTTAAATTATTGTAATTTTTTAACAGCTTCAGATTTAACTAGACACGATCCGGTAGTGAAACTAAGTGCATTTTTTTGCTGTAGATAACACAAAATTGTGCACAAGGCACTACGGCACTCCTATGTATTAAATTTAAATCTATGGATAACTTTACTCTCTAATACTAAAGATAAAGATTTATTGTATTGCTCAAAAATAATTCTATGCGATTAAAATGTCATTTATTATTTTTTGGAATTAAAATTACGATCATAGCAAAAGTCCGTGATATACGGAATCGTGCTGCATTCATTTTGCCCGCTACAAATTCAAAGCTTAACCCTCTTTAAATTATGAACTCCGGATACATGAAACTATTCCGCGCTGTAGGTAGCCTTTCGTAGTTATATTTTGGCGTATATTATAAGAAAAACTAAAGCACACTCAGCAAGAATTTTTACAAGTGCTCTCCAAGCCATGCTTGCTTAAAAATAATGTTGAAAAACTACACAAGTTTCCAACAACAACTTTTCTGTTTTAGTCTTTACTAAAATCAAAATTTTGATTTTATGTCTTCAGATTGTTGTATAAACTCTACGGAACATGATCGCTTGAAAATTATTTTTTAATATATGCCTTAAAACAAAAATTAAAATGATTTAATTTTGATAACCCTAATCGCCATTTGTAATTAGAGATTGTGACCTCCTCTTACTTTATTATAACTTGTTTAATTGATTGATGATAATAACTTGAAATTAATTTTTAAGTTTCTATTACACTCAAAATCTTTAAGTGGTCACTAAATGAGCTCCTTAGTGTACTAACATAGGGAATCTGCACTAAGAGATTAAATAACCTTAAGAGGATTAATTTTCTCTTAGATATTTTAAACGTATAAAAAGATTTGACTTTTTTGTAAAGATTTTTCTATCGAATAGTTTTCCATATACAACTATAACTATCAGAGAACGGCGCCAAATAGTTTTATGTACAGGGAAATCATATTTTCAGAGGAGTAAACCTCGTCCGAAGTTATAAAGGTGTCCATTGTTATCCGGTACAATATATAACAGTGACGTGACGTCTCGCCCCCTAAAAGGTATTTAATACGTTGAAAAATAATTAGATTAGTAGTTCGCAATTACTGAATTTGACAGCCCTTGATAGAAAAGAAGATTATAGGTTCTCGAACATTATGATTTATAGAAGATGAAAGAAGGTAATAGATAAAGTAAAGTGAAACCTTATGTTGCCCAGTTAGAATTCATTAAATCAATTGATATTTCATGTATATTGCTTGTGTTTATTAAAATATCTGCGGGCCAGAAGAATTAGTCCAAACAATATGATTATTCAGGATAAAATGATAGTTTTATTTCTGTAAAACATATACTTATCACTATAATCTTAATAAATATCGTATCGTGTAACAATGTATACTTGTCAGCGCTTTCACTTTCATTATTTGTAGAGAGCAGAGTATTGATTCGCAAGATTCGTTACTGAGTGTGAGTTAAGTTGTTGTTACATAGTCACCAACATTGATGAAACTTATTCAACATACATTTTTAAGTACATCATAATATTTTATTTTATTTAGTTTCTTATCATTTTTTTTTGTCTAAATTGTTGTTTTTAATTAATTTACAAATTTGTTACGTCCTCTTCACCCAAATATTTAGCCAAATCTTTTTGAATTTTTTGCTATTACAAAGAATTTTATTTTCTGTATGTATCTGAGATCTCCTAAACTGTCTTATTATAAGTCTTGTTAGAAGTAATAAATAGGTAATACATAGAGTATTCACCTCTTTGGTCTAGTGTTTTTGGTGATCTTATTTAGAACAGAGAGATGTGCCCAAGATTTTTTAGTTGTAAGAAGTGGTTTTCATAAAATACGGTGTTAGAGTTTGTAGTGTCACGATATCACTCAGGTACCAGGAGTACATGAATTATGAGAAGCTACATATAATTCGATCAATACTGCCGTATAGAACGAATATTCATGCGCAGTTTGACGTCAATACAATACTTTCACTTTCAATGTGCGCAATATTGCTAGTTCCAGACATATCATTTGTTCAGAGATGCGCAGTACATCATACGAGGTATTTCCTTTACTAAAAATCATCAATTAAAAACTATCTATTATGAATAATAATTAAATAATGAGCTAAATCTTGTACAAATGTGAATATTCATTTCAATTTAGAATTGAAACATATACTTACAATTTTAAAGCGTACATAGATGTCTATTAAATACTGTGAGCGCAGCTCAGGGCCGGATAATCAAGGATTTATTGCAGTCCATGTGCGTTTCGGGCTGTTTCTTAGAAGCAGCAACACTCCCTTACGACGGTCATAAAAGCTGCGGTAACATGTGCAATGGCAGCGACTACATCGCTTGCAGCGCTGCAAGCGCTTGCTATTAGTTCGAAACGTCTGTTAAGGCAATACAGTTAAATATTCTTGTTCTCCGAATATTCCCTACTAATAGTTTTCTTGGTTTACCAATTTATTTCGCTTTTATTATTTATTAATTAATATTACTAATATTATAAATGCAAACATTTGGATGGATAGTTGAATGGAAGGATGTTTGTTAAAAGGTATCTCCAGAACGCCTGCATGTAACGCTGAAATTTCGCATAGATGTGGAAAATTGTTTGGAAGAGCACATAATCTACTTAGTTTTTTTTTAATTCCGCGAAGACGGAGTCGCGAGCGTCACCTTGTATGTATGAAAAGTCTCTTTAAATGTCCTAAATAATTTCTCGCCATAACTTAGATAATGAGTTAAGTGCTCTCATAATTATAGTCTACCAAGCTATAAGGCCTATCATTATTATCATCATAGTCATCGTAATTTAAGCCGATATATTGTTTACAAATATTAATCGAACTGAATCAACAGTATGATAGTTGTAAAACTTTGTAATTACTTGGCTGACGATGAGGGCAATGTTTTTCCCGCGTATTTAAGTTTATTTTTATGTACATGGGTTTGTAAGTATGTAAATTCATTTATGAAGGTCTAGAGCTTAATCGATTGCACAAAACATACTTTGATGAGTGCGGTGTCATAAATACATATAGTAAACATAGGCAATAAAATTTTAATATGTGCAAAACAAGTTTAAACACTCGCTACACTGTTTTCTTATTGAATCATTTTTCCATGACTTCGACTGTATTGTGAAATAGTAAAGAGTTTGATGTATAGGTCAGTTTATTAAGTTTTAATGCATCCAGAGATTGGGCTAGATTTTATCGCCATTCCATTCGTTGTTGTTCACTTACTATATCTACTGTTCGTACGAATCTCTTCAATTCATTTTCAAAAATATTGTTTACTTGTCACCCGCGTTCAAGTGGCCTCCCGCAAACATGATTCAGTTAATCTTCCATCTTGTGGGAGGTCGACTTACCCTGCGTTGACTTCTATGTTGTTTTTCAACAACCTAATGCCCATTTGGGTGTGGATATAAAATAATTTTACTGTTATTTATTGCGACAATAGATTTGAATATTTATTCGCCACTGATAAAACTAACTATTAACTTGATTTTAAATATAATAACATTACAAAGCTCTTCTATCAGCAAAGTAATCTAAGTTGTGTACGTGTTTATGTTAAAATATTTCTTTTGAAAGATACATATCAAACACCAGTTCATTTATCCACTCCCTACATTTTTGCTTAATGAAACCAATTATCATTTTAGAAATTCAAACAAATCAGTTAAATTGAAAGACACTCATGGGGAACGTCATCGAAGCAGCGTTGGAACGAATGACGTGCTTGTTCATAAAAATGTATGTAAGCACTTATCTGTATTGATAGCCTACGCCTTGTTATTTGAAGTCGATTAAATTTAAAACTAAGGCAAGTCGAGAGCGGGGTGATATGTTTCGGTTTACGCAGAGATAATGGCGTGTTACTTTCCGTACGCGCCATGGTGACTGCGCCTGCGCCGGCCGAGCGCCTGTACGCCCGTAGGCACGTATGATCTGTTTACACATACGCCCGTTTGTTCGAGCCGTTTGATCTTTATAAATGCAATAGGTATTTCAAGAATACCGACGGAGGAACTCGGACGCGAGCTTGCTTTAATGAAAAAGAAAAAGACGAGAATGATTTTTAAGAACGACAACCTTGATACAATGTTTATTCCTGGCTATAGGTGCTCCGTTTATGAGCATTTTTTTATTTAGCGTAACTGACATGTGTTTGAAAGTTTTAATTCAGTCTTGGATGTAGAAGGCGCCCGTCTCTCCGCCATTTTAGATTTCATTTTCAGCTCACGGTTAACCCGCTAAGTGAGGTCATCCTGCTTGTTCAAAATTATAACTGATACCTAATGTTTACTTGCATTCAAATAAAACTTCCACGACCGACGACAAAATGATTTAATGGATTAGTATAGAATTAAGAAAAAAATTATCAACTGACAAAGATAGAAAAAAATATTTTCTACCCGTGTTATAATAAAATTATCATCATCTATACAGGCTATTTAGGATGGTTTTTTGTCCAGAATACGATAGTAGACAATAATACCAATACTAACAAGTAACGAATTGACATATGGTCCACGAAAATAAATATAGTAAATGATATAAAAAGTTTTGTGGCTTCATCAAATTTTCAGCTTGAACTTTTGTGTCACCTGACATCACCAATTGCTTTTTCTGTGTTTATAGTTAGTTGCCTAGCACGAATATTTGCGACTAGCGCCTTCGCGTCATCGTTAATTATGTCAAAATAGTATTTTTTCGTGTTCTTTATGCCTGATAGAGGCGCTGCACAAATTTTTATATAAAGTGGTTGACAATACGATGGCGCATGTCACAAATATTCGTGCTAGGCCCACTGATACGTAAAGAGATGACAGGTAGTTGTAAATCTTATTTAATTATATTGCTTAGCCAATTAAGGTTTTACAATACTTAAAGCAGCGTTTTAACATTGGATGATACTTATACATAAGTAATAAGACTAAATAACGCAATATAGCGCAAGCAGTAGCGCTATATCGGCATCAGTTTAGAAACCGTTGTAAACGTGCGTTAAAAATAGTCAGTGTAATTGACACGGAGATCGATGCATTTTACAGTTTTAACGCGATGTGTGCGGTCCGCGGCATAGCACGTTATTTGTATGAAGCTTCTTGCACGACCCGCTCTGAAACTCCGCACCCGACTAGTTACTGTAAATACATAAAAAATACACTAATCCCCGACTCCGGCCGCCGGAACAAAATGATTGCAGTTCACCCTTTTACCCCGTCAACCATACATCTTTGTTTATCTTGTTTTTTATAGCTGTAACTCAATATGACGCAATCTTTAAATAAAATGTGACTTTACTAACCCATGGTTTGTGTGTTTTTTATTTTCGTTATTGTAAAAAAAAATTAAAATGTTGAAATTAATTCAGCCATTCAAATCGAATCGGTTTAATAAAAAAACATTTTATCTCTGTTCTTTACAAACATGTTTTGACATGAGAAATATGTTTCTGATTGAGTGTTTTATCAGTGGAATCTAGCAGTTAGAATATAAGGAATACCAAAGTTTTTAAAGTATACATAATATCAGAAAACAATGCTAACCCTACATGAAAAGTTCTTAAACTTTTTACGTGATATACTACGCCATAAAGTTTTCTAAATTATAACTAGTCAATTAATTTAATTAAACAGTTATTGAACCTTAAATTTTTCGTGGTCCATCACACCGTATGACAATGGGAAAAGCATCTTGAATATTTTTTATGTTACTCTTAAACATATATTTAAAAAAAACTAATTTTAACTATGGAAAATGAACGACTTTGACAATCAGCTAATTTTGGCAACTTTATTTCGAGTCAACTTAAACTTATTTCAACAACTTCAGGTTAACTTCAACTATTTAAAGTTGACACTAAAATTGTACATTCATTTTGTTGGTTTTATTAAGGAATTAAATTATTTTGCTTGATCTAGGATGGTTCGGAGGCGCAATACCAGATTATCTTCGAAATTTTACATCGTCCGTGACCTGAAATAATGTTCCCTTCGCGATCTCTTACAACAGGTACAAATATTTAATTAGCTGACTTAAAATAAAAGCGAATTGAGAAAATAATGTGATGATTATTGACTTGTGAACAAACAATGCCGTGTTAGGTATACAAAGGTACCGATGTTTGTCTATGGTGATAACTGTGTACGAAAGAAGATGTCGTATCCTTAGTATATTTTACACGACAATTGTAGATTATCTGATGTATTGCGTCCCGGTGAATCCTTAATGCCAAAACTAACCAAATGAACCATCGCTTTATACAGTTTAACTCTGGCAATAATATCGGAAATAAAAACTATCACTCGACCCGCCCCGGCATCGTAAAACAATTTATTAGGAGCACATAACATCAATATAAAATGAATTATCTTCTTTTTATTGCTGTAGTGACATTAAAATATTTTGACTGCCACGCGCACCACAAATATCCGGCATTCAGGATTCACATATATCGCTGGCGATCATTCCAAATAATAAAAAAGTTTATTTTGTTCATTATCATTACTTGCTGTGCGATTTATGCGAGTTCTCTGTGCGTTTTGTTGTTTTTTGTTTTGACAGTTCATTACCCTCTATTATTTCCCACCTTACCTGAGCGCACCACTTAAAAAACTATAAATCTATAGTTAAACGATGGGAGCACTGCAAACGGGTGGGATACGATACGAGTGGCCCCGGCGCGCGTCACTCATCGCCGCTCAACTTGGAGCAATTTATCCCATCGCCAAAGCCCTCGACTTGCTACCACGATCTGGAAAGTGATGACATACACCAGAACGCGCGCGAGCTCACTGAGTGCGCACTTTAATTTTCGATCACCAAATTGTAAGTCATTTATCGAAAGAAATTACACATTCGCCGCTTTTAAATCTTCGATGTAGGCGGATGGTTTCGGCTATTCCTTTATTTACCATCAAAGTTTTTTATTTAAATATAGCCGGGATCGTCGTTCATAAAATTATTATTCAGTTCGAGTACCTAACACGTGTTGGGATTCTGAGAAAATAGAAGCTCCCAGTAGGATTTTATTCCTAAAATCGTCGAATTGGGAGGTTTGTTTAAATTACGGCTATTAGGTATTTGAGTGTTCCACGTGGCCGACAACGGATGAGCGGCAGGCAGGGCGAGGCGAGCGAGTGGAGGCGAGGCGAGGCGAGAAGCTGTCGATGGGAACGCGGCCGTGCAATTATAGCTGGCCTGGGCACGGCTACACGTTTCACATGAAACATGTAGCTATATAATTTTACGCAGCCGTTACATGAATCAACGCGTTGTCAGCCAACGCGCCGTATAAGACCGCCTTTATTTTACTCTATCCTTTGATTTCGAGCAAAATTATTTCATAAAACAACTTTGTATTTACTTTAAAATAATTTCATGTTTCATACAGACAATTCTATAGTTCTGGTTAACGCTTTTTCTCATTTCTAGCCATTAGTATCCGGTATAGTTAAAACATTCTTTGTTTAATATAGCTTGTAAATGACACATTTAGGAAACCTTTACAAGATACCAATGATATCATGGCAACGTTTTCAGTCATGTCTTCACTTACCCTTTTATTACACGACTGACCAAAGTTTTTTATGTATGTGTTTAAATTCCAATGTCTCGGCCTAGAGTGTAAACGACTGGAGCTTTTTGGACGAGTGATGTATCATTCGATTCATCTTCTTCCCTGGAGCGTTATTAATAATTTTTGAAGGTAAAATAAACATTGTAGATTATTGCTATTTCGCTAGATTACTGTTTTGTATAGTACGAATAAAAGTAAAATGGGTACAGTTTAATCTCAAACGTAAGAAACTCAGGATTTCACGCATCATGTGCTATTTCTGTTTATCCGAAAAAATGTAAGAAAGAAACTAATAATTTATTACACGCTACAGTACAATAGGGAAAGGATGATGCGGTACAGTAATAAAAAAACGGTTAGTTCATTTTCTCTATAAAACAAATGAAAAAATAACTTTTTAAAACATTTGATATTAAATTGAAAATCTGAAGGTAGCTACATTGATTATTCATTTCCAAAATCACCGGCCTCTGTCAGCGCCTTACCTACCTTGTAACAAACATCCATCCATCTATCCAAACATTCGCATTTATAATGTTAGTAAGAAGTAACATTGAAACGGCAACGGCTACGTTATTTGAGAAATATGGTCCAATTTATTCAGGACTTACTTCGACGTTGTAAAAAAGGCCATAAAGGTCCTTAATATATTTACATGTGTATTACAGATATTATGAAGCAATTTACATGGCGCTTGATTCTGCGAAAGACACCTAATATATTTAATATTACCATTGGACGAACAGTAATAAAATATTTTTTTATCCAGGTGCGGCGCCGATGTTTGCAGGAATGCGCGGCGTTCATCAACAGATGCTATCAGGCGGTACGCTGACAGCGACATCTATCAGCGGCCTCGGTAGCTTCGGGCATCATCTCACCACATCCCTGCCGACCCTGCCGCCGGACCGCAAGCCATCTACCCCACTCTCGGGCCTAGGTCCTCCGCCCACCTCTTTACCACCGCCTGTCCCACCTCCTTCAACATCAACCACTGTACACTCATACTATGATCACATGATATGATCACATCACAAATTTCGTGCCGTGATTTTATTCAATCAATTGATATTGACCGTAGAAATCTCGAATAATTTCGGATTTGTCAAGACTTTGACAATTAAGATATCTTATTGTAATGCAGAAACTTTGGAGATGGCGGGAGAAATCATTATTTGTATTCAAATGTTATTAAGCTTAAGTAATACCAATTTATACATTTATCAGTCTGATTTATAATAATCTCATATGAA
The DNA here is from genome assembly GCF_000836235.2 of Papilio xuthus. Taxonomy (NCBI): domain Eukaryota; kingdom Metazoa; phylum Arthropoda; class Insecta; order Lepidoptera; family Papilionidae; genus Papilio; species Papilio xuthus. Next base: position 5,633,123 of record NW_013533632.1, read on the forward strand.
GATTGCTGTAATAAATGATAATAGTGAGAATTTAAACAATTTAAGAATATATAGTACTTATAATAAGTTTTCTATATTATATTGATTTCGAGTATAGTAGTTGTTACGTTTGAATGGTATTACATATGTGGATGAGATAGAATATTATGAGATTAATTTCTATATCTGAAGTGTTCATACACTACCTTTAGCTATTAAGATAGTACAAGAGTTTTCAGCGCATGAAATCACGATCTCAAGCAACTGACATTTCTTAAGTTTTCATAAAAAATATTTTAATATATTTCACTTACTATGACTGCTTAAAAACAAATGTGCTGCTTACATATCTTTATTTTTTTGTAATTATATGAATAAAAAGTAGATATAAAGAAGCAAATCAAATGATCATTAAAAATTTGGCCTCAACTATTTAAAGAGTTTGTTTTGTTTAACCGATAAGCATTATATTCAAATTTGTTATGCAATTTCGATTCTTTTTTTTTTAGTGTGATGTAGAATTGTATAAAAAAACAACTGACCTTTTTCTTTTTAATTGTCAAGCATATAAATAATTACATTTTAAAGCTCATAGTTTATATGAAAATATGTTACGATTTATGCAAAGAAGTACACAATAGTTTAAGAACGATATGATACCTTTACTACTTACTACATAAATTTTTAGTGATTTGCTAGATTATTGAAGATTAACGAGAAATTGTGAGTCATTTTACTTAGTTAAGACAAAACATATCTATAATTAAATACAAAGGATATTGTATGTACGTTAACATGACACAATTTAGATGTAATTTTATAAATTTAAGTTTGTTTCTTTTTAAATAAATTATAATTATGAAATGTTTTTATTTTCAAAAACTCCATAAGTATGTTTACCTAAAAAAATGAAAATTAGAGTAAGGTTTAAAAACAGAAACACTAAATTTTTTTTAAAGACTTCAAAAAGGAACTGGTTCTCAAATCGTCTGTATGTTTTGTCTATTTTTACTGATAACGTTACACTGCTGTTTTGTCCATTGGAATAACCACGACGTTGTAAAAATGCCTCTTAAATTTTTAGGCGCTTTGTTTCCTGCTTGAAACGCCAGCAAGAAAAAATCGTTTTGCGATGAATCTAAATTTGTAAGGCGCTCAATTTTTAAAATCAGTACAATCAAAGCGACCACGAAAAAAAGTTTCCACATTGAAAAATCTTTACATTATTTAATATAGGATAATCTATTTTAAGAGGTTTTCTTCTTTATTTTTTTTAATTTTATTTCTAGACACAATTTAACTTTTCTGGCAGTACCATTGCTATAGCCGTTGTATTAATTATTTTAAAAGTTATCGTTGACATTTTCAAATGTCAAACAATAATCAATGTCAATGATCAAATTTCAACTGTCAGTGCTTATGTTGAATTTTGTAAAATAATAAATTCACTTTTATCATGATATCAATATGGATGATAGATTTAAGCGTTTAATCAAAGGTTTTAAAATCATTTCGTTGATTGGTGGATGCGCCGTGTTATTAACTTATCATATTCGACAGACATGTAGATCTCTAGACAAAATTATCAATCTAAACGTCCTTAACGCGGAAAAAAAGTATACACCAGAGTATATATATATTGATGATCCAAAATTTGATTTGAAAATGGTACAAAGTGTAGAGACAAGGCAATCGGTGGGCTTATCTCGTATTTGGAAAAGTTTGAGGGATTCTTTGGCATCCAGACTTCTATGGCTGTGTCGTCACGGAAATCAAGAACAACGCGATCTCGCACTACAGCATTTAGCTTCTTTTAAGAATAATAAGAAATGGGAGTGCTTAAAACTAGCTCAAGCTCTCGATATGAACACTGCAGTGTTACTTGCTCGTACTCAGGGAGCTGATTTACGATACTTTTTACCACCGCCAATTCATGTACGAAGAGCAGCTTTATCTTCTGAGTTCATGTCTTTCAAGTTGCGTGACATGATTGTCGGCGTTCAAAAGATAAGCCCACATAGTTGTATCAAATATTTTTTGTCTAAATATTTTGCCAATCTTCAGGAGCAAGCAATGGAGGCTGACAATATTCCTGCTAAACCGGATGTAATAAGTGAAAGAGAGCTGTGTATGTTGTGTCTTGATGCTTTATATCATCATATTATATTATTTCATTCTAAAAATTATGTTGATGACAAATCAACTTCAACACTAATAAATATGGATCTGTTGCCTCGCTTGGCTGAAATATTTTTAAGATATCGTAATGATGTTGATATGGATGTATGTATATTGAAAATCCTTACTGTGATAAGTATGCACACAGTTTTGCTAAAAGATTTCTTTCAAAATGGTCTGATCGGTGAACTGTGCAGACTCATAAAATCAGATGATGTACGCTTGTGCAGCTCTGCTGCTGTATGTCTTGCAAACCTTTCTGGGGAACATTGTTTTAGACCTGGATTATATCTTTTACATCCTTTGTATAGAACAAGAACTAAACAGATGTGTGACACTCTGTTAATACATGGGTTGAGAGGTGGTGTGTTTGTTACTTGGCGCCAAAGAGATCCTAAATGTGATGCCCCTCTAGTTATAACAGATGTAAAATCTAAAGTTAAATGTGGAAAACCTTGTGTTGAAGAAGAGGTTGGTGTTAATTACATGGATCCTGAACTAAAACAGGTACTAGATGATTTTTCAGAGATGGATGAAGAATCTTTGTTATCAAATATGGAAGTTGTCTTGCAAGATATACCAATTGAGGCTAAAAGAGATTCTACATTAAATACTTTTACTGCAACGAAAAAAAGGATTGCTTTGATTAGGGAAAATGAGGATAATTGTACATACACCCATTGCTGGCCCAAAGATTGGTTACCAAAGGATTGTAATAATTTAAGAATTTTAGGAGTAAACTACTGGAGTTCCCTTTCAGAATGGTTAGAAGGTTGTCCTTTACAAAGTGCAGATATACCCACTAGAGCTATTGAATTGATCCCAGCTTTGATAGATGCCAGAGTTGGCCAAAGAAATGTGCCCATTATTTGGTTAGCCCATTCAATGGGTGGTCTTATAGTGAAACAACTTCTTATTGATGCTGCAGAGAGCCAAGACAATTTGCAAAAGATTTGTGAACAAACAAAAGCTGTTCTATTTTACAGTACACCACACAGAGGTACTTCTCTTGCTAGTCTTCCTCGAGCAGCTGATGCAGTGCTGTGGCCGTCACATGATGTAAAGCAATTAAAAGAAAACTCTCCTTTACTTCTAAAGATACAAAATCAATTCCTGACAGTTGCAGATAAATACGATTTTGAAACCATTAGTTTTGCAGAGAGTATGCCTACTTTGGTGACAGCTTTTAAAGTTCCGATGCACTTTGTTGCTCCGAATTCTGCTGATTTAGGGCGAGGTATATTTTATCAGCTACCTCTAGATCATTTGACTATATGTAAACCAGCATCAAGACAATCCATTTTATACACAACAGTTATTGATGTCATTCAGAGAACAACACATAAGAAATGTGAATTGCAGTATCCTAATATATTTCTTGAAAAATTCTACAAACTGTTTTCATGGCACACATTTTTTAGAGCCACAGGTGTTATAGATTCAATAGATGACAATCAGTATAAAGAAAGGTTTCGATGGTTTGAGAGAATCATACTTGATACCGACTAAACAAATCTTAAGAACTTATCAGCATAAAACTAGTTTTCTGTGTTGTATAAAAATTATGTAAAATTAATCATGCTTAAATTTTAAACTGTGATACTATTAAATTATTTTCGCCTGTATTTATTGTAATATGTAAACTGTTGTTTATAAAAATGTTCAATATGTTGATACCAATTTCTTGTTGTTTACTTAAGTGTTTGACTAAGTGTGTTTCACTATTGCCAAATATAACGTGTGTATTAAAAATTGCATTTTAGTACCAGTTCTAGTTGTTTTATTCTTTTGATGATAGTACATAATAAAAATCATTGTAAATAATACACAACATAATCCCATCAATAAAGAATAAGTATCCATTTAGCAAGATACTAAAACCAGCCGCTGAAGATTGAGTGACTGATTTCTTTTAAGAAGCATTTGTATTTGTTTTTACAACTTTTGCAAATCTTCTACAGTGCCTATTATACAAGAAATATCTTCACGATCAGTTTTATTGCTAGAAAATTATCTTACCGTGGGTTCCTACAGCAGTAACACTTATTTTAAAACATTTTATTTCTGTTTTGTCGTTGATCACTTCGGTGTACTCACCGCCCGTTTGACTTAAGTGGAATTCTACGGTTAATGTGTCATATACCTATTATTTTTTATATCATAAAGTGACAAACGCACGCAGCGACCTGAATCCGCAGAAAGAGCAAAATGATTGTTACCCATAGACATCCGTAATTGCCGAAACGTTGCTAACCTTTAATCGACGGAGTAGGGGACGCATAGAAATATATTTCCCCTACCTACACCTTCTCTCCTGTGTCAAATCTAATTCCCCACTCCCCCACTAGGGAAGAGGACTAAAATTAGGCTTCAGTTAGCATAGAATACAAAGATAACTGTAACTCCGTCCGTGCAGGATTTAAAGAAAAGTTAAGTTGTTTCTGCATTCTTCCAGACTGGCCGGCAACGCATCTGCGGTTCCTCTGGTATTGCTGATGTCCATGGGCGTCGTTGAACACCTCGGTGTTCCCACTGCTCGTTTGCCCCGTTCTGTTATAAAAAAAAAGACTACGTTCTACATCTATGCCAAATTTTAGCGAGATCCATCCATTCATCTAAATATAAAAACATATAAGTGGATTTTGCGGAGCAAGGGACGTGAGAAAAGGTGAAATATCTACTTTCTATATGTCCTCTTTTGTCTTATAAAAGTAGGCAACTTACAATGTCCCCTTGCTCGTTTTATCATCTTCTACTATTTAAATAAATACAAAAAATGTTTTCATAGTAAAAGATAAAGGTCACCAGACGTCCTCGGCTAGATTTCACACTAGGTTATAGTACCAGGATCTCATAAGACAATATGAGGAGATTGAACAACGGACATCTGATGACCATAAACATGCACTAACCGCAATTTACCCAGTAAATTTGCGTAGTAGTTCATATAACCTAATGATAGATGGCGCTGTACAAGAAAACCCTTTAACTTTTAGATCTTACTCTAATAAATGAGAATGTTTGGATGGATGGATCATGCATGTTTGTTTGAAGGTATCTCCGGAACAGCTCAACGGACTTTGATGTAATTTGGCACACATATAGAACATAGTATGGGAGACCAAGTAGACTACTTATTAAGTTTTTTTTGTATCCGCGCAGACGGAGGCGCGTGCGATAGCTAGTATACAAGTCTGCCTACCGCGAGGTCTTCATCTATATGTAGCGTGCGCGGGTCGAGCGAAACAAGTATTCAAGATCTCTTTATATGTCATGTTTTCCTAGTACAGATAGATAGATTCAACACGTTCAACGGCCTCGAAACTAGATTTTTACACTAGGTTGAAGTACCAGGAGAGCATACGTTACGAGAAGATTTGATAAGCGAACTTTTTAATACATTAAACAACAAAAAGATGGCGCTACGAGTATATTTCATTTGAAACATTTTAGTTTATATGGAACTAGATGGCGGTATTAATGCAAAAAACGGCTTGGCGTTCTTTTTTCATGATTATAAATTAAACAAGCTGCGAAAACGATTGTTAAAAAATTATAAAAAAAAATTATCAACAGAATTGCAGGCGAATAGGATTTTAATAATAACGATAAAATATGATGTTTTTAAAGTGCGATTTTAATACATTGTATATTAACGATTAAAATAAATGAATACATAGTATAAAGACACGAAACTGTTTCGCGTGCTAATGGTATGAAATAGGTACAGTCGGATCTACCCAGTGGGATAATCCAAACTTAGGTTGCTACTTTTTCAACATTTGTTCAACTCCGTTATTTATATCTTACACTAGCGGTCGCCTGCGACATCATCAGCGCGTAAAAGAAAAAAAGTTGCCTTTTATAACCGGGTGCATTAGCTACCTTCCCGTCCATGTCCCACCAAAATCAGTCCAGCTTTACCGGACATTGCCTGGAGGAAACGCAGCCTTGCGCACAACAAATAGGCAGTTAAAAATGTGTACGAAGTTTATACATGTTTTATTCGATATTACATCCAGACACTCCATTTTTTAAAATATATTTGCATTTAAGAGAATCATATTGGCACCTTTTTCTTCAGAGGGGAATGCTTTACGCATCCTCCGCACTCCGGGAAGGAAGCGGTAGTTATGTGGGATTCTCTTCCGGATGGGACCTACTTGAACTCATTAATTTCCTTACTTACTTTACCTTCCTTGATGAAATCTAAAATGTATGTCTGTCTGTTTATCTCATGCGACCGTTTATAAGTAATATGTGTATGAATAAAAAGAATGTAATAATCAATCAAATAAAATATGTAGGTAATTATAAATATTTTACCACATCACTTTTGCATCAATTACTCGTACATACAAAGATAATAAATAAGTACAGAGAAAATGAAAAGCAAAACAAGCAACGAATGTAAGGAGAAATTGTATATCAGATAGCATTAATTGAATACGTTGCCTTACGCATATTTGTGGGGCGCCTAATATCCTTTCTGGTAACTGAGTGTTCGCTGAAAACAAAGGTCGGGCAATGGTTCGGAGACAGTCGGGCGATCGATAAAGTTCCATGCGGAGTGGTTGCCATAGTGACAACGTCTTGGCCGAATTCGAATTACTTAAAATACTAGTTACACAAAAAGTTATACTCTCAATAAATATAAGTTTATTTTTTTCAACAACTTCTGTATCAACAAAATTGATTTTTGTAAAAGATTTTATAGAAACAAAGCTCTTGAAACTTGAAGGTTTTTGAAATGTTTTTATTAAAGATTTATTAAAAAGTAATTTTCTAATTCCATTATTAGATTTTTGTTCAAATCTTATTTTTATATTTATTTATATTTTTATCTGATATCAGCAATTTTTCGTTTGCAGAAATTTTCTTGTCCTCACATTGGACGACGTAATTAATGTACGACCCTTTATAAGAACATTAAATCTTAGTTAATTTTTGTGGTTATCATCTAGAAGAAAATAAATACCATTATGACTGCGTCTAAATGAGACTGTTGTAATAAAAATTACACTGAGTTAACTTCTAACACTTGGTTGTTAACCTTCATCGACCGATCAATCATTTGGTACACCAATGCACTTTGTTCTTTATTGTTCACTGTACTCAATTTGTCCTCAGTAAATACAGTACGGAATTTACTGTAATTTTTATGAAATTTCGATTTTACGAATACGAACGAACCTATTAAAGTCATACTCGTTTACATCTCTATTCATTGATTTCTTTACAGCGTGTCTCCAAAAAATGTTACAAAGTCCATAAAATGCGGCCGTTCATTAAATTGGAAATTGCCGCATTCCCACTCTCTCGCCTACATTCACGTTAGTAGACTATTGCTGATAAATATTTTATACTACCTACCTCGGTGTCGTACCGCAGAACGTAATGCAACATTTTTTTTCAATCACATTTATGTGCAACGTATTAAACTTCCACTGTCATGTTTTACACAAAATTAATTATGCGATTACGAAGTATTTCTCCATAAACAATTTGCCAACCGTTAAACCTATAAACATTAATTTGGTCGAAGGAACTCTATCACTCCAGTACCTAATAATTTAAAAAAAGTCGACTGCCACTTCCCCTATAAGGAGTCCAATACGAATCGATTTGCCCATTACTTTTTGTAAACGATCAAGTACTTTAGATTCTAGTTCTTATACACACTTACGAAATACATTACCTTCCTATTTGTAGAGCAAATATATGTAGCTTATTATTAACATACACATACATATAACATTTTCGTGTCACAATGTTAGTTACTATATTTCTCCGAAACGGCTTGACCGATTTTTATGAAATTCTATATTCATATATTCAGTAGGTGTGACAATCGGCTACTATCTTTTTTATAATCCCACGCGAACGGAGTCGTGGGCCACAGCTAGTAACGAATATATAACATGTTATATAACTAATTCTTCTTTATTATTGATAGATAAGGAAGTAATTTAGGAGTTCCGTCAAACAAAGACCTTCGCTTGAGGTACAGGCATGGTCGTTCATAGTATGTACCCTGTAGCCCTGTGTTTAATAATGTACTATGAAGAAACATGTGCGCTTAGTACTCGAGCGGATGACGTAATGGAATGATGTCAGAGGCCAAGCCCGCGAGTTCGCGCATTCTAGCTCGACGATATCGAGCCATGCAGGCTAAAATTGTATTTATACACACGGACACCACCTTTGAACAACATTCATTTGTTGCGTACTTATGACACTATTACCTCTGCTTCTATCTTTTTTATTTGACAAGGAGGCAAACGAACAGTAGGAAGCTTAATAGCAAGAAGTCACAGATGACTAACATAATCTACGTGGGTAGTCATAAAGTCTTTTAAGGTCTAATCTCATGTTTCTTTTTGTTGTGAAAGATCGAATATAACATATTTGAAGAGCTTAATCAAATATTCTTACATTACTAGAGCATAGCCGCGTGTTCTAACTGTTGTTACAAATAAATATACTTGCATTTATATAAGATTTTTTTCTCCTTATTAATCTTTACATTGATAAAAACTTTTGAGTTTTCTAGTGAGATGTAAATAAACAAGTTGTAGATTAAATCAGAGACGCAAATTGACTGTGTGTAGCAGTGCGTTAGACTTTGATCAAAACCCTTGCATAGTTAACTATGTGTATTTACCGGTAAGTAGCCGGTAAATACCAGCTTAAAAGCACTACTTAAATTGACATAAATCAATAGAAGGTACAAAAGGAAAACTAAAGGACAGTACCAGATACTTAGTTAACTTATATTTACCCATCTTGGTTACGAGAGTCAATTCAGTCTGTGTCACGTGCAAAATTTGTTCAAGTAGGTAGCTCACATAACTAGGTGTCAATCGAAAAGGGTTAAACAGTCATAACAGTCGTTACGCAATGGAAAATTTCAACTCCGCTTTCATAAATGTTTACAATCTATCCCTATAGAAATCTATAGGATAGCATTGTCCCAGTTTCACAATCGGTGTTAGAAATTGATATTGTATATGAATAAGTCATAACGAAAATTTGCCGTTGTCTTCTTCAACCTTAAAACATGTAAATGTTGGTAACCGAATGCATTATACAAACGCAAATATTAGGTTCCTTTGTATCACAGTGGCGAAGATACGTAAACATCATAATTTTGGTGTCAACGCTTAATCTGGATATTCGTTGATGTAAATTGAAAAGATTTCGTATGCTTTACAGTAAATTGATGAGTGAGACATTTACTTAGTTATGTTATAACTTAACTAAGTAAATGCCTCGCCTTAATCTTTGACGTTTTTCGTGCGTATATAATAAGTTCTTATGTGGGCTTGTATATATGTAAATTCCATTGTCACTGATGGTCTAGGACTGGACCGATTAAAATATCTTACTAATATTATAAATGCGAATGTTTGGATGGATGTTTGTTTGAAGGTATTTCTGCATGGATCTCGCTGAAATTTAGAGTAGATGTAGAACATAGTCTGGAAGAACACATTGGCTATATATTAAGTTTGTTTTTAATTCCGCGCGGACGGAGTCGCAAGCGACTGCTAATACTTAATATATTAAATATATTAGGGCGCACTTTTAAAACGGGAGGTACGATTAAATTAATAACTGTAAGATTTAAATTTTTATGGGCGCATGTGAATGAAATATTTCGGGAATGGCTGCTTTCGAGTCTCTTGCAGTTTGTGGCTGTCCTGAGTATTGATTCTTTAATCATCTTGACCCAGTTACCCGCGAGCGGTTTGCCAGTCGCACTCTGCTAGCTCCTATCTTATCTTTCATTCTATATTTATTTCTAAACTTGCTGTCGGCCGCGACTCTGTCCGAACGGAATTAAGAAAAACATCAATAGTAGGCTATGAGTTCTTCTAGACTATTTTTTATATCTCTGAAAAATTTCAAGGAGATCAATGCAGCCGTTCTGGAGGCCTTCTAACAAATAACCATCCAAACATTCGCATTTATATTATTAGTAAGATTACACGTCTCTATTAAATTATTAATCTTTTTTCAAAAATATTTTATTTTTATGATTGTCAACAATAAAATCTTTGTTGTATGAAAGTATGAACAACTCCACTCATAGTCACAAATATATTTGTACAACTTTATTAATTAAATCCTTTCATTCAAATGAAATATATGTTTAATATAACATTTATAAATCGTAATTATTCCTCGTGTAATTTATAAAGACAACAATAAGACGGCACTTTATGAAATAATCTTATCTAATGAAATCTTTGATAAGGGTTTATCGCGATAATTTTGTCGTCGTAGTGCTCTGGATTTCTTGCATAAAACGATTCTGTTAATTTATTTCTAAAAAATTATAACACCATAACACTATTTGTATTTAGAAATAACGGTCGCCCGCGACTTCGTCAGCGCAGATACAAAAAGTAGATGGTATATAATACGCTGCGTGCATCCGCTACTTTCACGTCAAAAATCATTACGTAGAGGACGATTAGTTTTTTCTTATATTAAATAAAATAATTGAGGTAAATCCCCCATGAAGTGGACAGACAAGGTCAGAGTAGCAGTAGACGTCCCTCTCCATATATGGTACGAAAAAAGCAGTAGTCTGGGAAGTGTGGAAGCGTCTGGTGAAACGAGTCACGGCACCTACATAATGACCACGACCAGTCTGTAAATACTGTAGTAACTGAGTAGAAAAATCTAACGCTTGATCACGATTAGTTGACTTAGTCCACGATTTATCCTAAAGCATTATAAATTATCCACATTTTTAAGTGATTGGTGTTCCGATGTTTCTATGTCCCGTTGTATTTGACTTTAATTCTTGTTATAATCGAGATGTGCACGATCCAGTTTCTGTATTATTAAAAACAATTTTGAAATGTCCGTCTTGTGAAGCGATGTATTACGCTGACCTACTTTCCTTTGTGAAGTGACCTGTACATGCCAGAGGGATAACAGCGAAGGTTATAACTTCCAAAAATTGAAAATCTCTGTTATTAAAATCTAGTTCAACTTTGGAAACATCTTTTACTTTAACATCTCGTACTTATCCTATAACAATAGCAGCCGGCACGGTTATAAATGCTGTTAACTATTGCCAAAATGTAATATTTTCATTACAATTTTATAGAAAACTATAATAGCTGTTTTCCACGAGATAGCTCCGACAACTTAGTATTAAAAAACTTAATTAGTGGCTTATGTGTTTTTCCTGGCTATATTCTACATCTATGCCGAATTTCAGCGAGATCCACGTAATACCTTTAACAAACATCCATACAACCAAACATTCACATTTGTACCATGTATAGTAGATGTAGGATGATAATACAATATTGGTGAACTTTTTTCTTTGATACAATATTTGTTAGTGCTCACAATGTAATCCAGGATCTCATTCTCATGCATCGGGATCTCACGCCTTTATACATTGTAACTGCGTTCGAGATTATATAAGCTGTGGGTTGTTAAAGGTAATTCGTGTTGATTGCCTAAGTGACTGGCAGACGTACACTGATGTACACGTTGAAATCTGGAGCATTTCAATCAGACCCCATTTACTGTTCAATAGTCACGGGGCTCACGAGACAAGAAAATGCTAAATTCGGTCTTATCGCCTACATTATAAAATACATATTTGATAGGCTGTCATCTACGTCCTGAATAAAGTACGTACAGTAACGAAGTGGGCTGTGGTATCTACTAACCCACTTGTTGGCGATTGGTAATATTAGTTACGGAGAAATATTACAATTGATAGATGAGTCGAATCAAAATTGGACTTCGAAAATTGTTCACTATTTGAAATTATATAATAAATTTATTTACTAACGATTGATTAGTATCGTATCCTGCACCAGATGTCGTTTACTAATTTCTATATGATTGATAAATATGCCTTGTTGATATTAAAAATTATTTCTGTTTAATATTGATATGTTTGTAATTTTTCACACTGGTAACATATTGCTATCCCTAATCTTCAACGAGTATAAAAGAGATGACAACATTTTTAGAAATGTATTTAAAGTGGAAACACACAATTAGAGGTAATTTTTTTCCAGTTTAAATAAATATATTTCTAAGCAAAATCCCGACGTAGTTAGAAAGACGCGTTTAATTTAATCTCATCAAAATATTTCATATCTACGATGACACAATTCAATTACGTTCGTCACGGTGCCAGGGTAGCCTTGTCCTAGTTACAGGCAACATAATATGTATGCGCCCATGTGCCCTAATTTGTATATAATTTAACTTCCCTAAATCTCTAAATAAATCAATACAGCACCCAGCTTAGTAATCTGAGGAATCCTGTATAAATCTAATAATTAATAAAAAAAATAGTTTTAAAAAGTATCAAAAAGAGTCATCGTATAGTAATTTTTAATAATTAATTATAATTTTGTATTTGTCTCAATTTTATTATTGTAAATAGATCAAGTACCGTTAAATATATAATAAGACCAAAAAAGAGCCATTATTCTACACTGGATTATCAAGGTGCGAAAATGAAAAGCATCTTAATTTCTGCTATAGTAATAGACTAATCATATCTAAACGCGTCAGTGAACTGGATTGATTTCGTTGAGTCAATTAACTCAGTTTCATTTCATTAAATATTCATCACCCTGTACATGTTAAATTGTTACACTTCAATTGTTACGACCTCATCGCTAAAACAAGTAATAAATGTACGAGGGCTGTTGTCTCGGATCGGAATATTTCTCATTCAGTATTTCCCGAGATGAATAAATGAATTTACCAACGCGAACTGTAGATCCGGAACAAAGTTTTTTTTTTATCAGGAATGTAAATAAGAAACGTAATGTGGAGCTTTTTATTCAACTCGTTTTTATCGCTATATATAAATTTCATTTACAAATATTTGTCGATAGAGATTATATATTGCTTGTTTTTTTATTTGGAAAATAAGCGTTATCACTCAAACAAAATTAATAGTTCACTGGATCATATAAATCCTTATCTTATACTAACTGTCGCCCGCGACTCTGTCCGCGCGGGATTAAAAATAGATGTTGACCGATTCTCAGACCCCATCAATATGCCCACAAAATTTCATGAGAATCGGTCAAGCCGTTTCGGAGGAGTATTTGAACGAAAATTGTGACACGAGAATTTTATATATAAGATTTAACGATATCTATGGAAAATGTATAAAACAGACAAGTTATTACAAGTGTAGAGAACAGCGCAGAGTCTTGCAGTAATCGAGTGGATATACCAGTATAATCGTGATATTGCTTGAGGTACAACTATTTATTCAAATGACACATCGCTTTTCGTTGCATCAAAATAACAAGTAACGACATTACAAATACACTACAGAAACGAATACGCTTGGATTCCTTCCAACTTTGTTAGTTTCTCTGCTTAGTAATAATGCATTATTTACTAGAATTCATTCGTCACAATAAGGGTTTGTTTTAAGAAAGTAATTTTAATTTTTAACTTAACCTTCGATATGCCTACATTACAGATAACCACACTTTTTTTCGTAGGCCATTTTTAAGAGAGGCCCCTGTTCATAAATTTATTCTTCAACTTCTGAATCCTTTACTTATCCGCTGTCGTTAACCATACCGGGTCTCCGTGGTCCCCAGGAGTCGACCAGGACAACTTTGGGACGGGTTTCGAGTGCAGAAGATTTATGAATCTTCTGCACTTTTAGCGAGGTTTCTGCTATCCCACTAATAATATGTCTAAATCAGAAATCCTTACAGTAAAATAGGAGACGAATTTTTGATCTGAAAAATGTACTATATAAAAACATAAATACATTCAGCTATTCAATATGTATGTGAATGAAATTATTTTGTGTATGCACAAATATTATTTTGATAACAAGACGTCGTGTAAAAAGAAATGTATTTTCTTTTGAATTCCTTTTCATGACCTGAAAAGCCACGTTAATAGGATCGTGCGAGGAGCATTGAATTAAGGCTCGCCTTTACAACGCTGAGTACATAGTGCATAGTTCATATGAATTGCCTACACTGCGCCATGTTTACACGTCAGTGTTTTAATTAAAAAGAGAGGTGCGATACCAATGCTTGGCAGCACATTCACATAAAATGTTGTCTTAAAAAAACCACCACCATTAAAAGAAATAAGAAAAACTAAAAAAATAAAGAACTTATTTTAGATACCTAGAACTTTTGGTGCGGTCTGTGCAAAATAATTTCTTCTAAATCGATAATTTACACGAAGAAACCAGTCTTATTTAAAATTAAGTTATTGCTAAACATATTTTGCTCAAATTTAAAATAATATTTCCTCTTAGCTATATTAAGCAGCCCTGTTTCCGGGCAGTAACAAAAAAAATAGAATTCTATATTTTCCTTCCTTGTATTTAGTTAAGCCTGTTTATTATATGTTTTTATTATAATATATTACATAAACCGAAATATGTATAACAAAGAACCATAATCATTTTAAAGTCGTAGTTAAGTAGTCGTTTATCATCAACCTGCCTTCCTTAGGGAAGGAGGTTCGGCACAGTTTGTACTACTCCTCCATACTATCAGCCGTCATATCTGAATCATCACTTCCTTTTTCACACGATCCATCCATACTTTCTTCGGTCTTCCTCTACTTTTATAGCTATCCATATTCAATCTCATTACTACTTTGCTTATTTCATCACCATCTAATCTAAAATTAGTGAAATACCTTAACCATACCTTGGTTGGAGTCGATTCTGGTAGCAACCTTTGCAATGTCAAGAACAAAGTATTATAAAAAAATTAAATATTAAAGAGTAAAAAATAAATGTCCACGGAGTTTCAGGCAGCATGTTTTTAAGTCTACTTACTACACGATAATACACAAGCAATAAAACAAGGGAAAGTACTAACATCGTAGGAAGAAAAAAATATAAATATTTTTTTGTGATAATTATGTTTTTAAATATTTTTTATCTTTCACAATTGTAACAACATTGTTATGTGTATTTTTTTAATGCGCATACATATGCGCATTAAAAAAATATACAGTAAAGTATTTGATAACGGCTGAGGTCGCTTCGTGACTCAAATACAATTACACCTAAATTTGGACAAAAATTTGCGCTAACAATGTCTTGGGTACATTTTAATATTTTAACATCATTTTGAGCATTAACATGCGTTTTTCTTAATCTTTAAGCATTATCTTATTGTTAAGATAGTTTTTAAATAAAAATACTTGTAGAAATGCAATTGTTATTGCAACTGGATAATTAATAAAAGATGCAAAAACATAATAATTATTTTAAAAAAGCACTATTTCGTTCATAGATACAAATAGGTTTTGGCTTACGGTAGATTGATAAAAAAACATTTTTTGTGATTCGCAGCGTGCAACGTTTGCAAAAGAAAATAATAATATGGAGTAATAATATTATCGTAAGAACGGATCTCAAAACAATTTTATAACGCGTATCTAATTAGTGCACGAGAGGAAAATGATGCAGCAATGCAATGAATGTTTAATGTATCAAAGATCACTATACATATTTATTATAAGTACATATAACACGATAGTAAAGTGGCACAAATGCGAACGGAGACTCGGGTCTTGACAGCATTTAGCATGGCGGCCGCTGCGTAGACAAGGCCACTACGTACTAGGTACTGTATAGGAAGAACATTGTAAGTTGCGACTTAGGTTGATTCGTACATTCTGGAAATATTCCACTCTCGAATCTTCCAATAGGCTGAGACCTACAGTTCGAGAGATTTTTTTTGAGCATGCAACCTCAAATATGGTCGCTGTAAAAGCATTAATGTCTGATGATGATGAAGGCAGACAAGAATTACTTTAGCGTTTTGAAGGAAATTAGAATATTTTATGCATTTAATTGGAAATACTAATTTCGGTCGGAGGCAAATGCTAAGTTTCATGAATTTGTAACAAATTCATAGATAAATAGCTGTCGCCCGCGACTTCCTCCGCACAGGATTATAAAATAGATAGTAGCCGATTCTCAGACCTACTGAATATATGAATATAAAATTTCATAAAAATCTATCAAGCCGTTTCGGAGAAGTAAAGTAACTAGCATTGAGACACGAGAATTTTACTAATTTTTAGATGAATGATGATGAATGAATATAGCGTTGTCTCACTTATTGAAAAACCATGGTATTTTCATCATTGTCATCAGCTTCCCATCGCTTCCGCATCTTTCCTACCTTACCTGACCTACTCCGGCATTCGTCGGTTTCTATAAAAATCAAAATAGGATGTATGCATGCAAGACATGCATTAATGTTTGTATAGAAACTGGTATTGTCGTCAGTCCGCAGTTTTCGAGGTTGCATTAGAAGTACATAATCGTCCAACAAACGCGAGCTAGTGGTACTGCGTCGTTGTTCTGCGGCCATGTTATCTATTTAAAGATTTAACTAATGCTGTATTACGTTTGAGAATCGTTTGGCAAACAGTACTGCAGAATTATATTAGGTAAAATTCACAATCCGTAACATAGACTCGATGCTGGAATTTTCACTTATCCACACCCTGTTTCATTCTTTTGTTATTTGTTAACATTTCCACGGCTTTCTTTATTTCTTTAAACATTTCCTTATTCAATGGTGGCATAACATTACTCACATGTTTCTCAATCAAATCATACTGTATGGTTGTGTACAAAGGACAAAAGAAAATATAGGGCTTTGTGAAGTGTATTCGCATAAATTTCTAAAACATTCTTTGCTTTGAGAATATTCGAGTGAAATAAAATTAATACAGACGGAAATAAGAAAATACATATGCTATTGTACTCTGTTGTTCATAAAACATAGAGTTCGCAATATCATATCAAATAAGAAACGCATAATTTTTATAGAAAGCAATTATTTCTCAATACTCGAGTAACTATAATAGAAAATCATAATATTTCAACGCACGGTTAGACCATATTTGTAGCAAAGAATGTCAAAATTGACTGATAGGAGTTTTTTGTTTTAAATTAATACGAGCTAATTCCTTTTTGTATTTCTTTTTTTGCTGTGAAATGTTAATATTTGCAGTAAATATTCAGTTCAACTGATATAATACATAGAGAGAACAAAACAGAGCAACGGTGTGTTAGTAATCCGCTCGAGCATACCTGCAGAAGGTCACAGTATGTACCTACGTAATGAAGTGTACGCGATAAAAAGTTTTTAGAAACAAAACTAAACTCTATCCCATGGGAATAAAGGCGTCCGTTGAAGCAAATTAAATTTTCAAACTCCGATAAGTAGTTAGAAGTTTCTCAAGGCTAGTTAACTTGTAGAGGAGTAAAAACTTGGTCAAGGTTCTTCTGTATCGAAGTCGTTTAACATTTAACATGTTGAGTATTTTTATTTGAAGTTCCCTTTACCTTTAAAATGGCATGGAACATATGTTCCCTACCATATAACCTAAAATAGGATAGTGATCGATGTCCGTGGGCGTCGATGAACTCAGTGTCACTATTTCCCGCCACTCTTTTACTCCTTTCTCCTATAATAACAAGTCAGTCAATACTTCATATCAATATTACAAAGTTACGCACTGAAAATTACTGAAATTAGGCAACGTGCCAATACAAAATAATTTAATAAAAGATCGAGAGAATGTAGGAAACAATACCGTTAATGGTGTATTAAAATAAAACATTTTTTAGAAAAAAGACACTTAAAATCGGCTATTGCTTCCGAGACTTAAAGCTCCAGCTAATTTTTCCACTTTATTAAATTAAGTGTAGATACTATTTTAATAAATATTCAAATCAATCAATATCTAATATCTCTATACATAATATCTTGTTCCTTGTTTATATGATACTTGTATGTACTTATATATACATAATACGTGTTGAAAAGACGTGTAACCGAGCACCAATAATTCCTTGGCCGAAATTGACAATTAAACCCAATTTACCACGACCCAAAGTTGCTTAGTACTGACGCTTGCAGACTTCAAAGTTTATATCAGTAAGTAATCGTTCAGTGACTCAACACATATTCATAATAATATTAAAAAAAATTGTAAAGGCCACATGCAGCCTTCAATATGTTAATACTGTGTGTGTGATATAATCTGAATACCATTTTTTATCTTTTGCGTTTTTCTGAATGAAACAATACATATGTAGTTTATATCTCAAGGTGATATAAATATTCATTCATGGATGCTAACCTTGTGAATATTAATCAATGACCAGTGATGCTGAATTGTTACACTTTTACTAGAAATCGTGAGTTTCAAAAACATTTTGACATCTCTCTCTTTTCTTTTGTAAATTGTGAGATAGTAATATATTTTTGTACTGGTATCCGCACTGAAAACTCGCGGTTGTACTAGATTTGTGAATGGGAATATTTCAAAATCGATAATAATATAATTTAGTCATTGAACCGTAAATTTTAAAAATATTTATATTTCCCCTAAGGGTTTAAAAAGGTTTTTTTTATTATAAAAGAAAGCATTTTATTTGAATTTTTTCCGCAACGTGGCATTGCTGGGTCGTGCGTTTACTGTCACACTGATTGCGAACTCGTGCAATTAAAAAATAATTAAGGCACGTCTGTTCAGTCGACGGTAGTAAATTGAAAAATAACCAACAACTCAATGCGGTTTTTATTCAATCGTTTAAAATGGCAGAATGAAATGTTTTGCGACATTTTATATTTTAAAATGTGTACAATGTATTTAAAATTACTTAAATACTCGTAAGCTTAAAATCGTAACGTAAGTATTAAGGTCGCTTAAGTAACACTGTTAATCAAATTACTTAAAGGTATTGATCGTTTTGACCAAGTTGTTCACTAAGCGTGTTTAAGAATATTTTTAATGCGGCACTCATTTAGTAGTGTTTTTTTTATAAAACGCATATGCGTAGACAATATATATGCTAACGATATTTATGATAAAACAACCTTTAATTGTGTGCTTGTTAATTAAATGAACTTAAATTTAAAATAAAGATCGTCAATATTAAATGAGCCCAAACTTGATGAAGTTGTGTCATTTCAATGCGAAGTTCTTAAGGCCACCTTCCAGTTACATCATCAGATCAGCACCATGTCATCATAATATTACATTGTTACGTAAATTATATATGTAGGTATGCAAAATTTCTGCTCAATCAGTAACCGGAAAGTAAACTGAATAAGCACTTCTACTTCCACCAAACTGAATAAGCAATACTTGATGACAAACAATGAACTAAATGAAAGTTTCTAAAATATATTATATTTTAGTGACTCCGAAAATAACGAACTAAACCAAAGTTAAGTTATAATTGAAGTACTTTAGCTAAATAGTTTAAGCTTTTTACTCGTCCATAATCAGGTTTGCGGCTTAGTGTAAAATCAGAGCACAGAGGAAAAGCTGTCTAGAAACGAGATCGTTAGTTAGACTTTAGTAAGAAGTTTGAAGTGGTACTGCAATACTCGTTCGTAGAAAGGGGAATTTGTTTTCTAAAGCCAGGTCACAGCTTAAAACTTTATACAGAATCCTCTTGTCTCGTTCGTTAGGAATAATAATTTCGTAGTCTGCTCTTTGAATTGTATTGGGAATTTATTATTGATTTGTTTGCTTGTTACAACTTTGTCTTTGTTATCGAAATTTCATTATTTTGTATTAAATTTAGCTATATGTCTACTACAGGATTCTGGTGGTAAGTTATTATTCAATTTAGCGGCAATAAAGTGATAATTTTCTACAGCTTCATTAGATTAGTTGGCGCATCTAGGGTTATACTTTGCAGAATGCTATATGACTAAACTTTGCTTACTCTATTATACTCTTTTCTATTTAAAAAAAAAATAAAACTCAATATTTCACTGCTTAAAACGTAACTTTTGATTAGTTCATGATTTTCTAACCTCTCTGTAGCCCCTTGTCCTATTCAAATATAATATCAATAAGTCCAGTTCGTTATTGTTTAACTGCGGTCAAAATTTAATTTCAATTAAGCCGCTTAAATGACAATAAAGCCTTTGAACGTTTTATACTGCCATTGTATTTATTAGTTTCACAACCCACACGAGTTCGGATAATGAATACGTTTGGATGATATTAAAGTTAGTAAAATATGCGCATATCAGATCGCAAGCCATACAAATATAATCCGATAATATTTAAGTCATTTGCGGTTCAAAATTAATCCTTTCATATTGAATTCTATGAAACGTAAGCTTTGCATTCTATTTTAATATGAATACGTTTATATGGAAATTTTTCACTAACTTTTCATTAATTATCTTTTTTCATGTGAGGAAAATACCTACACATAGCAACAGCAGCACTCTTCTTCCTCCGCGACTCCACCTCGACTGCGAAGACGAAGGTTGCTCCTCAAGTCTCCACAGACCATAGCACCCCTCCAAGGTAGACTCACAGTAGTCCTACCGCTTGGATCGGCCTGGGTTCCTCTTACCTTCACCATGGGGAACCAAGCCACGGCTACTAAAGCCTTTGCAGTTTCTACCCGGCTCTGACTGAAGATAGTTCAATTTGATGACGTAAATTGATTGGTTAACGACTTTAGTGCGACAGATAGGAACTTTAATGTGCCTAAGGGAAACAGGATATTGAATCGATACTGCCCTGAGTAATAAAATTACACGATACTGACCCAGGTCACTTTGTGGCGTCATTTGCACTTAGAGCCTTAATGGACTTTACTCTTTAAATTTTCAACACTCATTAGTCTCTTATTACGTAAGCTAATAGCCATTAGGTAATTTCCTCGTCGTGTCCTATTAATTGATACAAGACGCTTCAATGTCCGACTACGTAGTTCAATTATGTGAACTAATTTCCACGCTGTCCTGAAATTGACACTAAATTATGTGGAAAGTGTACGATCAAAGTGTACAGTCAGCTGCATTAATATGTATACCTACATGACATATATTTACAAAACTTTCGAAACATCTATATGACTTCGGTTTCATGAATACGGTGTTGTTATTGTAATTATATTAATTTAAATTTAATGGTAAAAGTGTGGTGCGCGGTAAACAATTCAAAGAGGGAAGCTAATTTTTTTCTTTGTACTGTACTCGGTTTGCTTATCGGAAACATGATATGACATTAGAAATTAAATTTTCAATAGAAAAATATACGGAATAAATATATAAACTTCTATTAATATTCATTGTTTAAGTGAGATTTCCTGTGCATTTAAGACAATACGAAATTAAGATAAAATATCGGAAAAACGTACTAACTTGAAGGACTTAAAAATACTTAAGAATTCACATTTGCGGTAATTTTAAAACAATTTAGGATAAGAAAATAAGAATTGAGTAGAGACAAATTATTATGTGTTTAACTGCCTGTCTTCTGGTTATTTAATCTACATAAAGCGTCTCCCTTAATTTTTATTTAGCCATTGGCTTAAATTTAGAACTAGGAAGCATGATAAGAAGGAGAATAGTGTTGAACCTTGGACTTATCAATAATAAGTACTTTAAAAATAAAATGTTTCAAATATTAGATCAAGTGCTTGAACTGTTTCAAAACTCGTTCATAAAATGTCAGTTGGTGTTGGTTAGTTTAAATATAAAATTGGAGAAAAGCCAAAATGTCGCGTACGACAAATGTGAACTGATGTGTGCGCAAAACTACAATTGGATAATTTATTTTTGCAATCTTAGATATAATATTTTCAACCAATTACAGGCATATGTTATAAAAAAATGAAATAGTAAAATGTAAGGCAGGTGACTAAAGGAATTAAAAATAAATTTATGTCTCGCTTAATTGTACCTTATTTTACTTAACCCGTAAATAACAAACGACACGAATAAATGTTTTCGTTATTTAACAGTAATCCGCTATCTTTAAACGATGTTTATGTTTATATTTAGGTTAGTTCAGAAAAACAAGGTGACATTGATAAACTGGCATTTATAATTGGTAAGTTGTTTTTGTTTTGCGATTTGTGTTCCATTTATTTATAGTAATTACTCTGACTAGAAACTAATAAATATTTTACCTAAGTTAATACCCATTTTATGAAAGGAATTTTACTTAGAAGTTAAGCAATGAATGCTTAACTTCTATGTATAGTTGTATGCACTTTGTATGGGTTTGGTTTTGTTCTATTTTAAAATTCTGCGTGAATAAACTCGATTAAGCCCAACATTTACAATCAATGAATCTTTTCATTAAGCGATCATTCGCGCGGTCGATTTTTTAACGTTGCGGCAAAACTTGGCGTCGGCGGCTCTCAAGCTCACGTTTTAAAATCACTATATTTCCGTTCGCTCAGCGCTTAAAATGCTTTCATCATCACCATCTCACTACGTCCCCACCGAGGGGCTCGGAGCCTACCCTAAGTTAAGGGTGATAAGGCCATAGTCAACCACGCTGGGCAAGTGCAGGTTGGTTGACTTCACACATATCTTTGAATTTCTTCTCAGATATGTGCAGGTTGCATTACAATGTTTTCCTTCACCGTATAAACGTCGGATAAATGTACATATGTAAATTGGAAATAGAAAAACACATTGGTACATGGGGGAAGTCGAACCCAAGACCTGCAGCTTGCAAGTCAAGTGCTTGACCCCCTGTGCCACCGACGCTCTCGAATGTGTATACATGGAAATGCTTTTGTTTCATTAGAAAGCTTTTTAAACGCGCGATAAAAATGCGCTCGTGCGAATGGGCACCGAATGCGAACGGAAAATTACAATTAAGTGATTGATAACGAAGCATCCAATAAGCAATGATTGGAGCGGAGCGATGAATATATTGGAGTGCTTTTTTCATGGATTCAATATTTTCAAAAGAAATGTGCAAATCTCTGTTCGTTGTTTTTTTACTAAAGTAGTGGTATCCAGTATATTTTTTAATTTTAATGTTTCGTATTCGAGCTTTATTTTAGATAGGCATTGTAGAATTACAAAGGGTTACCGGGAGAGTCCAAGCGGAACTTTATTGTTGGAACGCTGCTTGTCTGTTTACTTGTCAGTTACGGTTCGTAGGTACTTTTGTCTGCCTGTCGGTGCTTTCCACTTATTAAGAGAAGTTGGTATAACACAATGTATTCAATGATAATAATGAGGACAAATTGAGGTCAGAACAATCTGGCCTTGTGGTTGTATGAATTAGCCTGTGCCTTTATTTAGCATTGGTTTGTTTGCGATGTTTTTCAAATCAGGAAACAACATTTCCGAGCCCTTATTTATAGGGATTTTTTATATGAAGTTGATATTTAACTACAAGACATGAACACTATGGATTTTTGAGAGTTTCATCAAGGATTAGGGTTTTGCCAACATCTACTTAGTTTTTACTTGCAGAAGTGAACGGTCTTGCTTTTGCAACGCTTTTACTATTACTTCAAGTATTTCTTGTAATTTTATTTTGCTTTTCATCGGTCTTAGAGCCTTTCGTCTGTTCACAGATAAATTCTTCGTGGAACCCAATGCGAAGGTACTCAACTGTATTATCTGTCTATCTATGGTTGCTTCGCCTTATTGTGTTTTTTGTCGTAATAAATAGCATTATTTCAATTTTTTCGTAGTGAATTGCACTTACAGAAAGTCTTTGTTTTTATTTCGTGATCCAATCGAATATCTCTGTATTTCAATTGCGGACTATCGGACTTTTTATTAAAATATTATTTTTGTACTGGAACTTTTGTGCTTGATTTTCCAATTATAAAGCTATGGAGTGGAAGCTTTATATTCATAACAAAAAATTGCAACAATGCAATTAGGGAAGCATGGTGACACTAGAACGTTCTCCAGCGTGTAGCTCCGGCGAAGAGGAGCTAATTAGTTAAAGCACATCTCACAGGCGCTTCACAACTTTGGATTGCAGGCTCATTGAATAAACTCGGCAACAAAATTGGGTCAACACTACCAACAGATGTTGCAACGAACGGGATAAAGTACTCGTCTTTTATGAACGAGTGCTCTTTTGTATATTATAAAAATGTGAATCATTACATAAATTAATTGCCCCAATGGATGTACCACATAAAAATATAGATTGTTGTGGCACATTCTTATGTCGATAAAGTTCCTAATCCAAGACATTTCGTGGATAATGGCTTATTATGTTGACTATATCAGTCACGTGATTTCGTCAGGGACAAAGCAATTAATGAAAGGATGTTAAAAATCTAACCACACACCTACTAATGGTTGGTTAGTTTACAAATCTTTATTTAACCATCAATGTTTGGTAAAAATTCATTCTTCAACAATTTGCAAAAAATAAACTAATTAAGTAGCCATACCTACTGCTGAATACCTTACTAATAATTACTATGGTGTTATTAATAAATAATAAGTACTATACAATTTCCGTTGATAGCGAGTCAAATTATGTGAAAATAAATAAAATTCGTAGAGACCGCGGCGTTGTGGGAAGCATTTGTGGCCACTTCTATCGAAATATCGTTGTAACTAGGCTACTCAAGTGCGATGACACCGGCGATTTTCGGCGCAAGCGCCTCTCTCCCCGCACTCCGCCACCACCGCGCCGACGTCCTCCTCCCCCGCGCAGTCGTGCCCCTCCCCGACTGAGCCGTCTCCTACCCCGCGCAGCCGTCCGCTTCGCCCTCCCTACCTCGTAATCGTATTAACCGAATATAAAACTATACATTTTGAATACTGGTCTTAAATATTATAGCACAATATTATTTTTACTTAACAAGATTCTAATAATAGATTAGTCATTCCCTTTTTAAGACATTGCCCGTATTTCTTCCAAAATGTTTACTTCTTTAGAAATTTTATCCAATATGTTGTATGAAAGATTAACGAATACTAGTTTGTATATACGCTGGTAATGGGAGACGGAGATCTCGTAATTTCTTTCATTTTTATTTCATCTGTTTATACCCAAAGGATTGAAGAATTTAATGATCGACTACCTGCAGCGAAATCCAATATGAAAAAAATGAATAATCTCTTCTTCCCTTCCGCATTTCCAAGAGGCGCTCAATTGCATTTCAGGTTTCTTTTATCTAGGAAAAACTTTGGTGGACGCGACTGCTTTCGCGAGTAATAAAAAAATATGAGAGGCTATTCCAGACTGCCATCTCTATCTGTCGAGATCCATACAGCTGTGTGGAGTTACGTGGCTATAAACATATTCTGAGAGAGATTTTTACAAGTTCACAAAATGTAAACTAATAAAAACACGAAGATGTTGGATTAAAAAGACTCATAATCAAGAGATCTTTGCCTAGATATGACCGTTTCCAAAAAGGCGAATGTTTAAATGAAAATACAACGTAGATAAATAATATACTTACCGTATTAGTTACGACATTGCAGAATAATCGTAGGTACATTATGTAATAAATTGCAAGAATACTCTTAATTTTCCTCATTGATTCTATTACAAAGGCAAAACAATACTATATATACTCGTATATATAAGTAGATATCGTTACAACGTTTCTCAGTCATTATCAGTAAAAACAGTTTCATAATATTATTTTTAATATATAACTTAGAAAACATGTACAAATATCACTGCGTAGCACGTTTATATGATGCAAGGATCATGCAAGAAATATAATAAATGAAACGCAACGAGATAAAATCTAATAAAGTACCAACGCACATTATATCAAAAGTATTGCTAATAAATGTCTGACATTTTTCTGTTGCAAAAAGGATTTTGTTTTAGAAATATTTTTAGAACTTTAGTTCTCCAATATACTTCTTCAAGAGTAGAATGCATATATTGATTTTTCTTTTGTTCATATTTTTATTTTGTTTGGTATGTTTATTATTATTAGAAATCCATTAGAAATCGGCTGATTGTTCATGGCCGACACTTGTACAATGTCTCGGGGCCAATTTGTTAGAAAGGTCTGAATATTTTTCCACAAGCTACTTCGCAGTGAAAGTTGGTACTGGCCGGTGTAGAGCGGAGATTTTTTGGCATTGCCAAATAAAATTGTTTAGAAACTTTGAGGCCTCGGACTGAGCTCGCCTAGTGACAGGTGTCCGTTACTTTTTGTTTCATTTCTTACTTGAACTGAGATCGCATCTGATTCACGACTTAAACGGATTGTGTTCTCTCTCACCTCTTTATTTTGCAGTTGTCGTGGGAGTTGTTTCATAGCATCTGTCCATTCGTAGTATTGTTTTAATGTCGTGGGATTTGCGTAAGAATTGTTGGTTATGTTAGGAGATATCATTATCGGCAATATTAGATTCCACTAAAAACATTTCATGTAAAATTGCTTGGAAGTTGTACGGGCATAATTATTTTCGAACACATACTAAACCAATCGCTTTCTAGTATTTCTGAAAGTACCTTAAAGTTTTGATGACCAGTCATAAACCGGTAAAGTTTGGCTTGGAAAAAACGACGAAACGTATGCGATAGGAGGGGGAGATTCTTCATTCCTTCGTCTTGTCTTGGAGATCCACCATGATACAAAATTAGAGACTAATAAATTAACAGTTAAACTAACCTTACGCAATTACATCAGAAGCTTTTACCTTAGAAAACGTTAGCTATGTTTATATTGTATTATAATATATGTAACCTAATACCGTTTTATTTATCTCAATAAAGTTCTAGAAATTATATCAATTCGGTTATGAATAGAAACAATGAAAAGCGCGATAATGGATTTAACGTACTGACTGCGAGTCTAGACGAGGTTCAATAGATAGTGTGTCCTAGCGGACAGGCTGCTCATTGTTGCTAAAGAAGATTGATAGACACCTCGTAATTGATAGTGTACGAAGAACAAGCTGCCGATACAAGCAACAATATTTTATCGGTTATTACAAGTATCATACTGTTCTGTGTATTCAATAATTATAAAGCATTTACACTCAGTTACAGTTACCTACAGTCTGGTTACGAACAACTGTTTCACTTTTACTTTCAAACTGATTTGACATAACGTAGATGTTAATATAATATAAATGATGGGAATATGTTTTTTTAAGACTTAAGGTCACATCGCAATAGGAATTGTTAATTTTTCCTAAATAACATATTTTAATAAATTATCTACATGGATAAACTTAAAAGAGAAAACGCTGTTAGAACTGATGAACAAATAAAATAAACCTATCTTCAATATCAAAATATCTTCATAATTTGCTTTATTTTATTGGTATAAAGTAAAAATAAATAGTTAAAAATATGCTATTGTTCGGAGCTCATGGATGTATGTCAACACAAGTTCAAAGAATATGAATAGGTATAAATTATTGAGAGCTATTCAACTGGCTACGGTTAATGTAAATTACCAAAATTACCGAAATAATTGAAACGACATAGAACAATTTTGATCAATCATTATAACTGTTAACCATATTTCGGCACAGGGCAGGGGCGCGCTGCAAACAGACCACAATGAGTATTGACACGCAAGAATTCACCGTATCAGCCGTCCTATTTTTGCTTTATTAGACCGATCTCTTCGTCTCGTTCTTGCGCGTTTCACCTCCAAACGCTATTCGGCGAAGTCGGCTATTCCAGACAGGGCTGGACTCGTTGGACAGGTTTCTAAAAATAGCGGAAACGAGCGATTTTTTTGAGTATATTTCTTAGCTAAGGTCCAGAGGGTCTAACATAACGAATTCGGTTCCATTATTGAACACCGAAGCTTGAGCTATATCGGGCCAGAGCGAAACTACATTCCGATGCTAAGTACAATTTGACGACAAATATGCAATCACTTAGCTTTGCAAGTGAGGGAGAAAGTTTGTTAAGATTATGAAATAAAATAGTCACCGACAGAAGAAAAACCTCGTCTTTTGCCGTCGGCGATTTTATAGCGAATCAACTGCGGAATTATGCGTCTAGATTGTAACGCAATCGAAATTTAAATACTGATCTCTCCTCGGCTTACTAATAGGGTTAATTAATGAAATAGCCGGATCGCCACACTCTCGCGTTTTCTCCGATTGGCCAAGAATTTAAATAAGCCTGAGTCGGCCCTACAGTTCTTGATGCCCAATTTAAAGATCGCTTTAACGTCGAATTCGTATCGTGGGAATGTAGCTCGAATAATAAACAGTTGTTATATTAAAAGAAAAGATTGAATCCACTATATTGTAATATAAGTAATAGTAAATGTTTTGGTCGCAACAAATTAAAATCCGCATGGAGCAATCGAGAATACGCCGCAGCCTTAAATTTATTCCAACTTATTTTTTGCGCACGGCAAATACGATTTCGAAACAAAGTGTAGCGCAGGTTAAAGACCTTTTACACATTAACTTACGCATAAATAAAATATTATAGTAATGATTATGTTGCATAATTATGTGCCTTCTGCCTCCTGCCTTATATTTTAATAATTTAAAGGTATTAAAACACATTTGCCGATTGTATCTATGGTTAGAAATATACACGTTTCTCTTTTTGATCACAACGGTCTGTTTTAATTAAGGGACCGCGTCTAGAAACGACGCCACGGGCCACAGCTGTGTGTTGCGGCTGCCTTAACGAACATAATTTGTGCGACGTTTTATCACAATGAATCTCAACACTTGCGAACAAAGACTCTACAGACCAGGCTCTTCCTATTTTAGCTGCATTAACACAAATAATAAACCGACAAATACCTAATAATATATGAGCTTAAGTATAGGAGTTCTAAAGTTTAATTAGCACACAATTCAAGACCATACTACAACGGTTGCTCACAAGTAAGTGATTTTTTTGAAGTACCCAACATTTTATTTTTGACTGGAAAATATGACTCAAATTGACAAAAATACCAAAAAAATTAGAACTATTTATAGCCTTAAAACAACATAAATGCGTCAATATAATCTTACACTTTAAATTCTTTGATTAAGTTGAAAGAAGTTAAAGTACACAGTTGAAAGAAAACTTATTTCCTTTGAAAACATTACTTGAAGATCTCAATAGAAAACCTCTTGTGCTCGTGAAAGAGGCAACTTCAGACGTTTAACATTTTTATTTTAATCATGCCAGAGTTTGCCTTTTATGTTATTTTTTATTCAATAAATAACTTCTTAGAATAAAGTGGAGGATTACGAATGAAACAAATACTGAAAGCTTTCATTTATAAGTTTGTACATTTTTATTAAGATTTGTAAAAAAAAATCCAAAAAGTGAAACTGGTCTTCAATAACAATATTTAAACATTTATGTATATATTACTTAACGTAACAACTGCTGCATATGATAATAATTTTACAAACCAAGACAAGCAAATAGCATTCTTTGCCTCAACTATTTCCTCGCTGTGATTATAAATTAAATGACTAAGTCAGTCTTTGATTAATGCCTAATATATAATATTGATAAATAAAAGTTAAAATGTATTTTATTAAATACAATAGTTACAATAATATTACTAACAAAATGTTAAAATGTTAAACGATAATGTATTTTATAAAATCAGCAAACATTTAGAAACAACGAGCTTTTAAATAAATGAAATTTCAGGAAGCACTCAAAGGTTAAAAGCTTTTATACATTTTAATACTCTGTCATGAAGCTGAATGCATTCCCGTTCGAACGCAGGATTTTCTCTACCGAATACGTCACATTTATGTATCTACGTTGAAATATTTTGCCGCTGGCAACTCGGTAAAATGGCGCCGACACATTTAATTAGAATAAAATTTTATCATTATTAAAGAGACGCTAATGTATCAACATTATGTATATTTGGCTTAAATATAATGGTAATATTGTTATAGTAAGATAAACACCGACAGTATTTGTGTTGTTGACGACAATTGACATCATATAGAGTTTGTACAGAGGGGATTCGCATCAAAGATTAATATATTTTTTAATACAATATTAGCTTATTTCAAGAAGGTAGGAATTAATAAAAAACTTAATTAGTACCCTATGTATTCTTGCAGACTATGTTCTACATCTATACCAAATTTCAGTGAGATTCGTTTTAACAAACATACATCCATAACAAACTTCCTGCCTCGCACAGCAGCGTTGTGGAATGGTCTGTCCTCGGCGGTATTTCCAAACCGCTACGATTTAGGGTCCTTCAAGAAGCAAGCGTTTCACAATCTCAAAGGCCGGCAACGCGTCTGGGGTTCCTCTGGTATTGCTGATGTCCATGGGCGTCGTTGAACATCTCGGTGTTCCCGCTGCTCGTTTGCACCCTTCTGTTATAAAAAACACATCCATCAATCCAAACATTTATAATAATAGTAAGATTATAATTTCAATAGTTTCAGCACTTTGTAAATGACGATGCTATACCTTATTATAAAATTATCCTCATTAAATTGAAATATCCGTATTTTTATGGAAATTTTGTATGAAACATGTTATAAAATTGTAATTGTTTTTAGTTGCAGATATTTTCAGGTACATAAAGTGGGCAGTTATTGTTTGAAAAGCTTTTAAGCGAGCTTTCAGTAAATACTTCCGATCCACTTTATCGCTGATGGAAGTGGACGTTCCATTGAAAGAGTGAACATACATAACTAGCTACTGTTCTCTTATAGTTAGCTATATCTATTTTACTAACATTATAAATGCGAATGTTTGATGGATGAATGTTTGTAAGAAGGTATCCGCGGAACGGCTTAATGGATTATCATGAAATTTTGCACAGATGTAGAACATAGTCTTCAAGAACACATAGGCTACTTATTAAGTTTTTTAATTTTGTGAGGACGGAGTCGCGGGTGACAGCTAGGATAATGATATAGGAAAATGTTCATGTGTGATAAGTTTTACATATAATAAATATGAAGGGCATATACGAGACGAGCTAAGGACGAGCTGGATTAGGAAACAAAAAAAGCGTAAAATACTTTGGATATTAAATAACGAATTTTATGAAATTAAAAAATCTATGTAGCCACCTTTTTTCAACTATGTTGTCGGACGGAGCTATCGAGTTTAATAACGTAAAGTGGTCATATTCATAGAAATTTTACTGCATATTGCTTCTAAAAAATTAGGTCAAGGATACAGCATTTGAAAGAGGGTTAGAACGAACCAGTCACAGATCGCCTTGGGTTACTACACACTTTAATATACATAAATGGTAAGTACTTAAGAATAATATTGTACTCCGGACCCTTTTTTAATATGAATGATTTTAATTTTAACTAAGAATTCGACTGCCGTGAAACTCGAAGTAATCTAATATTTTAAATCCAAAAGTTTGGATGGATGGATGGATGTTAGAAGGTATTTCCCGAACGACTGCATGGATATCCCCAAAATTTGTCATAAATGTAGAACATAGTCTGGAAGAATGCATATGTTGCTTTTTTTTAATTCCCGCACAGTGGGAGTCACGTGCGACAACTAGTACATAATATAGT
This sequence comes from Papilio xuthus, assembly GCF_000836235.2. NCBI lineage: Eukaryota > Metazoa > Arthropoda > Insecta > Lepidoptera > Papilionidae > Papilio > Papilio xuthus. Next base: position 5,664,544 of record NW_013533632.1, read on the forward strand.
CCTTACTTTGTCTAAGAGAACTTATACAAGTCTCGGCAGTCGAAACTCACTATAACGTTCTCTTTTTCAACAAACATTTCTGAATGCTCTTTGTGTCTAATGTATTCATGATTTGTGCCATATTGCAAAGAGCTGTAATATCAATAGTTACGAGGTGAATGACCTCGCGACCTAACGGCTATACTGCCTATCTGTTATACCGTAGACGTAATTTATCGTATACTAGTCAACTATCACTATGTCATAGCATAGTAACTAATCATTAGATTGTGGTAGGGCGTAATTTAATCATCTACCAAAAAAAAAAATTCAAATTATTTTTGATTTAATAAAAATAGCATGCATTTTATGCAGGCAGTAAGTTAAATTTCTATCTCTGATTATCCCTAAACTCTCTTGACAATTGACTTAAATAAATTCTACTTTATCTTATTCGGAAATAAACAGAAAAGAAGGTGAAATATAAAAATATCGTCTGACATAAAAATGAAATTCCCCTCAATTACAGTTTGAAGGCTACACTCTCCAGTAAAAGCCACTTAACAACCTATACCTCTGAAGTAATTGGATTACCGAGCGGAGGTATCCGTCCTGTCTTTACTGCGGTACAATTTATTAACATTTTCTTTTACTATCTATTTAATCTTTATTATATTTTTTCACTGGTAGTTAGAAAACCTATTAACACGAAATAGTACTATTACTATTTCGTGGTAATAGGTTTACTCTATTGTTTACTTTATTCGCCATTTTTTTATCCTTTTGTCAAAGTGAATAATGTTTAATGAAAAACTTTTTTGTGTTAAAAAATAATTATTTTGCTAGAAGAGGTAAGTAAGAAGGATAAGATTTGTGAGGAGTAACAAGTCTCATGTCTCGGAAAACTCGCAATGATTTTAGACAATTATACTTTTATGATTACAATTGTATACCTATCTATATTGAATATTATAAATGCGAAAGTTTAGATGGATAGATGGATGGATGGATAATTGTTAGAAAGTATTTCCGGAACAGCTCAACGGATCTCGATGAAACTATTCACAGATATAGAACATAAATTGGAAGGACACAGGCTCCTTATTAAGTTTATTTTAAATTCCACAGTGACAGAGTCGAGTCTGACAGCTAGTACAGAAATAAATAACAACTGGACAATGTTTTTGTCAATACGATAACAGTGGAATTAAACTGCGATGACCCTTGATACATATTATCTTCCCTTACATTCTACTTGAAAAAAATAAAAACAATGAGTGTCACAGCACTTAAATTCAACGATTACATGTCATTATTATCAAACTTCCAAATGGTAAAAAAATATATTACGTATAAGATTGGTGAATTATTTAAATCATTGCAATCCGGGCACGTGCCGAAACGGTATATCGATTCAATGTACTACTGTTCACGCCGAATTAATCGCAGTCAGGCGAGGAGATAAGCCACTGCCGATAAACTCGAATACAGCCCAAACATCGATTGTTCACTTTATAAACGATTCTTGTTTTTTGAATTGTTAAATACACAATGCAATCATTCGATACATTATCAAGTTACATTTTTAAATTAAGAACAAATTAGATATTATAATTAAACGGTAACACAGATATTGGTTAATTGTTGAGTTAATTAATTCATTCATAATCAACGAGCGTGTTAATATGCTAATGGAGGGAGAGAAATGAGCTAATGTTATATGAGAATCCGTGATATCGATAGCGGATGGAAATATCCATTTACATATATCTTCATAACAATGTAGCTAAAAATATGTACTGTATTAAACATTTACGCTATATTTTTGTTTTAGTAATCGCTTAAAATTATATTTCTGTGTCTTAGAAAAAATACGTTGCACGTTTTTTTCATGTATTATTACACTTTAAAAAAAATCAAGTTGAGAGTAATTAATTAGTATTGTGGAAAAAATAACTTTATGTTACAGCTTCCTCTTCCGATACTAGGTAAGGATTGATTATTTTCTTACAAACGCAATACACTTTATGTGTAAGATACTTGGTAATATTAACTATGCCCTAGCAACACCAAGAATTTTTTTTCTAAAGACTTTTAGTAACATTGTAAGTACAAATTAGAAAAAGTATTGTATTTTAAAAAACAATCACACGATCAAGTAAAACTAATCTTTGAATAGTAAATTATTTAATTGTTCTGTTAAAAAAATAAAAATCTTATTACCTTTGTTTGTGACTCGAAACTACGAATAAAAATGTAATGAAAAGTTCTAACGTCGCAAATTGCAAAAGGAAAATTATTGTCTAACATGTCTCTCTGTACGAAAATATAATGAGATGGTTTTTTTATATTTAAAAATACTTTTAGAATGAACATTATGAATTTTGGATTGTTTTATAAAAACTGCATTCTATCTAAGGTGAACGGAGAAATAAATAATTTTTTATTTAAATTTTTATTCGCAATCAAAGTCGTATTTAGATATACCTAGCCAGAGGATACATAAATTTACTAAGTTATTTCTTCCGTAATCTATGACTACCAAAGAGGTATTACGAATTCCAATTTAGTGGAATCCTAGCACACCTTTCTCGCTTCACATACGTGAGCATACATACTCGTGTACATCTTATGTAGACTTCAGAATGTTACTAATTTATCAATAATAGAATTTGTCGAATTCGACTATAATTTATAATCAAATTTTTATTTTTTATTTTTCATTAAAAGTGGATTTATGCCCGTCTTCACATAAACTTTAAATTTTCTTTAAAAAGAAATGTCATAATAATGATAAGTTTTTCTGATAATTTACCAATCACTTTCGTTACGTATACTTCTGTATTATTAAAGCCTGAAAATGCATATAGTGTTTGCTTCGAAACGCTTTTGATTGGAGTAGTTCTGTCAATATTTAATGCTTTAGAAATTTGCTCGATCAATACCTTTTCACATTGTACAAGGGCATTGCAACGTCTGTTCTCAGTAATAATGAATACATTAGAGACGAAACAAGCGCGCCGAATGGAACAGGTAAACGTAAATGTAGATAGGTTTATATTATTTATCTTTGAAATATTTCTAGCATTCGTTTCTTACAACAAAATTACTTTGAAACATTCTTGACTTTTTAACATTAAGATCATTTGAAACCGACATTGTATGCGTAAATATATTAATGTAGTAGAAGCGAGAAAGGTGTGTCACGACTGCGCCAGTTCGAGGTCCGTAGTCCATACCTACCCCTCTGGGTTACAGGCGTAAGTTATATTGTAGTCGTTGTTGTTTTAGTCAATATGTGTACCAAAAAAAATAAGAAACAAAGAAAAAAAAGACCCGTCTAATTGTTTTTAACGAGATAAAAGACAAATTTCCTCAACGACTATTTAATTTTATCCGTTTACATTTAGCATTCAGTTTATTCTAAAATTCTTCAAACATTTCTTAATTAGATATAAATTGTTTAGAGTTACTTACCTCAGTTCAGTTCAAGAAATAGTTTAGAACTTGCCCAAATTAGTCTAATGCTTTCAAACATTTCCTAAAGGATTGGTTTTACTTTGATACGATACAAAGGTGTTTCAAAGGAGGGTTTCCTGCTAATTCTAAATACCGAGCGAATAACTCGGATTGCTAGGAGTTTACTTAGCGGTGACCAATAGTTACAAATATTTGGTATCTTAGATTTTAGTTGGATTATTCTAAATAAAGGAATGTACAGCACCGGCTGAATAGTTAAGACTCTGTTTTAACATTGAATTTCTCTTCAATTCTTTATTTAATACAGTAATTACAAATAAAATTAAATAAAACACAAAATTAGGAACAAGCTAAAATTAGTCGAAGAATTAAATTCGCTTCCCACTTAGGATCGTATGTCCCTCAACTTCCACCTGATTGCATTGTAAACGTGCAATGATATTTATTTTTCATACTGTGATAAAAAAATCTTGCCTGTTACTACTAATGTATTAAAATATACGTAACTATGATACTCATATCCCATATCAAAACTTGAGCACTGCACTACAGAGTATTTCAGTAAAACATTAATCAACATTTTATTTTAAAAATCATGAAACAAACGTGTACATGTTTGCTTCCTCCCGGCTATTCATTTTCTCGTTAAATTCATTTCCATTGAAAAAGCTTTTAACTCATTTCCAACTACGTTGGCTTTAATGTTTGTAGATTGAAAATTGTGTTTAATATACGGACTTTAGTCGAAGTTCTATTTAAAAAAAAAACATTTTAAAATTAATAATTTGGAGTTCATGTCTCTATGTTTTTGAACTAAGGAGGATGTATCTAAGCAAGTGGTAACGCGAAGTGGAATCAACAGCAGCGAGCGACATTTTTAAATCGATACGTGTACTTCAAGTCTAGAAGCAACTTTCCTTGGGGCGCTTTCCACTTACAAAGTGCTATCTTGTTATACTTATTTCGCTAAAACGTTTCTTGGAACATAATGTTGCAATATATATAACTGGTTTAAAAATATATTTGGTCTAGAAGACTTTGTTTATTACATGATGTGACAAACTTTAAAACGAATAAATACACAAATTAATTTATATAATAAATAAATGAAAATGCTTGTCTTTTGTAATGAGGAAAATGTTCAGAGGAAAGTCATATGAAAATCATTTAAAAAACGAATTACACAAATTCATGTAATGATTCATGTTATAATTTTTTTTGTTTAAATAACCAAACTTTTAGGTACAAAAATATCATCTTTGTTTTGTTACAGAGGATGAAAGAGAAGACATTGTTTTTATAAATATGTTTCGGCAGTGGAAATCTATCGTGAGCATCATTTAGGATCAATCTATGTGTAGGTATTGTGCATTGACGTGGTTTGATGTTTCAATGCACCAACCTGCGTCGGTCCAATTGACCGAGTCACATGCATCAATAAACTACCAATGACTTGTTGACGATTCCACTAACAGTTATCTACTTTGGTTATCACAACATATTATTGCCAATAGAACGATTTTTAATTTCAAAATTGTTCAATTTAATTAATAAGAAAGTAATTACTACTTGGTTTATAATGACTAGATCTGCAATTTAAAAAAGTTTCTTTGAGTTTTTTTATCAATTTTATGAAAAATATTGTAATTAACATGTAGAAAGAAATTTAAAATTATTTTTCATTTTAAGTACGCGTAGCCACAGACAATCGTAAAGATAAGCATCGAGTGACTAATAAAACGCGATCACACCTTGACCGCCTGCTTGTTACATATAAAAGAATTAATTAAAAATTACATGATTTCTTTAAGCAAAATGCCAGATGCTCTCTTACTTTTGTTTAGTTCACGCACATGCCTTTTTTTCTGGAGTCTATTTTAGACTTCGTTACCTATTCTAATAATATGTTTTTAGAACAGAAACTATTGTTCATAAAAGTGCCTAAGTACTATCATAAATTTAAATTTCTAAAAAATTCTTGAATAAGGACGGAGGTACTTGTGGTCAAAATTGTCCAGGAGCCAAATCGCAGTCACCATTGTGACAGGACATAGTTATGACTCTTTGTGATATCGCGATGATGTAATGTCAAAAGCTGGACATTTTCCAAATTGGCAATACGTAGGTAAGCTTAAATCTATCCGATTGTTAACCGTACTTACCAACTGATTCGTAACATATATTTAGAATTTTAATTATAGTATATCGAAAGATGCAAATGCCACTTTAGTAATTCAACTTAGTTTTTCATTTAAGGTATGATCACATACGCATAGTGTTTGCAACTAGCTTGAGTATTCGAGAGAAACCTAAGGTAGGTAATTAGGCTTAGTATGAAGAAAAAAATCACGAGGATGGTATTTTTCAAACACAGAAAGGTCTTTCCAAAACTTGTTGTTATTGTATAAATTTCCAACGGATTGTTACAATCTCCCTGTTATTAAATATGCTGCCGGCTCCTAAAACAACAATAATATCTTCTACGTCAAAAGTTTCAAGTTATTTGCTCTCAAGTATAATTTTACGTAGAGAACGTAGAGGCAAAACATTTCTCATTGTTGTACCGCATTGTAAAATTTAAATGTAGCCCTCGGGGAGTCAAACAACTTTGTCACGTCTGTCCGTTCCACCCTCTCCGTTATTTCAACTTTACAATTTCCACTTTTCCATTTTCTTCTCATCTTCTCAAGAAATAGAAAAATTTTCTACGCATAGAAAGTTATGAATAAATTATTTTGTTACATTTGTTTTGTGTTCGTATATTGTTTTAGACTTTAATATACCTTCATAGTGTTTGAAATATGAAAATGTGCAATTTTGTTAAATGTCATTTCGCTAATAATTAGACTTGTAATTATATGTTTACTTATTTTATAGTTTTAGCAAGTGTAAAGTATCGACTGTAGTGACTGGAAAATAACAATTTACATTCGTACTTAGAGTTGTTAATTGCTTACTAAGGAAACGCTAAAGTAACAATAAAATGCCATTGAATTGTAGTGGGTTTTTATTATTAATTAAAAAGCTGTAAGTAAGGCTTGGTGTTCGTTTGAGCTAGCGCCCGCGCCCGCGCCCGCAGGCCCGTCACATTACACATAATGGCGCAAGCTCCACACACCTGCTGCCGGTTTATTTTTACGTCGACGGCTTGCGCGAAATACATTTGTCTAATTGCGTTGCCTCATCATAATGATTCAATAATTATTTTAAAATTTTGGCAACAGTTATAGACCGTCTAATGTTTAAAATTTTAAGTTCAGGTTATTTATTCTAATAGGATTGGATATCTGTGGTGAATCATGTACTTTTGTCTCGTTGTTAATGTTATTTTATAATGTTTAGATGGATGGATGAATGGATGGATAGATTTATGGATCTTTGTTTGAAGGTATCTCCGAAACGGCTTAACGGAGAAATTTGGCATAGATATAGAACATTATCTGGAAAAACACAGGCTACTTATTAAGTGTTTTTAAATAACGCGCGGACGGTGTCGCGGGCGTTAGCTAGTTTATTTTATAAAATATACTTAACCAATATTTCTAGACATTATTCTGCAAGTACGGACTAACTATGTATTCTTATAATAAGCCGAGACAACGAACTTCAGAACTAACTACGTAAAGTGAAGCAAAATCCCGTATCAAACGTTCCTTTGTTACAGTTGTGAAAAGACTAAATCTAACAAAAAGATTTGCTCAATGTATTTTCCTCAGTCACTTTAAATCACTCTTAGTAGTTTGTGAGACTGTTGACTAAAGAGTTTTGTACCATTGTAGCTGATGTCCTTTGAACGTCAAAGGAAACTTCAGACGCTCTTTGAACGTAAATAAAAATCTTTGTCAATCTAAATATAAAAGCTATGACAATTTCTTGAAATATCTGGATCGTAATAACGCATTTATATAACAGTGTAGGTTCATTACATATTAATAAACCTTATTATTAATAAATACATACTATTATTTAATAAACCTACGCTGATTATATGTAGTTGACATTATGTAAGAATAATCTCTGTGTGTCTAGTCTTTCACATTTTAATCAAAGGACTTATTAGATTTCGATAATAATTAAATTAATTGAATGATATGAAATAATTGGATTAAATTTTCCTAACTATAAATTAATGAAGAACAATATTAATAGAAGTGAAATTTTCAATTAAATTAATTCAGGCTTACAAAGTTTCTTCGAATTTAATCATGTTTTAATCAGCAAAAGCTTTGTGCTAGTATTAACGTATTAAGTCTTAATTATAATCTGAACTTTACTTTGCTTTTCATAATTTATATTTCTAAAAAAACATATACAAAATATATAGGTATATACATCCAAATCTTTAGAAAATCCAACTACATGACTAAATCAGATAAATCTATTTTAATTTATTTAATTATGCCAACTAACGAAATTCTTATAAATTTTTCAATCGCCATACTAACCAACGATTTAAGTTATTAAGTAATTCTTATAAGCCTTGTTCAAAAGACGGGAAACTTTCCATAACCTTATTGGATCTTTCCTATGACCTTATGTGAACTTTACTTCTACATACCTTGTGGGGATTTTCCTATAAACTGAACGGAAAATTTCTAATAAGCCTTTCGACTTTACGTAAGTACGTTTAGCACATTCAGACCTCGTTTCCTCATTGAAATGTAGCTTTAACCGAAGTATTCCACTGATAAATGTATATATATCCTAACTAGTTTCTGTTTTGACACAGAGATTTATGGGTTTGATAAAATCTAATAATACAATTGTCACGTCACATCAGTTGAATTCAACGGTAATAAATAATTAAACTTACAGTAATAATTAATTATTCCACGGAAAACGTTTTATTAAGAATATTTATTACCATTTTCATTATATTAAAAATTAGTTTCATTAAACAAATTGAAGCAAAGTGGATTACATATTGAAAACAATGTTGACGTAAAACCACGAAGAGAAAATGTTCATTGACAAATGTTGCCACAGCATTCACGGATAATTAAAATTGTTAATCTACTGATATAACACAAAGAGTTTTGTTTAGTAAGGGTGCATTTTCGTAAAATAAACTATACCTACAATAAATATAATTAATAATAGTTATTTTAGAAATAGAGTTAGGTCCCTAGAAATGTTAATCATACTGTAATTTATTAATTTACCTGATGGCTGCAACTTTACCAGGTTCACTTTATATCTTTAGAGCATAGATTCCCAAAGATTTGATCTCGTAGTGTCTTTTTAAGATGTTTCTTTCTTTTTAAAACCTCCTGCTAATACATTACTTCTTCAACTTATGAATCCTCTACTTTATTTTCAACCAATGAACACCTCTTTTTGGTCTTTCAGACAGATCAGACATCAGTAGTCCACGTGGACCACTTTGGGAATCACTGCTTTGGAGAATAATTTTAGAAATTTAAGTATTCGTCTTCTTAATAACAGAAGTTTCCATAGGATTGACTGTGCATTGACATAAGTCAGTTTCGGCTTTTAAGTATGTATTAAGTATCTATTAATTGATTCCATCATAAAAAATTTAAAGTAATTTTTTTTATATTTACGTAGTCTATTTAACTTGATTGAGTAATCGATTATAATTGTTATGATTATTTTATAAAATTATAACGCTAACTCCTTTTTCATTTAGTTTACTATTTTATTAGACAAAGTCAACGCATTAGTAATGCTATTATTTCATGCTATTGTTATTTTAGGGCGGTCACTCACACACGAGTCGCTTTTTAAAAATAAATTCGATATTACAAATACATTTTAAACAAAGCTATTTTATACTCATTACACATGTGAAGTTATTTTCTATTATATATTAATATAATAATAAGAGTGTCGGTATGTAATGTCGAATAAAAATTAATACTGTACACATGAAAAACCAATTTCTAAATTTTTTGTCTTTATGTGTGTGCGGCCGCGTGTTTGTTCCACCGTAAGTCCGATTTTGTCGGGTGTTGGTAAGGAAGATATAGTTGGTTAATGCGTATATTATAGTTTTAGACATTTATTCACATTCCTTTGCCGCGAATGACGTGCTTTCATTACAAAGTCTAGTGTTTGAAAGAATGGCGAACGGACACAAACGTCGACGTATTAGTAAGGCTAATGTTGAGTCAATACACTGGCTCATTTCCGGATTTTCTTCCTAACAATAGTGATAAACAAAAATTAATGTGTGTATGTGTTATTGGGTCCGTAAACGACTTGAGCCTTTGATCCTTGAAATTTTTGTAAACCTGGATGTTTTGAGGACACCAAATAATGGTTACAACGTGAAAAGTGCAAAATCTTTTTCTTGATTTTTTTTGTATACTCTTGACTTTTGCCTTTGCAACTCATGTGAGAGTGGAGCATACTCAAGAACTATGGGATGGAATGACAAGAAAATTTATCAAGCGCCCCAATGTAGCGAAAAGTACAATGAAAAATCTCCTAATTTGTCGATGTCAATAAGAGTACGTGTTAAGCCCAAACAATTAATCATACCTAACTGTTGTATTTATAGTTTATATCACTAGAATAAAACGACGATGTTTTTAATTTAAGGTGACACACACATATTACAAAACAAATGATATTAAATAAATAACTCGACCGTTAAAAAGACATGGGCGAGATGGTAAATACAATAGATATGAATTGGGATAAAGACGTGAAATAATAAAATTGGTTTTCCAAAACCGGTTAAAACATTTTAGGAGAAGAAAATGCTTGTATAAGTAGGCTGTAAATATGTAATTTTTGAACATCGTATAACAGACTCGTGGACAATGTTTAATTGTCAATAAAATTATTTAAGACTTTAAGATTCATTATATACGTGTTTGCTTATTGAGAATATTACGTTAAATAATAAAGAAGTTCGTGTCTACTTAATAAGTACTGAATATTTTTATGGCTTGCTAATAGTTTATTGTTAGCATACTAGCTGTGATGCAACCTGCACATATCTGAGAAGAAATTCAAAGAAGTGAAGTCAACCAACCCGCACTTGACCAGCGTGGTTGACTATGGCCTAATCACCCTTAACTAAGGGTAGGCTTCGAGCCCCTCGGTGGAGACGTATAGTGAGCTGATGATGATGATGATACTCGCTGTATAATTACGACGTCGGTTTGTGTATTTTTTTATTCATGATCTCTACATGTTTAAAATTGTGTTCAGTAATATTGTTCGTATAATAAAGTTACGAAACTTATGATAAGTTATAACTATTACTTGTAAGATTCTTGCTATTTAATGATATATGTTTTTCCAACTTTTATTTATTTCTTTCCGCCAATTATAGTAAAATTCAAAAGTATTTTATAGAGACGGACTTATAGATTCAACTTGAACGGGAGGAATGTTGTTATTCCGTACCGTTAGGTTTTTAAGCCTCTACATTTCATCAAAGTTTAAGCAACTCAAGTAGTCTTTTTTAGATTGTTAACTTCTATCAAGTTAAATACAACTGTCATATTTTTTTTTGTTTTATTCATTGGGACAAATTCGAGTATTATAATTTGTTTCTATTAGAATTTTGTTAGATTGTAACAAAGAGCTTGTGCGCTTAGCCTCAACTTTAAGTTAGAACCATTTGAATTTTGAGCACCCAAGGTCGTCAAGGGCATGGTTTTGGCTCGCTATTGGGCGGTTTGCGGGTAGGGGCGGGGCAAGGGTAGCCATTGCTCCCTTTCGAAACACCCAGTGCTCTATGTGTTTGATATATTTTTTTGTCATAAAATTATAACTTTGATGTAAAATAAATAAAATGTCAGGCAGTTTAAAAATTAAAGAATAAAATAAGCAGAAAGTGAGAAAATTAATGAAAGAAATGGAAATAGAAGAAAGACCAATTTTCAAATATAATCGATTTATTCATACACATCGCATTGCATAACAATTAATCGCGTCATTATAAGCGCAAGCCGAGACAGTCGCTTTCGGCTGAAAAAAAAATCTATGTGGAATGAAAGTCAAATAATGCAACTGCAAATAAAGATGTTTTATATTAAGAATTGTGTGCGTTGTTATAATTATATGGCCGAGTTCGCTTAGTGAGACGAATAGACGAAGTTTAAATTTTGGACGAGTGGTTTGGCAGGATGATGCGGTGTCGGGGGGAGGGGAGAGCGTCCGCTCCCGTGCATTGCCCAATTCCGCCGCAAGCGCCGCAGCGGCTATCGTTTCGTCATGTAGGCGCGATGACTCAAGCCGAACGGTTGCGACACGAATATTTCAGGCACGAAGACCGAGACGACAGCGGCAACTGCAACTGGTCCGCAGACTTTTCCAAACGATGAATAAATCTAATTAAACTTATTTACATTAACTTTAAATTTCGTGTAAGAGCAGAAAATTCAGTGGTTTCGCAGCCGAATACGCAACAGCTTGCGAAACCCCCGACGTCACTGCATACACGTTTGTAGATTGGAGCGCCGGTTGAAAGTGCAGGTACAGCCGTTGATTGTATGCCTACCATATAGGAGAGAGAAAAAGACTGACTGATAGGAAAAGTCGAGTCAATCTCTCCCCCCTACACGGCAGACATTAATAAATCTTCCGTCTTCTCTTGAGTTTAATTAACTTCTTCAACTCCAACTGTAATTTAAATTAAAAACAAAACGCGCGCTTGGTAAAAATATTCCAATTACAAAGACTTTCCACGAAAGAAATCGAATAGAAAATACGAGTAAACCGTTATAAAATGCTGAAGAGATAAGAAAATCAGGAAATAAAACGTTATCTTTTTTTTACCGATTCAAAAATACTAAAATAGCGGTATTACCACATTGCGGAAGTTAAGAAAGTCGGTCGCGAACATCTCACAAAATTGAATCTAAGTTTTAAAATTTTATATCACTTTTCTATGAAATGATTTTCACATGAAAACCCGAAATTTATTTATTTGAATTTGAGCTCGCGAAATAACTAAGTTGAAAATGAACAAAAGTTAAACTAAGTTGAACTAGTGTTGGATGGTAGCGGAGGGAACGACCGATGCAGACGACGACCGAAGAGCGAATGGTTGTGCTCGGCAGTCAACGATACCGTAGTGGCGATGGACCGCGGAGGGGCATGAGGAGGTGGGGTCGGGCGGGGACGGGGCGGGCTGCGCGCGGAGAAAGGACGCAAGTGGTGATGTAATCGCGACGATCGATGCAGTACGCTCCGAACAACGTAACTACCGCGCTACGGAACGAATATTCTAACGTACACGCGGTGCGGTTTGCTGTAAAAATGTGGTTTCATGGTGAACTTTTCAATACAATACAATGAATCATCATGTATCGCTTCCTTCCAATGAAAAGTTAAAGATTGTTTGGTAGAGCGACTCGTCGGACAACACGTGCTAGGTTATGTCTCACGTGAAGTGAAACTAGTGTCATTGCTCACAGTTTGTGATGTATGACTTGATTGTTCAGTCTTATAGCGTAAGCGCATGATTGAAGCCATCGAAAGGGTGTGAGCTAACTAGAACGGAACATTAACAAGATAATATTACTGGCATTCAGTATCGATCGAAAAATGGCCGACAGCGCGTTCGCTCGGTTACAATCGTACGCGGTCGCGTTTGTTCGGTTTCTATCTAGGTCACACGTGTAAACGTTATCCCAACTACGTCGGCCTTGGCTTACTTTATGCCAAAAGCCATCACCCCTTCTCCGCCAACACCGTGTTCACCATCACATCTTCATAATCCTCTTCCTTCACCTTTTAAATTAAATATTTAAAAGACAAAAAAAAACTTTTATCAGCCATGTAAGTGCGATATTATTCTGAAATCCTGAACAATGCGATTTCCTTCCTGCATGCCGTTTTATCACGGTTAGTCATAGTATTTCTAATAATTGGTAGCGACAATTTGAGCTTAAAGTACAGGGATCGAAAAGTACAAAATTTTACGTCTCCGTAACTCGTAGTAATGCGGGGGCGTAGCGTACGCTCCTCCCTATTTTATCTTTTGTTACTATTTATTTACTATTTTCCCCCGGCCACGTGCGCGCTCCGTACAGAGATGCCGTGCACGCTCGTATAACTGGGTTTCGAAAAAAACCGTTAGGAAACAATGGTGACCGTTGAGCGAGTCATTCGAAACCGAGTCACGTTATCGAGTGAACGGCGTTAGCAAGTATCTAAGCGTGAAGCGCGGGGCCAGTGCGCCTGACGTGGCCCCATCGAATAAAACTGACTGCTGGTGATGAAAACGGCGGTACGGCCGACCTCGTTTGAATCTAGGACAGCACCCAAAATAACTAGGCCACCGTTACTGCGCAGCCGCTAACGCAACTCGTAGGTGCTGGCTTATAACTCACCGACCGGTGGTTCTAGACCCCGGCCGAATCGAGCCTCGCCTGGAATTTGGGTTGGCGTCAGCCACTAGCGGAGGCAGGTGCGGCTCAACTCGTACTAGCCGGCAGATTGCAGAAATCGACCGTATATACTGCGGACATTTCGTATGCTCGTAGAACAAACCTTTTGTATTTGTTGTGCTTACAGAGTTTTGCAATTCGTTGTTACTGTTGCTTAAATAAGGGAGATGAAATCGGAAAAAGTCAAATAAACTGATTAGTCTTGTGTCGTTTAAAAGTTATAAATACCGAGACTCTAAGTATGTTGTTTTGTTTTGGATATTATGGGTATATAAAGTTTGCGAGAGTCATTAATTATTATATTAAGTATGTACTATCATTATCCCCTCAATGTAAATATTTAATGTTTTATGGTTTAATTATCATTTTGCAGATATAATCAATGAATAGTCATGAAAAAATAAAAATTATATTGCTCAAATATGTATACAGTTTTGTATTATATCGAGAACATATCTTTGTCTTTTAAAGATTATTTTAAAATTAATTTCATTGTTTTGAAACATTTTATTCAGATTGAAAGGCAATAATGAAAGAAAAATTATGAAAACATAATGTTTTCTATGGAATTCCAACTAGCATAATTTCTTTGGGAAATTGCTTAGTTTTCAAAATATCCCTATTTTATACTCATTCGCTCCTCTTATTTGAACCCTTTCTCCTTTTCTGAATTTAAGTGAAATATTTTTTTTACTTTAACTTAAAGCAAAAAAGACGATGTTAGTTTTAGTTATGTTTTTAACAGTTGATTGTGTATTTTCTCTACTCTGAAGATACGATTGTCACATTAAGGTATTTCTTTTAAAGTCGTTATTTCAATATTAATCTTGGATTTTGAATAAGGGAAAAGTTTATTTGATTTTTTCTTCAATTGAATTACATTTTTTGAAACGTGTAGTAGTTAAGTTGTTTAACTAGCTCTGATGTTTTATCGTTTATTAAAATATATTTTTTTTATATGAAAAACCTCTAATCGAATTTAGGAAATTGTACCGTAGCTTTCTATTATTGAAACACTCGTATAAAATATATTGTTGTCACTTTTTCTTTAAAGAATGTTTATAGTAACTCACGATTACGTATTATAAGAAGTTTACGTAATTCAAACAAGCTTTTCCAGCATATGACAGTTTTCTCAAACTTATACAACAGACAGGCTGGGCCTAGTACATGTTGTCATGTCATAAATGTCATATTAATATATTACGTTATGTAAACATTAGCATTTGCGATCATAACAACACATATGTGTTATTCATACATTTTTGTATATATTTACTGCTTTAATTATATATCATTTGGAAATTTTATTTGATTTACTTTACTTGTTCATTTTTTCCAATTTCAGCCAAGAATATTTTATTGCTGAACATTTATTTATTTACAACATCTAGCATATTTGTGCTTTTTTATGTTTTGCTGATGCCTTTTTTATTTCTAAGTTAGGTTGTTGCAATTTATACATTTCTTTTGTTTATTATATACAAATATATGACAAAACAATGACATCTTCCTGTTTGATGAATGTAGCTTCTTCATCTTCAACAAGTCTTAACAATCTTATAATTAGGATAAAGTAACTTCCCACATACTTAAAGTTCCCGTCGTATACATATTTATACGACAACAATTTTCATCTTATAGGCAAAAGCTCGAATGAAAGCTGATAGCAGATGCTACCAGCTTAACCCCAACTGGGTTAAAGACATATCAGTCTATTCAATATAATCTGTTCAATAATATTGAAAGTGTATGTAGATGTCCCAAAATATTTTGTTTATGTACCGTAAATGATAACTTTAAAAGCGAGAAAAGAGATGAAATCAAACAACAACAATGCCGGCTTGAACTCCAAGTTATAGATATATAGCTTCAAATGTGCCATACTTGAAAGAAGATAAAGAAAATGACAAAAACTGATCCAGAAGCATTGGAAGAGCTCGTGGAGAATGAGGCGGCGCGCGACGACTACGACACGAGTTCGTGCGATAGGAAACGCGTGGAAAATCTAAGCGCGTTTCATTCGTCACACGCGGACAGAGATAAGAGCGCGATAACCCGCAGTGGAAAACGCCAGCAAAATAGTCGTGAAGGAAATCGCATTGGCAAACGTTACCGAACGCACAGCTTGACTTACCTGACTGGAGGCGGGAGCCGGCGTCGTCGGCTTCGGCTGGTGATGGTGTGGCATCTCGGAGCGCCGTGCTATATGTATTTATGAGTGCTGTGGCCGCTAGTACGCTGGCGCGCGGACCCACGTCGACGCAGAGCGATGCCGCATTGTGTTCTATACGAATATACGTATGCGCGGCAAACTCCATGCTCTCCCCCCTCTCTCCACCTCCCCGCGCAACCACCTCGCGACATCGTTAGAACCGAAACGGCCTAATCGCAAATGGAACACGCGGACTCGTAATACGCCCTATGGCTGTTGTCGGCTCAGCTCAGGAGTCGCCTCTTATCTGTATGCTAACACTGCATCGGTTTATGTGGCGATCTAATTTATAGCCCTCGGAATTCGACCTGCCGCTCCGTATTCACTGACGTCAGAAGCCTTTACATAAATAGGCTTACTGTAAAATAAATGCGATAAAACGGTTTCTAACATGTAAATTTTGTATTTTTTTCTGATAATTGACTTTGCCTTTCTTTAGAGCGCCTTAAAACCAAAGTACGAAATGCATTCGGAATTATGTATCTATTGCATACTCAGCCATATGTCGCTTTTAAAAACGTTAGAATCATTAGGTGATTCTAGCTTTTAAATTTATCGTGACACAACTTTCTTTTAAATTCCAAGCGCGCAGAGTTTGATCTTAAAGGAGCAACGAGTTCGCGTTGGGAGTGGGACTGATTGCAACCAGTTGCGCTTTTACGAATTTAAAGCTTTTGTAGTGACGTTGGTGGCGGACGATGGAAACCGGTCTTGTTGCTACGTCATTCCATTCTTTATAAAAGCATTGATACGAGGAAAGAAATATGTGAAATTTCTTTAAACATATCACACGAGACGATCAGGAAGGAAAACCATATATGTTTAAACCCAACAATTTGATTATTTATAGTCACTTTGTTTGGTTTTGTGACTTATTAGTTACTCAAAAGGTCCAGAATGGGAAGATCGCGCTGTTTCATTCAATTGTTGTCCACAGCTGGATATCACCCTTTTCATATAAAACTTTAATCTTTAAATTATTGAAAGCAGCTGTAACGTCGTAAGTGGAACCTGACGATCCCAGACATGCCGTCGCCTTACAACGTACAATGAAATAAAAGTTCTCATAGACAAATAGATCGGTGGGTAGGTCACGTAGTAAATAATGTAGACAAAAAGATGACCTTCAGCAACCCTAAAAAGCGATCATTTATTCAACAGCACTCGCGGCTCACATGTCCTACGATAAAGCGCTATTGATATGAAAAGGGGGCTCAAAGAAGGTTTTATAAAACTAAAAATTTGCACCTGTTACCTACAAGTTAACCCAAATCATTTAATTTTACACAAAAAGAAACTAGCGCACATTTACAAATGTTTAGTTTCTAAAACATTTGAAAAATATCTATGTTGCCCTTTTAAAACATCTTAACAATATCTCGGTACGCAGCCCGTTGCCAACCGGAATTCGCTCTCATGTCTGGCTTACGGTGAATCTCCAATGTCGTAACACCTGCATTACGACCATACAATAATCCCTTCATGTTGAGAAAACAAAGGTAACAAAACTATTAGTATACAAATATTGCGTCATTTGAAACTCGTGGTTATATAACAATTGTAATATTACAAAATTTCTATCAAGCAGTGATTTACTGTCATGCAATAATTTTTTTCTTCCCATCGTACGATGTTTCATAATATTGGTACTTATTAAAACAATTATCCAAATATTTGAATTCACTCTGTACTATCTAGTACTTTTCAGAATATTTCAAAACGTTTCTTATCTGTGATAAAAACCTTTTCAAATTGTAATACTGCCTATGCTCTGTAAATACGATTAACACATACATACAAACGACAATTGGTAACAAATTCCGGATGAAGCGACACAGCCATTGGACCGGATGTTCGCACTTGGTTAGAAGGATATCATCAATGCCCATCAACCCATTTAGTTTCTAGTCCTTGAGAACATATTTGTTACATTGTTAAACGAATATACATAAGATATGTACTATGAAAACCAACACGCTTTTTGAAGCGGACAATAAAATTGTTATGAACATTTTAAGAAGGTTATTTCGTGTATTTTCTAATACTTCATAAAAGAGTAATTAGTTTTTATATTAACAAAAAAACGCATGCAAGGAAAAGTGGCAAAGACATACATCTTTGAGATGAACTCATCTATGTTCAAATAGTTAGGTAATTGAAAGATTTTCTCTTTAAATACTTAAGTCTATCTTAAAGTTTAGCAGCACTCCAAAAATAAAAAATACGGCTCGAAGGACCAAAATGTACAGGGCTTTAAATAAAAAACCCTTGTTTGAAGAAAAACGTGTTAATATTGTAGAACATGAATAACAGAAAGACATAGAAAAACTGATTTGACGTTACTAAATTCAAAAGTTTAATTTCTTCTTTTTTCAATGATTTAATGGCTGCTAAAGCGTAAAAACTCCTTGAACACTAGGGTTATGTTTTTAATAAAAAGTAATACTTTGTTGCACTGTTATACTTCAGCCACTTCAAACTTAACCTATTTATTCCCCTCGTTGCTTGTCGAGTCCCCTCCACGGTTGCAATTGCTTGTGATGCGCAAATAGACGTTTGTCCTAGATAAAATTAATAGCCTGGAGTATGGTGTGTCCAGGCTTACCAACAAACTTTGACCTTTACGTTATCATTTATAACAAGTTATAATTGAAACATGTAAAGTACAGTATTTTTTACAAACAAGAACAATGTTTTCGATCGCTAATATGTTTTAAAATTAGTAAATACGATTGATACATCATAATACACATCTTTCTAATATTATAAATGCGAATGTTTAGATGGATGGATGGAAATTTGAAGGTGGATACCTGAACTGCAGCATGGATCTCGCTAAAATTTGGTAGATCTCGCTAAAAAAAGAACATAGGTTGAAAGAAAACATAAGCTACTGATTAAGTTTCTTTTTATTCCGCGCCGCCGGAGGCACAGGCGACAGCAAGTGATATTATAAACTCGAGTGTTTTTATATATGTTAACATAAATAAATATTTATTTGAATGTATACATAATTTGTTGATTTCCTCGAAGTCAGGCTATAATATGTTAATTCGAACGAATCATACGCAAGGAAATTGTGTCGTAAGTAATTGGCCCGACTGGGGCAGGTATACAGCCAATTGCGCGCCCTATGTTACACAGATTACCTATGATTGCTACAAACGGATGAAAGAATTCTATTCACTTAATTAACTTATTATTCTAGATCTTTTCATCGACGATTCTTTTATGATAAGAAATAGAAATCAAATAAATTATGTTAGTTTGATTAACATAAAAACATCGCCTTCAAAAATGTACCTCGTGATATGAATTCCAATTTGATAGATGTTATATTGGTTGTCGGAAATTGCTGATACTGATTGCTTTTTACAAGTCGAGAGTGTGGATCGTGTTTATTAATAGATCTGCTGAAAATTCATATAGTTGGGCACATCATGGAGTGGACGGTGTATGCCAAGTTGGCACTTCAAACTTTTTTCTAATTAAGAGCTAAACGAAGAGCGCATGAAGCGCTTTAATGTAAACACTTTTAATGTGGCACGTTAATTATTCCTTTACTTAAACACTTTTTGAGTGACTGTTCTAAGTCATTTCTAATACAGTAAACTTTAGACCCAATTTGGATTTTTTTAATATTATAAATATGTGACTGAAGATTTATAAAGATTAAAAAGGTTTGTTGCAACTCACACATTATTACTAATAAGTATTTTCGACTATTAGCGGTAATATTTGAATACGGGGACTTACTTTTACATAGTACTGGCTGCTCTGAGTCTGCAATAAATTGCATTAGCCAATGTTAGAAAAGATCGATTTATTCACTTGCATAGGTAGATAAAAAAAAAAGAATAGTTGCCTTTTATTTCGTTTTTTATGAAGTCTGCATCGTTTGCAAGAGTGCAAAGCTTAGATTGCGATACTGCCTAGTTACGAATGCAATACTATGCAAACTAAAACAGCAATACCGTCCTGTCCGCTTCTGTGTGAGTTATCCAAGTGTAATAGAGGCCGCATATCAAACAGCTATGCAGCCTGGAGCTGCAATATCCGACCGCTTTGATCTCGCTTAGACATTTATTAATAACGCACCAGATAACTTTATGAACAATTATGTTTGTAATATGATAAAAATAATCAATAATCGACTATTATTATTTTAAAAATCTTATTGGAGTTATACATCCTGTATATTTAATGAAAATCCTATAACACTCAAATAAGACTCCCTATATAACTCAAATGACGTTCAAAATGGGTCATCAATAGGCGTTTTTTTAATTCACAATAAAGAAAATTATGTTATAATATATAATTAATCTCCTTCTATGTTGAATTAAAAGTTTTAATTGGATTATGAGCATCATAGCGTTCCAACGTACTTGATGTCAAAGTTAAAATATTTCAAATAAATCCTTTGAGTTGTTCTTTTTATTTTATTACATTAAGTACCTACTAATAGCAAAAATATTGAAAGTAATCGTGTAAATAAGTTATCAATATACCGAAAAGCTTCTTATAATTAAAAGTAATCATATTATATTTAAAAAAAATTGGTCAAGTGCGAGTCAGACTCGTGCCCCGTGGGTTCCGAACAAACCTGTAGGTATAAGTAAAAATTCACCTATCACTACAATCGAGTCATAGTTAAAAAGAGTAAAATAAGTTTATAATTTTAAAAAATAATATGTGATTTAACAAAATTTTTAAGGTTTTCAAGATTTTAGGTTGAATAAAAGTAGGTTTTGATATCCTTGCGAGTAGTTTCGGGTTTGGATATATGCGGCTGAAATTGCTTTTTCTTTTGATTGCCTTGATATAGAAGTTTAATTTTGTGGCAGCGTAAAAGTATTATAAACCTGAGTACTTGATATGAATTCCAGCTTGATACCTTTCTGAGTTCCAGAGAAAAAGGTTCTAGCAAGACAGACGGACGGGCAACAAAGTGATCCTATAAGGGTTCCGTTTTTTTCCTATGAGGTACGGAATCCTAAAAATCTTAAAGTTTTTATATTTTCGCAGTATGTTATAACTTAATTTATGTACACAGGTGTGTAAGTTTGCATGTATTATGTTTCGTATCATGTTCAGTATCAATAGCAATATTCACAACACGCGTTGAATGCGCGAAAGCGAAAGTTCCTATGTTGTGGCTTAGCTTTTATTCATCTTAATTAATTTCACTTTCTCTACAGAATTCTTTCGTGCAAATGCCAAGGTATATAAATGTAGGCTTCGTTAGAGTAAGCTATAAATAAAAAAATATTAGATCTGTTGCCAAGTGAGAGGATACATTTTGAAAAAAATATATTTAATTAAAATATTCTTCGACTCAATTTGTTTGGAGGTGAACTTATATTTGGAAAGAAACCTTAAAGTTTCTTCTCACGTTTAAAATACACGTGAATTTAAATATTAAGTTTCATAACTTTTTAATTATGAAAGTAACTTTTAGGAAATTATTTGATTTTAAGGTAGCAACAAAATTTATAATTTAAATATCGATATTAAAAAATCTTTAAGTCCTTGGGTAGAGAATCCTTTTTTTAATATAACTAGCTAAGTAATTATTACATTTCAAATTACGCAAACTTAGATGATGTTTTACGAAATCGGTAAAAGTGTAACAAGAAGGCAAAAAAATACTCGTTTTTCAGGACCATGCTGAATAGTAATCAATAACCACTAATTAAGAAAAAAGACACTATTACGTAAATAACTAGAATGGTTTTATTACAAAGTTATAATTTGCGAAATATTTTAACATTCATCCGCAGCTCTAACTAAAAAAGGGACGAAGCTTAGTCGACAAGAGGCAAAACTCTGTCGTTGAATAATTCAAGAAACCACTTCCATCGCATCTATTCAACGTGACAAATATCGCAATTAGGACCCCATTTCTACTACATTCGGATAGTAGTATAAGAATATATTTTATCGTTTTAATTAGGTTTAATAATGCGATATCATTATTAAGTCATTAGGAGAGAAGAGTCGACTTAATAATTACGAATGTTCTATCCTACTATGGTATGGTGCGGTTAAAAACTTGAATAATTCCAGTGGTATAAAACACGAAGCGGTTTGAGCCTTACATAGGTAGATAGTAACCGAACGCTGTGCGGGAACGGCACGAGCGCGCTTACATAAAGCAGGAAATAAATAGGTCGCGGGGGCACGGAATCCCCCAGGGTGGTGTGAGGGTGTCAGTGATGTGGTGGTGCAAGGGGCCGGGTGGGGTGGTGGTGGCACAAAACTAGGTGGCCTACATGTGCGGAGCTCGCTGCACAGCCGTCGCGTTTTCATCGCAGCCACAGCGCCGTAAATTAAATATTCGAGGATCTCGACCAAACAGCGGAATCAGCGCCTTTGTTTCTATCTCGATTAACTCCGAGCTCCGGCCGTGTTATAAATAACTTTATAAAATAAATTTATATTTCCTAAAACTTTATATGCTTAATGCTTAGATTGTTTCATAATGCATATTAATACAAACGTTTTAAAAAAAATCCAATAAATAAAAATGAAAACTATAAGATAACAGGAAAAGGAATAATTCTATTACTTAGAAGTTATGGCCTATGTTAACTTGTAAGGAAGGATTTGAACGAATCACAACCGTAGCACTTATTTAGTGTTCTTTAGAGAATGCAGTTGATTTTACTACAAGATAAAATAAATTTTCTAACATTATCCTGTATGCAAAGTAAATAATAATGTATAACATAATTTTCACTGCAATATTGTATATTTTCAAATTTGTATGCATTCATATCGCGACTGCTGGAACGTAATCTAGAAAATCCAGTCACGTTGTAAAATAGGAATATGAAAGGAGCTCACGTGGCGCTGGCGCCCGTATGAATATAATACAATCACGCTCCGACACCTTTAACCAAGTGGGGGGAGCATTCAAAAGCAGCATTTCAAAGGGCTTGGAACGGCTTTTTTAAATCTAGGTCATTCATAAATCACTAAACAATTATAACAATTAATTCTTGTCAGCAATCAGAATCCCATAGAACTGGATGTTTTCTTACATAGTGACGTTACCCTTTGTCGCAGTTCGTTTAACAAAGAGAATCTACGAATATGTCTAGATGCTTCCAATGGTGACCGACCGGTGCGAATTCGTCTATCTAGAATAAATGAATCACAATCCCAATGCGAAGATTTAATAAACAGTTCATTCAACTCCACAGAACATAAATTTGAAGGCGATAAATATTTGTCGATTCCGTATCTGCAGTTTTATGTTTATTTTTAAATAAATTAAAAGTGTAACATATAAAAATAACGCAATTCATTTTAATTCAATTTTAATAAATGATCTTAGACATAGAATGGTATAGACACGCTGGTTAATTTTACTCTCATTATCATTATATTCAAACAGCCAACTTATTAGGTCAGTCTTTTGTTTAAATTAAATACAGTAACATGTACTGTTTCTTCGAACGAAGAACGTCTCTTAATTGTTAAATCTGATACTTAATATGTTATAGTTGTGTATTTAAGCATGATTATATATTTTTATAATATTTAGGACAATTGAATTTTTTCTTCTATAAACTTGTTACTATATATCTGAATGATCCCTAGCTGTTGCTAAATGGAGTGGAATTTAATTTGTTATCTGGGTCTTCTATTGACGTAAAATTGTACCGTTATCCTCATTTGTATATTTTATTCAAATTATTTCATTCACCGTTTTTTATTCTCGATAGTGTTTCATAATTCTATATATAAATAGAATAGTTAAAGTGGGACGCAAATGTCGTAAATAAAGTCGTATCTTTTGTTATCCTATGTATTTAGCATAAGACATGTATCTGTCTAATCTGCCAGGATGTTACAATGTTGTTATTGTTAAGTATATCACACTAAAATATCTTTTACATTGTTATATACATGTGTTTTACATAATTGTACAAAGGATAACCTATTGACATCAACGCATAACCTACCGGAAATGGTTTTACTAACTTCATCTATTCAAGATCTAACAAGTAACTAGATCCCTAACTTGCTTCATAAATTAGTTATATACTACAATACTTGAAATGCAATATTTTATATGAATATTCTTGCAAGACAAACTTATTTACATCGGTTTATATCTTCGAACAAAGACACGGAAAAATATACAGAATATTCGTTGAAAAGTATATAAGAGATTATCTTAACCCATTTCGAATTCTGCAGAGTTTCACAGAGAACAAAAAGATTTCAGTCGCTACAGATGACTGATGCGGATGGAGAGCGCCATCGCAAAGTAAATCATCGTTGGAACACGGGCAATCTAACTTTCTAACAATTATTATACTACAATTATTAATTAAATACACACGTAATTTAAACCAATACCTGTAGTAATAATTAGAATACAAAGATATATAAATGTTGCAAATATCTTAGTTTTTTTATAACATAGCTGAGATACACTAAGATTTTTTTTTATTTTCAGGTTGTGTACATTTGTTACAGGACATTTGCTCTTTTAAAAGGGTCTCATAGACTTTATAGAGACTTTTTAAATAAGTACTATTAAGAAATTCGTCATCTTCACTGTTTAAAATCGATCGATTTACTGACCGTATACGTAGATCTTTGGAGAAGATCTATTTATAGCAGTGGACTAATACAGGTAATAATAATTGCAATTGTTTAAAAACCCTTTCGTTCTTGTTACTGGAGTAGTTTTTTCGCTACTCGGACAGCGCATTTCTCTTAAGTTCTGTATACACAAGGCAACGTAAATCGTCGAAATTAATATTGTATAGTTGGGTCGCGAAATTCCAGTTGAGCGCGCTCCTTCCATACAAAGTTGAATCGTCGACGCGTATCGTTTATTCGGTCTGTACAGGTATAGCGACTACAAGTCAACTGCCTAGATTTGTTCCGCCACCATCTTGAAATTTGCAGCAACTTTTCTTATGACAATCTTGACAAATAAATTGCTAGCAACTGTCTTTGGCGATGACAGATAAATCGGCGATGCGCGCTTTGTACGAAATCACACGGCATCGAGTAAATCGCGTAGCGACTATAATCACTGGGTTTCAAAGATTTACGTTGCTTCGTGTCCGAAGGGCCTCAATATATTAAATGTAGGTATTTAGATTGGTTCGATATAGTTAAATAGAATAAAATGCTGCGTCGCCCACACACTACCATGTACAAATGTGGGCAGAGACGTCAAGTTGAGCATATACGTAGACATCACGGGATGCCGCTAGAGTTGTAAGTGTCACGCGCAATTGAAATCCAACCTCTGACCATTTACATAACGCAACAAGACATGTCCGTGGGTAATCAAAAATACCAGTGCCAACATTAACACGTTCTAACATTTAGTTATACTTTTCTAACCATAAACATTTAGTTGCAAGTGATTGCGTGTTATTTTATGAGGTTAGTTGGAGATAGATTTAGTGAAATTAAAAACTCAGATAATAAGAAGGATAGGCTAAGGTTAACCTACTTTCACTCCTATTAAACTTAATGAAATGAGACGTAGTGCTCGCCGTCGATTCCATCCGCGTGGAATTAAAAGAAAATACTTAATCTATGGTAAATTTCATCGAGATCCGTTGAATCATTCTGGTGATATTTTCTAACAAACATCCAAACTTACGCATTTATAATAATAGTAAGATTTTTGGTACTTTTTTGCGAGGACTTCTATGAAAATGTATTGGACATCGGGTACTGAGAACTTTTAAAGTAGCAACTCTATGAGAACGCCAACTTGATTTTATTACACATTGTAACCGTAGGAAAGAAAATCCCATAAGTGCTACGGCATTAATTCTCCTAACACAACCAAAACAGAGGTACAGCTTATCGTCTGCAATGTGTAGATAGTCGTACGCACTTTCAACACACAAACGCATCTCTTTTAGTCTTAGCGAAAGTTGCCGGGCCCAGTGAGTAGGTGCGAGGTCGCATAGTCGGGCGCGACCCAAGCGGCCCTGAGTGTGTCCGCTATATCCGGTAAGAATGGAGGTACTTCAAATTACTGCTTAGAGGATGCAAGGTATTATGGTTGCAGGTGAGAATATGGAAAGCCTCTTGAGTAGGCAGAAATTAGATTACGTACCTCAATGAAGCTGCTGATCGTATTATGTCTAAAGTGGAAATCTCTGATCTTTTCATAACATATTTTCCCAATACAATCGATCATCGACCACGATCATTGTAAGGTTATTAAGAAGCCTCAGTATTAAGTGAGTTGTCAATACAGTTCTAGACTGTATAATAGACCGGGAGTATTTGTCTATCCTATTAAGGCGTGAAAGTGTAAAAAGATGTCAGTTACGTAGTTACTAATGTATCTTGCTTTACTTAAGCTCTAGAGTTGCGTATTGCGGTATGTGAGATTGGGTTCATTGAATGAAATAATCATTAGTAATCGTTGGAGACATTTTCCAGTGCGAAAATGCTGTGAAACTTGTTCGCCATCCCAGTCGGCAGTGTGGAGCATGCGGCGAGCGGCGAGCGGCGACAGCGCCGCGATCTGGGTCGAGCGGCGTCCTACGTGGCGCACCAACACACGCGCGGGGACCTCGGCCCGCGCGATGCACGCATGCACGCACACACCGACACCGGCCCCGGACGAGATCTAGGCCGAAAAACTCGCGCATGCGCCGATACCACTCTACCTACTCTTGCGGACTGATATGCGGTTAACACAAAGACTCCACAAATCTACAAATATATTATCTTGAAGACTATTTACTTATTGTTTAAATACACTTGTTTAATTGTATTTCCTTTTACATATATCTACATTATTTTATTTTGATTGAATACGAGGATTTTCTTCGTAAGTTATTATAATTTTATGAATGATTAATACATCCAGACTCCCTGCATGACACCTAGAAACTAATTATTTGGTAGTCTCATACATCATAAGTACATAGTTAAAAAAGCAACCATACTTATATCATGATTTTGAGCGTGAGAATTACATAGGGACGACTCAATTTCGTTGCATAATTTTCTGATGTGTGCGTGAGTAGCTTTTCGTTCAGCGTTAAATAGGTCACCAGAAAAACTTGCTCTACAGTGACGTTATAACAATTCATATTGGTATGAGATTAAAGAAAAGTTTGACTAGGTTCGTAGGTCGTTGTATATTGGTACTTTATGACAGTTGAGTAACGTTATCCAAACTTTGGTGGTGTGAGCAACGCTGCCTCTACCTAATTGAATCGGCCATGTGTTTGGGGGCCCGATTGAGGTGAGACGTTCAACGATGGAAAGTTGTTTCCATTGATCAAGATGAATAGTTATGCATTTGTTTATTTTACTAATACTTGTATACTATTAACGTTGATTGCATACTATAATAAACAAAAGGCTATGAGTGTTTTATTTGAAAAACAGTAATATGTAGTTCCTCAGCTTGCATGTCCTGTGATTATATTTTATGCCAATAGATAGCTAATTTATATATTTTTTCATTACAACTTTGTAATGTAACGCTAACATTCGTATGTTGCAATGGAACTTTTGGTTCCGTATTAGGACTAATACTAATTACATTACTTATCACATGGCTTTTATCTCTTCTATAATGAATGACAAGAAAAACAAAAATTTACAATAATAGTAAAATATATATACTTTTTTTAGTATAAATAATATTTACACTAAAACATTTCTCTTTGTTTCATTGTTCCGTGCGGGTATCATGTATTGGGTCATGACCTGACCCGAATTTCTGATTTCTGAAGCAGTCGACGGGGCTCCTGCTCCAAACTATTTGAGGTCATTTTATGTAATAGGGACATCTATGTATAAGTATTCTCGTATGTGTAAGAAATTAGATTACATTTTTTTTATTATTTGTATGCAACCCAGGCTTCGAACCCATGATTCTTTTATATTATTTGATCTATTGCTGTTTTCTCTCTTTTACCATGATGGACAACATAATGATTCCTTGGCACCAAACTCTCTTAGACAAAATGAAACACAAAATTTATTTTAGCATTTATTGTCTTATCTCAGTTAAATATGCAACAATGGCAGCGGAAGCTTTTGCTATGTCTCCGGCGGTGTGAGCGAGTCCTCGCATACAATCCTCAAGTGTCACTTGCGGGGCGATCACCGATCGCTTTACCATTATTATTTTGATGGCCTCGTGCACGTTCCAGTCGCTCAGCTCAAGAGCTTCAAGGCATTCCTCTGGTGTTGTCTGTGGTCGAAATGTAATAATCATATTTAATCCAATATACACTATAACTACAAAACGACTGATCGGATCTGATTGAAATTTGAAACAAATAAAAAGTATGGAATAGCGCACAAAGCTTAAATTCATAACATATTTTTTCTAAATTGTGAGCCACTCGTAGACGCCGTGCTCAGGTGTCGGGTGGCTGCTGGGTGAACTACCTATAATCCTAAAGTACCGTTGACATACTTATTCAAAATGTATTATAAAATATGTAGATTTTACAATTTTTACTTGACATATTTCTAGCGACGTGACACAATTCATTATAGAACTGACGTTTCCGATTATTCGCTGTCGGTGACATACTTTATACAGAGGAAGAGGAATGAAAACGTATTTATAAATAGACTAGTTGTTGCCCGCGACTCTGTCCGTTCGGAATTAGAAAAAAAATATAATTAGTAGCTTATGTGTTGCAGACTATGTTCTATATTTACGACAAATTTAATTAAGATCCGTTCAGTCGTTCTGGACATACCTTTACAAAATATCCATCCATCTAAACATTCGCATTTGTAATATTAGTAACATTCAATTATTTTAAATATGTTCCTACAAAGAGTCTGTACAGTATGTACTACTTTTCCATACATCTTCAATAAAACTTGATTGCATTATTAAACTTTATACAATTCTTAAGTTATTCATCCACTATTTAACACAAAAGAGTTGAATCCATTGTTGTAGTCAAAAACGAGATTCAATTTTTCTCTTAAAATCTTTTTTTTTACCATTACTTGTAGCTTGGACACCATTCATCCTTTTTTTAAAGCATAAAAATATTAAAGAAATGCATACATTTATAGTACATTAACAAATATTTAGGTTTAACAAATATGTGTAAGAAAATGCATCTCTGAACGTTGCCAAATAGTAATCACTTATCTCTCTACACATTTGGGTCAAGGGCTGTCGTTTTATCTTATCAATTAAATAGGGCAAGTTCCAATAGGTCTAACAAAATACAATATTTCATTAGAGCTAATCATCTAACATTATTAAATGTTATACTGTTTAGTATATGCCTATCTCTCGGTTACTTAGTTACAGTAATTTTATTATAACCTTTTACTGGAAAAAGTAAAAAAAATATTTAATGGCAATTTATGTTCATAAAATACCGAATGAATAATTAATGCGGCCTATATTTTTTTAATCTAGTTTTTCTTTGATGAATTCAGGCTACATTCAATTCTTTACCACCTACCTCTTCTTTTAGCACCTTATTCATGATCCGAACTTCATCAGACTCAACACCACGCTGCCGACCGCAAGGCTTTTGATTCGCAAATTCAAGTAAATCTTCAACCGATACATAATCTATAAGAAAATCAGATAATTGATATTTAACCAGAAATATAAGAAACACACGAGTTCATATAAATAAATATATGTTTAAAAAATGTAATCGTACCAGTTTTTTTTGTGTATTGTGATAAGTAACCTATTTCGGAAATATCTTTGACAACATATTTCCTTTGTATTTCATCACACGTGCATACATCTTCAGTATCTGTTGCTTCCAAGGGGGAGTTAAATGGATTCGGGTAGCGTTGTCCTGTCGTATTAGTAAATGGATTTGTATCCACATTAACAGTCGAAGGACCATCAAAAACGTCAACTCCTTGATCATAGGTCCTTTGACCGTTTTCTTGCTGTCCATTCCTCTGTTTCATTGTGCAAGTTACAGCATTTTGGTATATAATAACCTGATTATTTTGATCATTGTTGATAGCTTTAGGTGCAACCTCTGGGCTTGGGTTGGAGTTGGGTAATTTCAAAGGATATTTCCTTATATGTCTTGGTTTATCGATCAATTTAGGTTTCGTACTTCTCGGTGGAAGGGGCAGCTCGTTTA
Organism: Papilio xuthus; assembly: GCF_000836235.2. NCBI lineage: Eukaryota > Metazoa > Arthropoda > Insecta > Lepidoptera > Papilionidae > Papilio > Papilio xuthus. The sequence goes on from NW_013533632.1 coordinate 5,694,705, forward strand.
TCACCTTAAAATAAATAAAATTATTTTTAAAAATATATTTCTTATTAATAAACGATGTAATATTTCCTACAATCGAATAAATGGATTACAATTGTAAATAATTTCCATTGTGCAAAATGAAATCTTAAAACTTACATGATTAGTATGCAATTGCTGTCCCATAGCTTCTTTTGATGATGACGGTCTGAAATATTAATTTGATTATTATTATTACAAGTTTGCAACGCAAAAACAATTTATAGAAATACTATAGCCATTTCTCTTATTTTCTATAATAAAATAGAGATAACAATATGTTTGTACGAATTACTTTATTGATTTGTAACTGTACATGTTGCCATATGCATTGTAAATGCGAATTAAAACCAATTAGTAAATTTACATTGACGATACCATCTTACTAACATTATTAATATTTGGATGGATGTATAGATGTTTCTTTGAAGGTATCTGCAGTAAGACTGATCTCGATGAAATTGGCCATACATTTAGAACATAGTCTAGAAGAACACATAGCCTACTAGTTATTTTTTCATTCCGCGGGAACGGAGTCGCAGGTGACAGCTAGTATCTTTATAATGGTCTATAACTCCAATAATAAATGTAAATACATAATTTAGAGTAAAACTTACTGATTATTATTCGGCAGCTGTTTCTGCAGAGACAGAAAGTTTGCGCGTGGTTCTTTAAAACGTGGCGCGGGTTTCGGTATGGTGGCAGGTTTGTGTGTCATCTCCATGTGAGAAATGAGAGATGTAGATGGCATTGGATCCTCAATCAGGCTTGTATAAGCGAGTTTGCTTTCCGCTGTTATTGTCGACTGTTGTGAATACAAAAAATGTGATTTAAAATAGAAATGAAGTTTCAATGTATGTAATTACCTGAATTGGACGATTAAAAGGAAGTTTTATGGTTATGGTTATATGGCTTTTATCAGTGGATTTTTCCAATGATATAGTTTCCTAAATGGAATAAAATATGGTAGTAATCAAAATTTCCTTTTTAAAGTTCTTTACTGTACCTTTAACCTATATTAAGATTTATTAATATTACTTACTTGAAGATCCGGTACGCTTTTTGCTTCTTCGCTGAAATTACGCCGTTCATGTTTGCCTGAAAAATACATAAGTCCTTAACACTTTCAATACCACCGACTCGCCATACGGAAAAATTACAAAGAAAATATATTTTCAACTCTAGTGTAATATTTTAATTTACCGGACTCGGCGTCATGAGCTCCGCTCTGATGTAGCGATACCAGAGGAAACTTGAAATGGAACTTAGAACGATCATTGGGCGAGCTTGGCGCCCTCTGGTCACCGTCAAGGTCATTCATAGATCTGTAAATTAAACATGTAGTTGTTTCAATTGTCAAAACAGTTGTATGAAATCATTTTATCATTACCTTTATGCTTTATGAAAAACAGAAAAAAAATATATTCATGGTAAGTAAAGGAATGTCTCATAAAATCTCATGCGTAAGACATCGCTTATAAGAGGTAATAAACGATGTCTTTCATTTTATTTGATGGATATTTTCTTCAATGCAATAGAAAATTATGTCACTTTAAGAATACATTGTTAGGCGTAGTCTTAAAGGGAAACGAGGAATGGGCACTGCGCAGTTGACCTTGAGGCCAACAAGATTGACGCGTATTAACGTATAAGTTAAAATCTTTACAAACTTTGTAGTTATCTCATTGGCAAGTGCTACAGCTGTATCTAGAGTTCTCTCGTCATGAGCTGACATCAGTTTCATAGTCCCTGTGTTGCCGCCCTTTTTCTTATCCGCCTTGCTAAGCGTGTGAGGTCTGAACAACATATTAAAAAGTTACAAAATATTTCAAACAACACAACATTTTTAAATATAACATTGTTATACTTTAGGAATAAGTGTAAAATAATTAAACGTACCTTGCGTTGTCGAAATCAAAATGTTTGCCGATGCCCTGTAAAATAAAGAAAAAGTAAGGAGTAAAAAATCTTAAACTATAAACAAGAACTTTTTTAATTCTATTACTAATAAAAAAACTAATTTTATTAGCACTGTATTATATACAAGAAACTAAAAAAAATATTTATACAATCTCGTTACTACAACGAAACTTCTAATCTACAATCACATGTTATTCTTCTTATAAAATAATAACAAAATCTGTTTTTTTTTTATCTATTCTAAAGCAACGAATAATTCACTATCCGATTTAAATTGGATTAGTTAATTCCACATATGATGACGACAAAAATTATGGTTATAAAAATATTTTTACAAATTCATTAAAATCTCTTTTTTAGTATACAAAGTTTTGATAAATTATAGTTTTAACGAGTGCTCAAACGATTGTTTAGCAATGACATGTAACGATTAGGAAAACTACTAGACATGTGAAATTTCTTACTTAAAATGTATGAATTCAAATAATGAATACAAAGCTATGCAAGACACTTCCTATTTATTCAACATCAATATATGTAATCAAATTAAAGTTATTTTTATAATAAACATGCACCAAATAATTTTTACTAATCTTTTTTTATAAATCTGCTTTTATATCATATCGACTGTAATTACGGTGCGAAAGTCTATGCTTAATATTTATTGATGTTGAATAATCTAAATATATGTTTAAAAATATTAAACTCACTGTAAAAGACCTATGTCTTACCCGAAATTCAGCAAACGTATGTAACCTGAATAATGAATTAAACTAAATAATATGTTTGATAAACAATATCGAAAAAAAAAATTAAGAAATAAAACAACAGATAAACGTCAGCATAAACACGTGCCCAAATAGTGTAACTATTTTCACCGATTTGTTTCAACTTATTCCAGACAAATGACCTTCAATTTTATATAAGGCTGCTCGTACACTCAAATTCTAATCTTTGTTTTAAAAAAATACATACATCATCTCGTTTTCTGGTGTCGAGATTCCGGAATAGATGCTCCATCTCATCGATCAAACTCTGTCCAAAGTCGTTGCAGCTTTTCTGAATTTACAAACAAATTGCGTTTTATTTTAACTAAAATGTAATTTAATAAAGCCTAAACGCTTTCAACAGTGAATCGTCCAAGTAACGTCTAATTTTAGATTAAAAAATTAAATATCAGGCTGATTTTAGTCTGACTGTCAGCTTTGTCATACAGCGTGAGCTAAAAGTCTTATACAAAACAAAAGGTAATCTTGGTAAATCATTTTGATATAGGATTTACATACATCTTCCAAAACCAAAAAACGGCAAAGTGTATGGAACTAAAGAATAAATAATTAAAAAAATTATAATTGATGAAATTATATAATCATACCGGACTATCGGGTACTGCAAAATTATCGTACTTTATCAATTCTGCCGCTGTACCTTCCTATAAGAAATAAAAATTATAACATGTGTAGAACAAACAAATTGTAATATAATGCATCAATAAACATGTAAATATGAAATAGACAAAGAAAGATCAACTCGTTTTATAAATTTTATGATGCAAATCCTCTTGTCCACTAAAATTTTTGAAGTTACAGTGAAAAAGACCCTTAAGTATATCAAGACAAACTTGATTAATAGTTGTTTAAGTAACAATTAATTTAAGTACTATATTGAGTGTTATAAATAAATAATTCTTACTGTATCAGTGTCAGATATCTCGTGGTACTCGTGCACCTCACTACCGGAGCAAGTGCACACCGGCTGGACATCATCATTCTTGTGATAACGTCCCAGTGATGCACTTTTGACCTGTATTTGTTTTATTGAACATCTCTTTAATCTATACTTTATTATAAACTAGCTGTCGAAAAAGGCTACCAACTTATTTTTATAGAATACTAACTGTCGCCCGCGACTCTGTCCGTGCAGAATTAAAAAAAAAACTTAATAAGTAGCCTATGTGTTCTTCCAGACTATGTTCTACATCTATGCCAAATTTCAGCGAAATCCATGCCGTACTGGAGATACCTTCAAAAAACATCCATCCATCTATCTAAACTATCGCATTTATAATATTAATTTTTATAAAATATCAGTTTCAAATATTTTAACATGAAGAGTAAATAAATATCTAGATATATTTATGTGGAAGACCACAATAAATATTATAATAGAAAATTGTTTTACCTTACTGAAAATACCCTTGCTTGTAGATGGTTCAGAAAGTGATTTAAGTTTGTTCTTTTTGTGACTTTTGTGCTTCTTATCAGTGTCTGAAAGAAAAATAATTGAACTTATAAATAAAATAACTTATCGACATAATTAAAATAGATATTATAATGTTTACTTTAAAGAGATACTTACATGATAAATCAACTTCATCACGATCGTGTTTCGTTTCTGTGTATGTGGCTTTTAAAATAGGATAAGGCGGCATACACATTGCTCCAGATAGGTGAGATGGTGAGTTAGGATTTAAAAGTGGCACTTGTTCTGAATCGTCCGATGGTTTGTACTGTGTAACGACTTGACAGGATGTCTGAAAGAAAAATTATAAACAAAAAAAGCTCTTATAAAACGAGACATGTTATTTTCGCACAATTTTTGTATAATTGAACAAACATTTATTAGCATTGCAATACATATTTTATAGGAGAGACACAAATGAGCAGCAGTTCGCTTAATCATAGTTGGTCCGATGCCCATAGAAATCCGAAACACCAGGGGAACTGTAGAATCCTTGTCGGTCTTAAGAAGAAAATATATTAAACTTGAGATGCCCCAGTACAAGTTCTTTTAAAAGCGAACAGAAAACAGGCAATGCATAAAAATAACGCTTACATAAACATGCGTACACAAAAAAAAAAACAATAAAAAAGGAAATATTGACAAATTCGTCGTATTTTTAACTCGGAAAGCTTATACAAGTTTCTAAAGGTTTATAATGTGTAAATATTAATGCGGCTGACTGTACCTATTCCTTTTAATTGGAGTGAAAAACATTTTTTGACATCCGTGACTTTAAATGGCGAGTGTCTTAATGTTATACTCACGCATGCTGCAGGATCGAGGAATGCTATATCGCCGAAGACAGCACCGTCTACACCAACGTGTCCTGTATGCTTCACATCACCTTGGGGACTGGATATCATGCTACGATGTATCGTTCTCTTGCCGGTGTACGTGTGACGTTTGTGGTCAGAACGTGAAATTGCAGACGTTCGCGTTGCGTTGCGTGACGGTGACATTGAACCAGGCAAAGCTCGCTAAGTGTACGGAAAACTGTGGTTATGTGTCGTCAAGTGACACAAATGCATCAGGAATATGTTAGTCACATAGTAAATAGAATTAGCACCTACAGATTACTAATGAATATCACCCTTTTAAATATTTTCTTCTAGACATAGGTGATTGGTACTTTTAATTTAATACCACCGTTTTTAGTATATAACCCGAAATTAAACTATACTTTTTTAATGCAATAATATGGCCCAATAGTTAATTTTATATGGCTTTCCCCAAACCATAATAAGCTATAGTGACCAATTATTTATTTAAAAAATTCTTAATTTCAAAATCTATTTCATTGTTAATAATCTCTTCTAGAAGATAAGTTTTTTAAATGAAATACTAACAACTTGTTAGGTGATATTGTTAAGAAAAACAGAATATAGAATGAATACAATAGGTTTGTAATTTGTTATCATAAATAAAATCAATAGAAATAGCCCAGAAAAATTAACCTTTATACGCAAACTAATGATAAGAGAAATGATAAACAAAACATTAAAAAAAAGCATAAAAAAGCACCAAATATAATGTTGCCAACATACCTCTGATTCTACCAATGGTTCCGTCTCGTGGGGATCAAACACACCACATGTTCCTCCAGGCAGTACTCCATACCACATTGAAGATTGTGTAAAATCTCTAAAATAAAAAGTTTTAATAAAATAAGCTGTAACATAAAATAATAAACTACAAAGTTTCAACAATGTTCTTACTCTTTTCCAAGCACTGTTATTACTTGACCAGCTTTATATTCAAGAAAATTACTTCGCCTGCCATCTGGTGGTTCAAAAAAATCAGCAATTGCTTGAACCTGAAATAAAAATAAAATTGTTAATTCTTAAGCATTACGCAATGCAATTATTTTATTCATCTTTATAAATACATATATCATTCTAGAGCTATGTAAGCTTTAGAATTATATGCATGCTAGCTGTCACCCGCGACTTTGTCACCGTCGAAACTAAATAAAACATAGTATGTAGCCTATATGTAATAGGCTATACATAATATACTATATGTATCCTACATCTGTACCAAATTTCATATAAATCCATGCAGCCGTTCCGGAGATAACTTTTAACAAATATACATCAATCCAAACTTGCATTGAAAATATTATAAAATTAAGATTAAAATTCATATAGCAATGCAAATTAGCAGAAAGTTTTACAATATTAGATTTCCACTACCAAAATATTCATACAAAAACACACTGTGAAAGCAAAAACAGACGAACAAGAAAAAAAAATAGTGATTGACTAGCTAGGACTGGTTTAAACCACTACAAACTTGTTTCACACGCAGCACATAATAAAAACATATTTAATCTAACCTGGATTGGTTGTATTGCATGTAGCTTTGGCATTAATTCTTTGAACTTGGGTCTACAATTTGGATCATGAGCCCAACACTCTAACATCGTGGAATAATATTCATCAGGGCAACATTCAGGCCTTTCCAATCTCTGAAAGATGAAAAAAACATGTCAAATAAAATTAACAGCAAAAGTGAATGGATTATGATATACAAAAAATTATTATTAATTGCTAGTAATATCTATATTAATAATTTTGTATGACAATTTGGCTATAGAATGCATAAAAACATACTTGACAATTTGGTTCATCTATTGCTTCTAAAATCTGATGTCCCGAGAAAGCTGCCCACGGCTGGAATCCATAAGTAAACATCTCCCAAAGGCAAACTCCGAACGCCCAGACATCGCTTGCCGAAGTGAAACGCAAATATAAAATACATTCTGGTGCGCACCTACAAAGTCGTATGAATAATTAGGTATTTACATATTGTTATTTGACATTGGTCGGAATACATCTCATTTATAATCACAAAAAAATATTTTGCAATTCGGTGACATTGGAACTTGTTTCAGTATTTTTTAAAACAAAATCAATTTTAAATATTACACTGGTTTTTGTTACACAATGTATAAATGATTTTATACTAAATAAATGTAAGAGTTAGTCTTTAATGGATATAAACATATGTACTAACCAGGCTACAGGCAATTTGAGATTCACATTGTAATTAGTTTGATAATAATCCTTGCCTACGCCCAATGCACGCGATAAGCCGAAATCCGAGATCTTTACTCTATATTTGCTAAATACTAAGATATTTCTTGCTGCTAAATCCCTGAAAAAAAAATTATGATTACTTTTTGTATGGGATTCAGGAATACACAATTTTTTTTTTGTTTTTTTCAGTAATATAACATAATCAAACTGCAATATAAATGAAGACATTCTTGTATTTTAAACTTACTATGTCATCGCTTTCTGTTTCCAAAAATAAGGTTTGTGCGATAAGAGTTTTTTCTAAAGCATAGGCTCTTGGCCATTATAATAATGACAATATTATTATTTATAACCTAAATATTTGAAGCTACTCTATACATTGATCAAAGTTATTTGACCTGAAGATTAATCTTTGAATGCATGGTAGAATAAAAAATATATAATAACACAAACCTATGAATCAGTCTTTTGTTTTCTAGATAAGTCATACCATCACAGATCTGTTGTGCGAACTCACAAAGGTTCGATACAGGGAAGCTTGCTCGAAGTGACACCTCGCGCAGACACTCCAGAAGTGAACGGAGTGGAGCCAACTCTGTCACCTGAAAGCGAAAGTTTATTATGTAACCTTCGGAAAAAAATCTTCTACAATAGCATATAACACGCGAATATACGTTTTAAGATATTTAATATTGAATGAAATACAAATTCGTTTAGGTTGCGTATTGGAGATACCTTATAATGAACATCCATCCCTCTAAATATTCGCAATTCTAATATTACTAAGATATTTGGGAGTAATATCATTCCTTCCTATTAGTAAGGCAAAAAATAAATGGTCGATGTTTAACATCCAGTCAAATTAAAGCGGTATTAACATACTAACCGTAGGTTTCGGATAACAAAATTTATTTAAAACATTTTGTTTCTGTTTTATCAAAGATAATGACTGGGATGACAATATGTTTTATACAGATATTTTACCTAAGAAACCAACGATAAGTTACATGTACGTCATTTAAACCCATAGCGGCAGCCGTAATGACGCAAGACATAGTCCTCTTACGTCATACAATTGCGTCGCAACAAAATAATACGATCGAAATTCATATATGCAGTAGCTTCAGAGTTTTCAAAGTGGAATATATTATTACCCAAGCAAAACAACGTCATAGAATAATGAATATACAATCGGTAATAAAATAAAAAAAATATTACTTACCAACATCAAGGAATCCAGGTGTAACACAACACCATGTAACCTGACAATGTTAGGATGCTCAATATTGTGCATAACTGCGGCCTCCTTCAGAAATTCTGACGAATTTGAGGTCATGCGTTCTTGGCCTAAGCATTTTATAGCTACTTGCAGCTGAAATATTTGTAAAATTAAAAATAAACAATCTGAATGTCAATTCTACAATTATCTTTGTCCAAGATAAATATTAGACAAATTTTTACTGTAATTTTTAAAAATCAAATGTATATTCATAATCAAAACAGACTCGAGATAGTCCAACTATTCTACCAATACGAAGATGTCTCCGATCTGTTTTGGTTGTCACATTTTTCTAGAATATGTCCGGTTATTTTTTCCTTACTAACCTCTACATTTTACTAACGCTGTTTAGTTTATAAATCGAATTTCATTTTGTAGAAATATTAAACTTACTCTTTGATTGCCCGTGGTCCAAGTACCCTGTTGCACAACTCCAAACTGTCCCATACCTAACTCTTTGTTGATATTTATATCTTCAATGGATATTATGTGTTTGGTAGGTACTGTAGCACTTTCTGGGTTAGGTTGCAAGTCAATAGAAATAGAACCATGACCAAGGGTTACCTTTGAAATAAAAGATCTTCCATTAAAAGTTGCATTTCAACGGATTGCTATCTGATCTGATAAAAACATATCCAACTTACTGGTTCATTTCTTCTGCTAGCAGTTAGAAGTTGTTTAAGTTTATTTAAATATGGATTTGGAAAGTATCTTGAATATTGTTTTCTGTATCGCCTCTGCTCAGGTTTTGAAAATCCAATTTGATTTAAATCACCACTTATAACATACTTTAATTGTGTAAGTTTGTTTATCTTAAGAACATCTCTAAAAGGAAATTATAAGTTTAACAATAACCACTGACATGATGAGCGATGCCATATATGTATATTATTTTATTTATGTTACAAGCCTGTATATATTCTAAGCAGCAGCATTCACACAAAAGCATCTACATTGCATTCCAAATGAATGCTAATCTCGTAAAGATAATCACACAGCCATTAAAAGCCACATAATGTGCCCTTCGCAATACATTTATAAAATTTGTTGTTGTAAGGTACATAATAGTTCCTTGATTTCGTGTTAAGGTGGAACATATTACATTTCAAGTCTCTTTAAAAACAGAATATGTTGGGTAAATACATCTATTTTCCATAAGGAAAAAAATTGCCTATGGAAGAGAAAATGATTACTTTCATGTGAAACAAAATTTCAGTACATACAGGTGTCCTACTAAGTGTATATCCAATGTAAGCAAGGCAAAAGAAAAAGACTTTAGATGTATTTTGTAGGGGTAAATTTCTCCAGTGTTGTAATTAACTATAATAACAATACTTTGAAAATCAACTCTTGATTAGACTTCAAACTTGAGTGAAGCCCTTCGTTATAAATGTATGCTAATATTACCCCCATATTGAGAAAGTAAAGCTCACATGCAAAAATTTTCGACTATGTTGCAGTACATTGGTATGTGAAGTTTTACTTGGAATTGTGATCTAAATCTGAATAGTGCAGATATAGAATAGACAGGCACAGTGTAAAAGTATAAGTAGGTATAGGTTTCCTTAGATTCTGATGAGATAAATATTTAATAAGACTACGACCTCGGAGATCCCTGGCGCAAACAGTACTAGACATGTTTTCTGAATTGATTTACTACCAAAAATATACCAAGACGGTCATCCTAAATAAAAAGCAAAATGCAAGGAGGAAAAATAGGTTCTTAGAAGTTTTCTACCTGAACACCATATAGTATTGTTGAAGGTCTGCCTCTCGGAGAAATCTTTTCAATTTCTCTTGTTCGTCGCCTATATGTTCTAAAACGGAAACATACAGTTTATGTATATTTTCAAAAGCTAAACATAAAATTTGTTACGAATAACTCACCCATAATTAGATCTTCTTTTTAAGCAACGTTTGCAACACAATTTATTGAAGTATTTTTATTGAATAATAAATATTATATATATATATTTTAGGCAATTTGCAAAGGCTAATCAGGATTAACGTCGCGTCGACCGATCAACCAACAAAACAATAAAAATAAACCACAACCACACAACCAAAGAGTATATAAAATTCAACCCACAATCTACATTCTACTTCAAAGAGTATATAGAGTGTATAGAGTATATAAATTGTGTTCTACTTATCAAGTACAAAGTCTATGGCAAAGGGGAAACCATACATACACCGCCGGTCATGGCAAATGGGGTGGGCGGTATTCATATCCTAGCGGTGGGCAAGACTATAAAATGCTATGGCAATAACTATATTCAGCACATATTTTAAGACAGTAGTGATCCATCATATTTTAAGCCACAGAAAAATAACCATTATAACCAAAGAGTATATAAAATATGATTATAACAATCACAAAAATGACTACTAGAACATCTCTTCTATCATCTATCACAAACAGCATTTGAGTAACAAAATATCAATAATTAAAAATGGTAGTAGTTAGAAAAAGTGATAAGGAATTTACAATTTTAATGAACTCTGAACCTGCTGTGGCTAACCAGTGCTCTTTAAATTAATATTTTCTTTAAGTTTTTTAAATGTGAAATGTAAGTACATTAGTTGTAGCATATGTTTTAGTAGTTTACTTCGATTAATTTCGACAAGAGTTATAAAAAATGTGTTTTTGCGTTAAATGGGCCAAAACATTAACATGGACTGACTCTGTCAAATCAACCCCATTATTCCCTATATAGTTTATTATCTATAGTTTTCATGATTCACATTTATTATTCTTTATATAGCAAAGAAGTAGTTGCATATTCTTCGTTGTTTTGGATTTGTGTGTTATTAATGTGCTGTGCATTTTGTGTTCCTGTGTATCTTTTCCTTATTTTCTAGCTACTGCGCTTTTCTTCCTTTTATGTTCGCCCTCCCCCGCATTTCTGTAGTTTTGTATATTATTGCGTAAAGACGCTTATTATATTTGCGATATAACCTAGTGTTTAGAAGTTTTGGTGCGCCATTCACTATGCCTAGGCGTTGTGCATTAGGGTGCCCTCCACAAATACGTAAGTACACAATAATAAGAATTTTCTATTTTTTTTAAATACATTTAGTGGAAAACGAACTGCGAGCGTGTTTTTTACTCAACATCTGTTAACGTCGTCTCGTGTAACAATGACATTTAGTTTACAAAATGGTCACCGTAGAAGTTGAAAGCTTAAAATTATTTTATTTACCATTATTTCTAAAAACTTTACTGCATATTGAAGTATCACTCATCATTAATTTTTGTTCCAGGAGGATTGCTTCACATATTACCAAATCCAAACAAATATCCCGAACAACATAAAGCTTGGGTTAAAATTGTAACTGGTAACGAAAATCCTGACGAATTTGATTATAAAAAATACAGAGTATGTGACCGTCATTTTATTGATACAGATAGAATTCGAAATCACCGTCTCAGTGTATTAGCAATACCATCTTTGTTTTTGCCGGGTAAGTAAACTTGTTCGTTATTTTTAACATCACAGTGTTGTGTTTTTTTACCTCTATATTCAGCATTGATAATTGATATAGATAGCCCTTAAGCAATATTATCTTTTCTGAAATATCTTATTAAATATACAAACAAAAAGAAACACTGCAATAGAAAACCTACAATATAGTTTACTTTAACATTAAATAATACAAAATGTCTCAACTACTGTGCAGAACTGATTTGTATAAAAAGAGGTTTTCTTTTTTTAGTTTTCTTTATATTTTCTTCTCGTTATAAATAACATGCATGTTTATTATTACCTATAATGATATATACTTAGCATCTAAATTTATGGTACATTGATGGTAGATTGGGCCCTAGATCATGATATGATTATTTTCCAGAACTGGTGATGGAGTATTGGTAATATTACTTATTATTATTATTATATAAACTAATATATTCTTTTAATTATACTTACAGCTGATCCTTTGGGTATGCAATCAAGGTCAGGTTCTCCCCCAACTGTGTGTACAAACTTGGATGAATTGCAGCCTTTGCTACATCGCATATCAATAGAACATAACTATAGTGTTTCTGCTAAGAGACCGGATGTAAGGAAGCCAATAAGTAAGAATTTTTAATTATAGCAATCCAGCCCTTTACTGTCCCCCTGCTATTAAGATCATGCTGGCCTATTTGCAAATTACAATACATGCTAGGCCAGCTTCCTCTGAAGTTCCATTGTTTTTGTCACTCAACACAAGTATAGTTAATCAAATTCTGATAAGATGCATATGCAAAGTGTGTCAAAATCACAGGTGTGATACTCCATAATATATGTCATAACCAGATATCCTGTATAATTAATGTCTTACTTAGTAACTGTTTTGTTTTACAGGAATTTATCACAACAATGTGAAGCCAGATGCAACAACATATAAAATATATCAAAAGATGTTTAAAAATATTCGCCGGAAAGTGTTCCGGTTGCGAAAGAGATATCAAGTTACCAAGAGAAGTTTGGAAAATGCTGAGAAGTTATTAAAGCAGTTCAAAAAGGTGTAAAAAAATGACGACTTCAGCAAAACTTTTCACCATGTTCCAAAACCAATGAACCAAACTAGTAAGAAAGACGAGTGTTTACTCATGAATGTATGTGATGAGCTAGAGCGCTGGAAAAAGTACTTCTCGGAGTTATATGACACAAAAGACACCATGTCTTTTGTAGCTAAAAAAATTACATGCGCGAAAGAAAAACCTGACATCCCTTCGTCAGAAACTGAACTTACCATCACTTTTATACGAAATTGTTATAATAGGTTGAAAGTGGGGGTGAAAATTTGTGTGAAAGTATTGTGTGGCAATATGTGAGGTGTGTGTGAATGTTTTATTGTTATGTTTTATAAGTTTAAGTGAAATTGACCAAATCTATTATAATAACCATAAGCATTTTGAAATAAATAGGAAATGCCAGAGAGTTTTTTTTTAATCCACATTAACCACTGTTATCAGTATGAGTAATAACTGCAAAGCAAGGCAGTGTCTTAAATCATTTCAATTTTAGTTGTCTATGTGTTTTTCCCAATCATGTATCTATGCCAAATTTCAGCGAGATCCATGGAGCCGTTTTGGAGACACTTTCTGACAAACATCTATCTATCTAAACATTCGCATTTATAACAATTGTTGTTACAATAAGGGAAAGTTTATTTGTTTTAAATTTAAAAATATTATCTAAAGAAGCATTACTCTAAACTGAGTTTTTAGCAAATATAAAAATAATAAGTTAATAGATGTTCACCAACTCAATACATGTTTAAAATCATCAAGAATCATCGGAGAGTTCTATGGTGCAGTGGTGGTGCCTACAACCATTTTTAATTAACAGATACATATAATTATTATATAAGATATAACTAATGAGGGTGAATTGAAACAGTGAGTTTGAGAGAAGAAAGATTTAATAAATAGATACAATAATTGTTTTCTTAAACAGTATCTGAACCTTAAGATCGATTATTAAGAAAATTATAATAGACAGGAATTACAAATTGACGAAACAATCAAATTGTCAAGTCAAAATCTACATTAGAAACATGTAATTTTAATGTTGCGTTGGGGCTAAAGATTTTACAACTCCGCATATAATTAGTTAAAGTTGAAATCTTAACAGGGTGCTATTGTATTATTGACTTTGTTGGGAACAATTGCATAATGCAATAGTTAACGAAGCACACATTACTCGCAAGTCGACACAATATTAAATTAGAAAATAAAGCGATATGATATGTTTCGCACAACAAGTTTTTAAACATTAATTTAAAAAGCATTGCAACAACTTCGATATCTTCAGAAGTTTTTAGTTATCATTGTTTTATTTAACAATTTATATGAATGAATTCTACAAAACTTTGTACAAATGCAAAGTCGAGCTTTTGGTGTCATATTTTAAAGGCTGGCAGGGCGATGGCTCACCTATAATTCAAATTATTTAGACTGCCTAATAAGATATATCAATTGACAATTTTTTGTCTTATAATGCTTTTAATGTGCCACCAAACAATCAACATATACACATTTTTTTAAATATGATTTAACACGATTGACTGAAATAGTGCTTAAGCGCATTTTATGTTGATTTGTAATCAAGTTACATCAACGGAAAATCAATTTTAAAACCGTATCGATTTTCAGTTGATTTAAAATAATTATTTGGTCAAATATTCACACAAACTGACATGGTGTTGAATACTTTTACATTACATATTTATAAATCATTTAAAACCACAGGGTAATATAGAATTTCAAAACATAATTTTAAGAATGATTTTGATCTGAGAACACTTATGCACCATATAAGATTCAAGTGTTGATTAATTTTGAGTGAAGTAACAGGAGGTATAAGCAGAGGTGAAGGAGTAGATCAAAACTGTGTACAACTAGATGTAACAACATTTCTAAACCTTGATTGAAAAGGGATAAATATATTGTTTACAATAGATGAAACTAGTCACCGACATTAGAACAATTATTTGAAAAGCTTTCTAGATATAATGTATGTAAAAATTAGCACCCATATAATGCTAGCAATAAACTAGTGGTGGTGCTACTAACCTTTCTATTACATTTTAAAACAACATGAAAACTGGTATTCTTCATACTATATATTTTGTCCACACAAAGAAGTTAATGGCATTGTTTGTTATCTTATCTTTTAAGCGCTGGAAGACAGTAAAGTTATTGGCAGCGGCTGTGGATCTTTCTACATATGTTACATATTGTGAAGTATAATCCAGTTTTCATTGAACAGCAGGCATGTAATAGTATACACATATACACAAATATATGTATACATATATACACAGTGTATGTTTAAGGCACTAGGCGATTCGCTTTTACAATACTAAAAGGTTTTTTTTTCATTTAAAGTCTACCATCATCTCACCACTTCGTTGTATAAATGAAGTGATCAGAGGTAGTGTCAATTCAAGAAGCAAAATTGAATTGCGGTTACAATTTAACTTTCATAGCTTCCTAAATCGAGGTAGTAGTTGAGAGGTAATTTAGGTTAACATGTTCTGTGCTGCTAAGATTTAATGACGGTAAGTCTTCTTGTATGCCGAATACATTAGCAGTGGCAAGTAAACTCGCTTGGCGAGTAGCATGCACAGAACCTTTCAAGCATTGCATTAAAACGAATCACCTTAAGCTGTCGACCTGTTCGATTCATTAATCTATAATTTTATCATTAATTGTACAGGTACATAAGGCTTATAATTACCAAATACACAATCAAAATGAATATCATGGTCAACGAGAATAGTGCGCGATGGCACTTGGTGTTTTCGATTATTTGAGGTATTTACTTCGTTGGTAAGAGATAAATACATTGACTAATCCACTAAGATTCATAAAAATTTTCATTTTAACATTCAACAATTTTACGATGTTTAAAATTATCTATTAAAATATTAATCTCTTTTACATGACAACAGTAAATCGAGATAAAACATGGTTGTGGGCTATTCTAAAAGCATCGATTCTATATAAAGCATTTGGATTTATTGGGATTACGCCCGTAAATGTATCATGCTTAAAATATTTTATACTTTCGTAAACATTAATTATTTAACATTTTATCAAAAAGAACGTAATGTATAATTTAGAACAGTTGTACATTGTTTTCACAAAATCTTTTTAATTAGCCTCACACTTTTACAACACACTTAAACGTATAGATAATAAATCGTTGATATAATTGTGCGGAAAACAAAATGATTGTGCATTAGTTACGTTGTATTGCGATACCTAAAAAAACAAAGTCGATTAAAGTTCGTTTTTTGTACAAATACATTTTAATTTCGTTTTACATACTTATTGTCAGATTTTATAACACCATATATATGTATAAATTAAAAAAAGGTGTGAAAACTTAAAAATTTAAATTGATTCGTAATTTATAGAACCTAATCACAGCATAACTATTGCTTTACAGATGATTATTTATATAGCCTTTAAGAAGTCAATGACTAGGGCTATACAATCATCTAGTAAACCGTATTAAGTCTAATGCATAAGATATAGGGTATCAAAATGAAATTACATACTAAAAAAGTTAAATAATATTAAACCAACTATCAATAAACTAGATGTAAATGTTAGAAGTAACCGATAGTTAAACTAATTCAGATAAAGTCACTGATTTTGTTTGGCAGCAAAGGAACAGTAAACTGACAAGCATTTGTGTTAGTTGAAGTATTAGTTTTAATATATAGTATGAGAAAAAAAATCATTTAAATATTAATTTATAGTAAAAGATGCCTCAATTAAGTTACATAAGAATCGTATTTCCAAAATTAAAAGTAAGCTAAGGATTTTCAGTCAAATCTAAAAACACGATTCGGGATTTAGGTCGTATGAAGTTAGGGACAGGATAACTTCGATCCAAATTGATATTACATACTATTCCAAAGGTTTAAATACTAGGAAATTATAAAATAATACGGATTAAGTATTTTTCAGGCAATCATATATAACAAGTAGACAAGAGACTATAAAACATTTTGATATTATAATTAAATCAATAACAAATATTATATTTTGTATTTATATTTTAGTTTTTGAAATATAAAATGTTGTTCTTTAATTGTTTCCTTTGTTACATGTACATGTAAAGTCCTTTGTTTTTAAACCTTTGAATTATTTCTCTTAAATATTAAAAGTAGCTACGCCTTAGATATGGTATACTCAGATATGCCAACTTACAATTTAGAATATTCATGAAAAATCCTAGCGAATCTAGACACTCGAGAAGATAACATTTTCAAGTTTGATATATAGAAATTAACTAGAAAATTCGCTGTTTCTTCATAGCAAAGCAACTATTGCTATATATTTCGCATGAGCCTCCTTATTTTTAAAATTTGATTTCGCATGTTACTTAACATTATGTATATTCGATGTTGTTTAACTAGCTAGCGACAGGAAGACAGCCAGAATTAGCCGTCCCATAGTGAATTTACCAACTTTATAGTTATGTTTTTTGCTAAATCGCAAAATCAGATTTTATTGAGCAAAAAACTGAGGCTCGGAATCTCATTAAGTTTTTGAAACATTTATATGAGATTACTTTCGTGAGATAACGATATTGAGATTGTTATCAAAATTAAAAAGAATTAAAAATGTTATACCTTCATTAAATAATTTTAAGGCTCATCGAAAGATCATGTGGTTAATAAAATGAAATATAATTGCCAATATTCATAAAAGTTGAAAGCATTTTTATGTTTTGATAGATATCATTTAGAATAAAATAAATCACAAAAACTATATCAACAATGAAAAAATAAATAGACAAAAAGTAAACAGCTTTGTTTATGTAGAAACGTTCTGAAACAATTATATGTTAATTGTACGTATAAGTGTTATATATTACATGTACTTTGTATGAACTGAGATGGTTTTATTTACTTCTTTTCACCGTGAAATCTGACGGACTTGGTCCGCTATGTTCAGTACACTATGTACAAGTTTATATAATATACACTTCTATCGTGTCTTACAATTAGAAAGAAAACTTTTCCAATTGCTTTGTACTTTCAAATTCAATCTACATCGCTATGTATTTAATCAATTTTATCAAACATTACTAACGTTACATTGTCAATTTTTTAATTTCATTGTACATGTTACTTTTATTTAAATATTAATACTTAACTTTAAGAGATTACTCGTATGTATTTACATAGGTAGATCCAACAGTTACATTTCTAGAGTGGTATATCAGATCTTCCGGTAAATTGTTATTAAGAGAGTTTATCATTTTGGATCAAGCTATGTATTTTTAATGTAAACTATATTGTTGACGCTTATATATTTAATTCTAGCTACCATAAATTTTGAATAATAACAGGCATATGTGAAAATAATCACCAAATGATCTTAAAAATGTTATCAATAACTTTAAAGATTATATATAAGAGCTAGTAGGGTATTTGTGATTTTCGTGAGGACTAGTTAAGATTAAGGTAAGAAACTAGTAACTTACTGATTAGGTGTGACAAAGTAAAAGGTAATAGCATATGTTGTCCTGATGTCTGGTTGTGCATTTAAGCGTTTAAGCATAACAATTGGTGTTCTAGTTCTTTATAAGTACATTTAAGATATAATTATTGGACATATAACTAAGGTATAGAGAGGATAAAGGAGCGAAGCTTTCCTTAATATTAAGGCACCAACACGGATAAAGTCATCAAAGGAAAATCTTAATTGGAGAATTGAAAGACCATAGATTAGTGAGAATTTACTCCTCAAATATTGAGATTGAATGCAGTTTTTTTAGGACAAGACATTGTCAAATTCAAGTGAAAAGTTATGGAAGGGGTGCTTTAAAAGAACCTCTGTGGAAGAACAGTAAACAGGATTTACTATGTCTAATCTTGCAAGGCTTTCACTTTACACTAGATTGCCTCTGCCTTATAACACTTATTAAGTAAACTAAAACTTTACTAACTGTGGGGCAGTACTAATGCCCTGACTACTTCATATGATGCCGCTGTAACTGTACTTTCACATGAGGACAGAACCGTGAGGCAGAGCAGTAAACAGTGCAGTACTGCTATTGTTTGAATGTACATTTACAGTAAAAACAGTACCGTCTCAATTTGTGCATTCAAACAATTTATGCTCTGCCCTCGTGTGAAACTAGTATATTGGGGAGAGGCAATTTATCATATATGCCATTGTTACCTTACAGTCAAATTAGGATATGGTTACAAATTACAAACATTGATCCTTAATCATCATTGTTTCTAAATATTTTTCTGTAACATCTAAAATAATTAAAATGAACCTATCAAATATTGTCAATTTTAAATACATTTTAACTATCTATATATATCCCTTGCGTTCTGTCCAATCACAATACAATAAGACAACGGGTATATTGTAAAACGTATAACAACACATGTTGAATTTTAAACTGGTATAGACAGCCAAGCAACAGGACAAGTCCCGCACATGTCACATGCAGGTAACTTAGCCGGGCACTAGCTTATAGAAGCATGATAAGTGATAATGTACAGGGTTAGGTACTATTTATAAGGTCAAATGTCCGTGTTTATGACCGCAACGTTAATATCTGGCGTATCACTCTGACTGCGGATCGCACTGCAGCAGCCGGACAATGGAGGGGTCACTCTTTGCACCCTCAATGAACTCCTCGAGGGACAGCTTGCCATCATTGTTCGTGTCCATCTGACGGAAGATTTTGTCCGTCCTCTTCTCGGGTGTCGATTCGTCTTCTGGCATCTTCATAACTGATCCCACCATTTTATAAATAGCCTGGAATATTAAGAACATAATTTTAATAATACTGTACTGATAAATCGTAATGTTTAAAATTCTTTTTTCTTTATATAGGAAACTCATATTATACTATCAGTTCAGTTAATTAACGCGAATGGTAAATGTGAAAGAATTTAAAAGTTCAAAATGTTTTTCAGACCAAACGTATAACAAACGTTTCTGCCGTCAGCTCATTTGTGATTCAATTAAAATTGCAAGTTGAATACTTTAAGAAAAGAAAAGAGATTCTGTCAGATAAATAAATTACCAGTCATTTATCTAATTCAAGTTATAAGCTCTTTACCGAACGCTACTACTTTGAACTTTATTTAATTCGTGAGGTCTTTATTTGTTTGTCGCCGTTATAAATCCGCTTTCGAAGTTTATAAAAGTATTATGAAAAGTTTTATGGAATGAAATTTTATTTGGTATAAAATTTTTCCGTAAGCGTCATGAATTTTCATTCACGCTTGTAAGAGCATGAAATAAAAGAAATTGAATCGTGCACCTTTATCAAGATTCACCGTCACGTTCAAATGCTGACGAGTAATAGTTCGGATCTGAACCATTACACTGAAAGCATTGTCAACACTCTTTGCACAAATTTGCTTTATTTTTTTTTTATCGCTTTTTATTAAAAAGCGAATGCTTAACAATGGTAATATTCATTGGTTTAAAAGTATAAGTCGTTGTTTAGAATTCTTCTACGTTCGCCGTAAAAAAACGTCGAAAGAAGTAGCTTTGATGGAAACACGATATTAGGTCACTGAAAGTGGATTTTTTTTCCAACTGATTAGCAACTCTACACAAAGCGGGTACTGTTTCTTTCAAATTAAACTTAATTATACAAGATTACTAAAAGAAAATCTCAAAATCCAAATTACTCGAAATTAATTGAAAGGGAATCCTTTTATAAGATTTATATATAAATAAGAGGCTTAAATGGTAAGCGTTTGTTATTACGTAATTGCTCATTAAATAGACGATAGATTGTTAATCGCATTACTGACATAAGCTCTGATATTATACAACGAAATTCTGCGAAAATGTTTTTCATATTTATTTACGAGAATTTTCGATACAAAAGAAATTCGTTGTTATTTTTTTTTGTTCAACATTTTCTTCATTGTACAATACTTTTAATTGGTGTCGAAAGAAAATAACACTAATGTTTTTAGAACTAATCAAGTGCCTAATTGGACGAGAAATACTTATGTGATGACTTATCACATAAGTATTTCACTACAAAAGCATATTACGTTCTTTGTGTTCCAATTTGAATACATAAGCAAGATGTCGATTAAACTAACCGTCGAGAGAAAATTGGATTGGATCAGACTCAATTCTAAGACTTCAATCTCATGAATACTATCTGATTCCGACTCAAATCAAATTGGTGTTGTCATGTACATGAGGTTATATTCAATACAAGCTAATACGATCACTTAGTATACACGCAACGAACTATTGAGTGACGTACGCGTCCTTCAAGTTAATCTAAGCTTGCGGTCTGAGGCACCGCTCCCTGCTTCTTCGTTTTACAAACACTACCACTGATATTCTCATAATATTATTAATTAGTATCAGTCCTTAGTCACAATTATAATAATTCATTCATAAATAATTAAACCTAATTGGAAACATGAGGTTTTTAATGTTTGTACGATTTTGCTCTTGGAAAACATGTTCAATTCTACTCTTTTTGTTCCGAATTGGCTCCGACGGATAGATTCGGACGGCAGTTTATGTTACTTATTTATTCCACGCGGAGAAAGTCGAGGGTAATAGCTAACGTAAAATAAGATAATTATCATTAACCAAAATTATTTGGTGGCCCCAGATGGTGGCTCCAAATAGTTCTTGATACAGTGAAGTTTATAAATAGTTCATCAGTATTATGGTATACTTACACTGACAATTTCGAGCATCTCCTGTCGGGATATGTAGCCGTTGCCGTCCAAGTCGTACATTGAGAAGGCCCATTTGAGTTTCTGTTCGAGTTTTCCGCGTGACGTCACGCTAAGAGCGCACAGGAACTCCCGGAAGTCTATAGTGCCGTCGCCGTTCGCGTCAAACGTCCGGAAAACATGCTCTGCAAACTGAACATGAGACCAAACATCAAGTTACTACACTAACATAAGCTAACAATTGCTACCGCCAACCAATTAAGAACTTCGTCAGTTTGTTGCAGCAACTGAAAAATGTTACCGATCGCCGGAACTCGAAACTCTAATTGCTTTGTGTGCCTAGTTCCATTGAAATTGAATATATAAACACAGTTTGTTGCCGGTTCACTGTTACAGTTTATAATATGCCAAGTTAAATTATAAACACTCACTAACTCACGATCTACCGGGTTCAGATATTTTGTATAATCAGTTGAAATTAGTCCGATATAACTAGCAATTAATTGAAGAACACTGATTATATTTGTATTAAAAATGAATTAAATATACAAGAAAGTGAACATATTTCCTCTTGATCATTTTATGTTTATTTTCCTCGAGGTTAAGGTCAGTGCGCGGCCCTACGGACCCATGCGTATTAACCATAATCTAATTCTGTAATTAGATTGTGGTTACGTCATATGGGACCGTAGGGATTATTTGAAGGAGCTTAAGCGCTTCCAATTAAATTAAAACATTAATACATAGAATGAACAGTATATATTTTGAAGATTAGATAAACGAGCGAGAGCGCTTTTCCATACAACTTATAAAAAATTGGAAAGAAAATGTATTTGATGGAAGAGGGGATGACCAGAAATTATCCTTTTTATGGTTTTTCTTCAAAGGCAGGTAATGCATATGTTAATAGCTAGTTTATTACAGATGCTTAGGGGTAGCAATTACTTAACATCAGTTAACCCACTTACAAGATTTGTCGATATCTTCCATAAAACAAATATGATTAAACGTTTACTACGTAATGAAATTGTGACTTCCAACGCATTGTAGAACCGGGAATAAAATACGGTCTTAAGGAATAACTAAACAAAAGATTTAATCGATTTTTCTAAGAACAAATAATAGAAATAGTCTTCTTAAAGCTGGATGGATGGAAAAATTCAATGGTTCCATTGAAATTAACTCGAGATAAAACGTGACAGATTGTGAGAAAAAGTAAACCTGGCGTAATTCCGGTTTATGCGAGATTATATTTACAAATGTCATAATCATTCTACTGAAAGAGGAAAACATGTTAGAATTTTAAAACACACCATTTCGTGACATGAATTAAATATGAGAGTAAACATAAAATACGAAAGTAGATACATAAAGGTAAAGTTAAAGGAAATATTGTTTGCGGCACATCTGAAAGGAGGTCACTGATACTTGGCGTGGTCGACGTAGACAAATGCCTGGCGGGAATGTTCTCGGATAACCTTGACCGGCCACAACTTAGGACGATACTACACTAGGATCGATAGGCGACCTGGCTCCGGTTATGAAATTTAATCTTACCTTACTGGCGTCCCCGTACGGAAAGAAATTGCCATATATTTTTTTAAATTCCTCAACAGATAAATGACCATTGGGACAATCCTTTAAAAAACCTTTGTACCATTCCTGTATTTCGGCATCTGTAATAATACAAGGGTGTCAATTTTTCATTAATATACAGAAATTTGTGTGACCTTTAAAGAATAGAGGCAAAGCATGTCAAGTAAAACTTTGATATAATGCAACGCGATGTGCCCTACTCTACTGCGACAGTTCGCAGAATTATACAATAAAAGAACGCTGCATTCGCGGTAGCATTCGCCACTTTGAACTTCATATTACTAATACAACGTTCATGCAACGAAGTCCGATGAATAAGATCTCTAGGATGTAAAAGTAAAAGATTTCTTTTAAGTTAGTACACATTATGTTGATTAAAAAATAATTAATCGGGTAAGAATAGATTTACCTGAAAATTCAGTGTTCTGCTTCAGGTCCTCTAAAACCTCAGGCTTTAGTTTACTATTTTGTTTGCCCATTTTGATTATTTTCTTACTTAGTCAGTGTAATCTTCGCCAATATTTGCCGATGACTTCTTATTACTTTTATACCTTTAAGCTTTGTACCCTACAACATAAGGGCCTAACATAAAGATATCTATGGAATTATAAAACCGTCTTAACAAATTTGAAAACAAAGCAACGACAGAAGTAACATAATAAGAATGAATATAAAAAAAAAACAAAAAGATCCAATAATATCAAATGACACGTGCAAGGATAGAATTATTATAAATAGTATATTCGCATGAATTACACAGTTGGTTGATGAAATGTTTTACAAAAGCAGAAGCAAATATTTTTCGTAAACCCTTATAGTTTTGTCAAGAAAGATCAAATGTACACGTAAAGTAAGTCTTGTTTTGATGTACAACAAAAAATGTATAGGCGTTTCAGGGTATGAATCAGGCATTATTGTATTTTATATAATATTACAATACAAAATAACAGAAAATACACAGAGACTAAGTTATTTTCTAACGTATATAATGGGAAAGTTTCAATAGTTAATCTCTTTGACAACTTCTTATCCAACGAGATACTGATAGCGTTCTCTACTCCCTTCAGAAGAGTTTATCTTGACTTCAAAATTTCTTCAATCGCCGCTAACGATGTTGCCGCGAAACTGAAAATACAGACAATCCCTTTACACAGAGCAGATAATGTTTAGAATCGCTTAGTCAATAAGTCTGGTATTAAGCCTCAATTTAATACATGCTTCTAAACATTGTTAAGTAAATTGCGCCTCAGCTTTAATTTACGTATGAAGATGGTACAGTAGATAGGTAAATAAAGTTAAATTTCGCTATCCAAACTTTACCAAAGTACTTCGCGTATTATGTCTCAAATACAAATCACATACATCAGAATTAAGAAAGTTATATGGAAATCAGCGACATATTAATGTTAAAACTGTCCACTGCCGAAACTTATATAATTTACGAATAGAATCTGAAACTGAATTTAAGAATTTCAGATTTCTACCCCTAAGTCTGCTTTTACTCAAAAACACGCCCAGCCTGGTTAAAATGGAAACAATTAAAACTGTGTTAGGTATGCGCTTCAAGGGAAAAATGAGTTATCAAAGAAATGTGCCATTGTAATGTTTCAATCTTTATTAAATTATAATCCGAGGCCGAGTTTGCAGCCACAACTTTTATAACAAATAATTAAAAGATACAATGATATCAACTTGCAAATATGACTCGTACTCCTGCCTGCCTATTCTAAACCTATAAAGTTCGATACTGGAAACTTGATTTGAATCATGATCTCGTTGTTGGACCTTGGACACATAACGTGCAAAGCAAAACACCCCTTGTGTATCGCCGGCCGCCTATAAATATCGCAAATCAAAATTTGGTTTATCGTGTAAATGTATAATAATTTAAAACTATAAGCTTTTTCTTCGCGATCTTGATTATATTATCAACAAAATTTCTGGAGAACTTTCAAAATATTTTACATACTTATGTAAAATATTTTAAACTTTGGCTGCCGAAATGCAAAGTAGAAGTTTTTAAAAGTTTTGCAGACAATATTGGCAAAACTTTAACAAAACTATTTTATCTTCAAAGGCTTGTCCTTTTTACAAATCTCGTGTTTGTTCAAAGAGCGCTCGTATTACCTACTGTTACTATTGTATACAGCTTAGTCCCTTTTTTTTCCTTTGTGAAGGTAAATCTACTTAAGTGTTTTCAGAAAACATAAAAATACAGGAAAATTTGTTTGTTTGTTTCATTATTTTTTTAAAAACAATCTTGTTTTTTCCTGTTTCATTTTGTGCGTATATATTTCTTTATTAGCAATATTATGTAAGTTATATTTTCAATTTCTAAAGCTCTACTCCAGCCCACTTTGCGTGTCGGAATGAAAGCCCACTTAATTTTTTCTCTGTAGCGCTGATTTTTAATAAGAACGAAGTCGGTTGTCATGCGATCAATAAATCGGACACAAATTACTCAACTATTCACATTCGCCATAAAAAAAGCATTAAAATTCGCGCAGTGAAGCAGAAAATCGCTTAGCAAGACAAGAATTTTAGAGAATCTAGCAATCAAGTTAGAGGTCAGTTTATTACCTGAGGAAATGCGTTGTATAAGACAATGGCATATACAGCGTAACAAAACGATGTATGATTCCTCAACCTCTGGAGTTACGCTGGAAACAAAAACGCTACGAATGTAGATACTCGTATGTACATAAGGGAAAACATACGGGTACGAAATGCTGGCGCTCGCGTTTAATGAAATTAATTTCGAGGCAAGCTTCGTTACCCACACAAAAGTAGCAGTCAGGTCTAACT
Source organism: Papilio xuthus (assembly GCF_000836235.2). Taxonomy (NCBI): domain Eukaryota; kingdom Metazoa; phylum Arthropoda; class Insecta; order Lepidoptera; family Papilionidae; genus Papilio; species Papilio xuthus. Next base: position 5,720,844 of record NW_013533632.1, read on the forward strand.
TCAAAACTTCAAAATTTAGTTTAGGAACCGCGTCGGATAAAGACAGTTCGTATTACACGAGGCGATGCCATCACTGTTACTTTGTTTAGTTCCATTGAAACTTGCATTAGAGACCAAGACTGCAATTTTGAATAAATGTTATAACTAACGCCATAGTTAAAAATGATGTCATACGATGACACTATTTATCCGGGTGTCTTTGTCGAGGGTAGTTTTAGTCTAAACTACTCGTATGTTCTGAACCAGACTTATTAACTATAATCGACGCAAGGAGATATTTAAATTATTTCTATTTTAAATGTTAAGTCTACGTCTACTATAACTAACTTTAATATTTTATCGTTGCTTTATGTATACCGAAATACTAAAGAAGAAATAAATTACTTAAAAAAATATTTATTTTAAAATTATTTTTATTTCACTCGTAATGTTTTGTACAAATAGAAGTTATGTTTAACAAGTACATAAAGCTGATTTATCATATTTCAGGCATAAAAAAATAGTTTGATATTGCAATTCAGTCTGGTGTATAGAGATAAACTACGTTAGACAGTCCGCGTGAATCCTGTGAGCTTGAAAGCGGCACGTTCACTCAATCGTGGAGAACCATAATATTGGGCTTAAAGTATTAATTTGGTGTTGACCCTTAACATAACAGCACAAACTACAGAAAAGGAATGAATTTACTAATTTTATAGATATCTAAAAAAAAAAATATTTAAATGGCCGTTTTTAACAATATTATAAGCTAGGGACAAAAAATCGTGAATTAGAATAATTCTAAATGATGATCCTCTTTATTGTGTTTATTTGTTAAAAACCAATAATTTTTTAATATGGTCTTCAAAATTATCTAAAAGCGAACGCGTTTAAAAAAAAACTTAACTTTATTATAATTTAGAAACTTACCGAGAATAAGGAGAGTAACACACGCACAATTGAAAGTATAATAAGGGAGAACTCGCGATCAATTGCAAGACGACCGTCGCCTAAGCCCGCAGGAGAGCGATTGTGAAAATAGTCCCGTCTCCCTGATATTTAAACGTTTGGAAACAAAAGCCTTCAAGGAATTATCCCGAACATCTCTACAGACATTCGGTGTATCACATTATGTAGAAAATCGACGCGTGGATTTTATTAGTTTTTGTTATTCAAATTTGCACACGCACACAATCACTATTGCTGATTTTTTTCTATAAGATTCGGGGTAGGCATAAGTCGATGAAAGAAACAAGCCTTATTTTTAGACAATATTACAGGGGCAGGGGCCACACGAGCAGAGTTTCTTTAAAATAATAAATAAAAATGATCTAACACAAGTTTACTAACGATAAGAACTTTTTGTACGTACGTCTTTATCTTTTTGTATTTAAATTTTGTGAATTGACAATTACAAGGCCAAAATTTAAGTTTAAAAAATGTCCTAAAACGAGACCTATTGTCTCCTAACAAAAAGAAGTGAAGAAATAATATGTGTGCCTGTTCTCTGAATATGTATGTACATGATAAATATGTATGTTTAATGAAGCATCTGTCGTTCGTCACTGAAAATTGTGCGTAATCGATTTAAGGCTCTATGAAAATAGTAGTGAGGGATAAAGTAATTTTATCTCAACCTCAACTATTTTTCCCCTGCTATTCTTGTAAATGTCGACTGTGGAGTATATCAGGATTTTAATATTAACATAATTAAAAAAAAACGAGAGTATGCGATCTTTGTCGAAGAAAAGAATAAATTGTATTTTAGACATGAATAAAAATGATTAAATATCTGTTTTTCTTTTAAAGGTAATTAGGGGATGGCGCTTCTATGTTACCTTGGGTTTCAAATAATCAATGAAAAAACATCTAACATTGGAACTTGAACCATGGAAATAACTATGCTTTCTTTGCACTATTTTTCATTGCTATTGAACACACTTGGTCTTCAGTCGCCAATTCATTTATTCAAATGAGATTACCCTTGCACTTTTAATGATTGATGAATTAATTAAAATAGTCATATGGTGGTTATAAATAAGTATTAACGTATCCGTCATATTAAAAAAATAAAACTTTAGTGTATGGCTTATTTTAATGGGAATTCAATAAATGGAAATTGATTCGAGTTTAATTGATATGTAGGTCGTAGCACTTCGTACTAACGATGGGGTAATAATCTAATAAATTATTACTTCTATTCCTGGATTGGAATGCATATCGATGGAATTAGTCACCGCCATAGGTATTATAGTATGAAGTTAAGTTATTTTATTATTTTTTGATTCAAATTTTAATAAATTCTTCGCTCCTCTCCCATTAAATATAATGTATAGTTTTAGATTAGTTTAGAAGCATTGAATTTTACTGTAACCGCTGTCCGGCTTTAATGTCAGCGACAGTTATGAAACAAAGGGATGCCGTAGACAATGATATCAACAGTAAGTCTCGGCACTTCTATTACTTTTGTTCTACACTTCAAATCAAACGACGAAGTTCAACTGATGTATATATTGGTACTGCGTCAAAGGATTCACTGTAAAGAGTAAAGCTCTTCAAATATAACCACGTAGCCGCACTTTGATACGACGTTACACTATTGTGTAGATGTTCTAGAGTCTAGAAGTATTAACTATACCTCAAAGAGAAACTTCGTAATACGCGGGAGTATGAAATATGAGAAATAAAATAACATCAAAGGTAACTAATACCGTTGGCACTCCGTAAACGGAATAAACTATTGAATAGAAATATAAAATATGATTCTTTTTTAAATGTAATAAAAATATCCGACTAATCCTATTAATATTATGAATCCGAATGTTTAGATGGATGGATGGATGTATGGATGTTTGTTTGAAGGTATCTCCAAAACGGCTGCATGGATCTCGATGAAATTTGGCATAGATGTAGAAAATCGTCTGGAATAACACAAAGGCTACTTTTAAGCTTTTTTAATTCCGAGCGGACGAAGTCGCGAGCGACAGCCTGTTGTAAATAAATCATCAGTACTTCTATTACAAATATTTGATAGACCATTCTATGAGTTAACTTTGTATAACTGCATTAATATATTTTTCACCAACACTTTTCGGACTACCGACCATAACACTGCATTTCTGTTATTGCATTTCTCCATGATAATGCGTTCTTCTTTTGTTTGTGCGGTATTCAACATTATGCATATAAAGAGAAATTATTTAGTTTGTTCGTTTTGAAGTTAAAAATAGAAGCGATTGAATATTAATTTGTTAGACCTAATCACTATAAAACTCGTGTTTTATAACGTAAATGTGGTACTGAACTATAGTTCAGTCTAAATGAGGTGGCATACAAGAAAGCCGTTCACCCGATGATATAAATGGTTACCGCAGTTCTCATAATTCCATTAACATAAACACGTCCACCATTTCGAATGGAAGCCGGTCACGAATCTCCATTTTACAAGATCCTGACACATTGTCGTCATTTACTTAACATTCATTCATAGCAGCGTTAATAGCAATTGTATAGTAATTCATTTTATATATTTCCCTATATTTATCAAAGTTGTCTTGCAAAAGCATTATACAACAACATTATGAGGAATGTGGAAGAGAAAAATTTATCGTTTTTCGAGCTTTACTTACGCGGACATTCAGTACATAGGTAC